>NW_026542701.1:0-344464 GCF_028750875.1 Macrosteles quadrilineatus
TACAAATTAATACAAGGGTGTACAAAAGTGTACAAGGTTGTACAAGTGTTTACAAGGGTGTACAAGTATGTACAAGAATGTACAAGTTTGTACAAGTGTGTACAAGTTTGTAAAAGGTTGTACAAGTGTGTACAAGAGTGTACAAGTGTATACAAGGGTGCACAAGTGTGTACAAGGGTGTAAAATCGTGTACAAGCTTGTACAAGTGTGTACAAGGTTGTACAGGTTTGTACAAGGTTGTACAAGTGTGTACAAGGGTGTACAAATGTGTACAAGGATGTAAAAGTTTGTACAAGTGTGTACAAGTTTGTACAAGAATGTACAAGTGTGTACAAGGTTTTACAATTGTGTAAAAGGTTGTACAAGTGTGTACAAGGTTGTACAAGTGTGTACAAGCTTGTACAAGTGTGTACAAGGTTGTACAAGTGTGTACAAGGTTGTACAAGTGTGTACAAGGTTGTACAAGTGTGTACAAGGTTGTACAAGTGTGTACAAGGTTGTACAAGTGTGTACAAGGTTGTACAAGTGTGTACAAGGTTGTACAAGTGTGTACAAGGTTGTACAAGTGTGTACAAGGTTGTACAAGTGTGTACAAGGGTGCACAAGTGTGTACAAGGGTGTACAATCGTGTACAAGCTTGTACAAGTTTTTACAAGGTTGTACAAGTGTGTACAAGGTTGTACAAGTGTGTACAAGGTTGTACAAGTGTGTACAAGGTTGTACAAGTGTGTACAAGGTTGTACAAGTGTGTACAAGGTTGTATAAGTGTGTACAAAGGTGTACAAGTGTGTACAAGGTTGTACAAGTGTGTACAAGGTTGTACAAGTGTGTACATGGTTGTACAAGGTTGTACAATTGTGTACAAGGTTGTACAAGTGTGTACAAGGTTGTACAAGTGTGTACAAGGGTGTACAAGTTTGTACAAGTGTGTACAAGTTTGTACAAGTGTGTACAAGTTTGTACAAGGTTGTACAAATTAATACAAGGGTGTACAAAAGTGTACAAGGGTGCACAAGTTTGTACAAGGGTGTACAAGTGTGTACAAGCCTGCACAAGTGTGTACAAGCTTGTACAAGTGTGTACAAGGGTGTACAGGTTTGTACAAGTTTGTACAAGTGTGTACAAGTTTGTAAAAGGTTGTACAAGTGTGTACAAGGGTGTACAAGTGTGTACAATGGTGCACAAGTGTGTACAAGGGTGTACAATCGTGTACAAGCTTGTACAAGTGTGTACAAGGGTGTACAGGTTTGTACAAGGTTGTACAAGTGTGTACAAGGGTGTACAAATGTGTACAAGGCTGTAAAAGTTTGTACAAGTGTGTACAAGTTTGTACAAGGTTGTACAAGTAAGTACAAGTTTGTACAAGAATGTACAAGTGTGTACAAGGTTTTACAATTGTGTAAAAGGTTGTACAAGTGTGTACAAGGTTGTACAAGTGTGTACAAGGTTGTACAAGTGTGTACAAGGTTGTACAATTGTGTACAAGCTTGTACAAGTGTGTACAAGGTTGTACAAGTGTGTACAAGGTTGTACAAGTGTGTACAAGGTTGTACAAGTGTGTACAAGGTTGTACAAGTGTGTACAAGTTTGTACAAGTGTGTACAAGTTTGTACAAGGTTGTACAAATGTGTACAAGGGTGTACAAAAGTGTACAAGGGTGCACAAGTTTGTACAAGGATGTACAAGTGTGTACAAGCTTGTACAAGTGTGTACAAGCTTGTACAAGGGTTTACAGGTTTGTACAAGGTTGAACAAGTGTGTACAAGGGTGTACAAAAGTGTACAAGGGTGCACAAGTTTGTACAAGGGTGTACAAGTGTGTACAAGCTTGTACAAGTGTGTACAAGCTTGTACAAGGGTTTACAGGTTTGTACAAGGTTGTACAAGTGTGTACAAGGTTGTACAAGTATGTACAAGAATGTACAAGTTTGTACAAGTGTGTACAAGTTTGTAAAAGGTTGTACAAGTGTGTACAAGGGTGTACAAATGTGTACAAGGATGTAAAAGTGTGTACAAGTGTGTACAAGTTTGTACAAGGTTGTACAAGTGTGTACAAGTTTGTACAAGGTTGTACAAATTTGTACAAGTGTGTACAAGGTTGTACAAGTGTGTACAAGGGTGTACAAGTTTGTACAAGTGTGTACAAGTTTGTACAAGGTTGTACACGTGTGTACAAGGTTTTACAATTGTGTACAAGGTTGTACAAGTGTGTACAAGGTTGTACAAGTGTGTACAAGGTTGTACAAGTGTGTACAAGGTTGTACAAGTGTGTACAAGGTTGTACAAGTGTGTACAAGGTTGTACAAGTGTACACAAGTTTGTACAAGTGTGTACAAGTTTGTACAAGTGTGTACAAGTTTGTACAAATGTGTACAAGGGTGTACAAGGGTGCACAAGTTTGTACAAGGGTGTACAAGTGTGTACAAGGGTGTACAAGTATGTACAAGAATGTACAATTTTGTACAAGTGTGTACAAGTTTGTAAAAGGTTGTACAAGTGTGTACAAGGGTGTACAAGTGTGTACAAGGTTGTACAAGTGTGTACAAGCTTGAACAAGTGTGTACAAGGTTGTAAAAGTGTGTACAAGGTTGTACAAGTGTGTACAAGGTTGCACAAGTGTGTACAAGGTTGCACAAGTGTGTACAAGAGTGTACAATCGTGTACAAGCTTGTACAAGTGTGTACAAGGGTGTACAGGTTTGTACAAGGTTGTACAAGTGTGTACAAGGTTGTACAAGTGTGTACAAGGTTGTATAAGTGTGTACAAGGGTGTACAAGTTTGTACAAGTGTGTACAAGTTTGTACAAGTGTGTACAAGTTTGTACAAGTTTGTACAAATGTATACAAGGGTGTACAAAAGTGTACAAGGGTGCACAAGTTTGTACAAGGGTGTACAAGTGTGTACAAGCTTGTACAAGTGTGTACAAGCTTGTACAAGTGTGTACAAGGGTGTACAGGTTTGTACAAGGTTGTACAAGTGTTTACAAGGGTGTACAAGTATGTACAAGAATGTACAAGTTTGTACAAGTGTGTACAAGTTTGTAAAAGGTTGTACAAGTGTGTACAAGGCTGTACAAGTGTGTACAAGGGTGCACAAGTGTGTACAAGGGTGTACAATCGTGTACAAGCTTGTACAAGTGTGTACAAGGGTGTACAGGTTTGTACAAGTGTGTACAAGGTTGTTCAAGTGTGTACATGTTTGTACAAGTGTGTTTAAGTTTGTACAAGGTTGTACAAATGTGTACAAGGGTGTACAAAAGTGTTCAAGGGTGCACAAGTTTGTACAAGGGTGTACAAGTGTGTACAAGCTTGTACAAGTGTGTACAAGCTTGTACAAGTGTGTACAAGGGTGTACAGGTTTGTACAAGGTTGTACAAGTGTTTACAAGGGTGTACAAGTATGTACAAGAATGTAAAATTTTGTACAAGTGTGTACAAGGGTGTACAAGTGTGTACAAGGTTGTTCAAGTGTGTACATGTTTGTACAAGTGTGTTTAAGTTTGTACAAGGTTGTACAAATGTGTACAAGGGTGTACAAAAGTGTTCAAGGGTGCACAAGTTTGTACAAGGGTGTACAAGTGTGTACAAGCTTGTACAAGTGTGTACAAGCTTGTACAAGTGTGTACAAGCTTGTACAAGTGTGTACAAGGGTGTACAGGTTTGTACAAGGTTGTACAAGTGTGTACAAGGGTGTACAAGTATGTACAAGAATGTAAAATTTTGTACAAGTGTGTACAAGGGTGTACAAGTGTGTACAAGGTTGTAAAAGTGTGTACAAGGTTTTACAATTGTGTACAAGGTTGTACACGTGTGTACAAGGTTGTACAAGTGTGTACGAGGTTGTACAAGTGTGTACAAGGTTGTACAAGTGTGTACAAGGTTGTACAAGTGTGTACAAGGTTGTACAAGTGTACACAAGTTTGTACAAGTGTGTACAAGTTTGTACAAGTGTGTACAAGTTTGTACAAGGTTGTACAAATGTGTACAGGGGTGTACAAAAGTGTACAAGGGTGCACAAGTTTGTACAAGGGTGTACAAGTGTGTACAAGCTTGTACAAGTGTGTACAAGCTTGTACAAGTGTGTACAAGCTTGTACAAGTGTGTACAAGGGTGTACAGGTTTGTACAAGGTTGTACAAGTGTGTACAAGGGTGTACAAGTATGTACAAGAATGTACAATTTTGTACAAGTGTGTACAAGTTTGTAAAAGGTTGTACAAGTGTGTACAAGGGTGTACAAGTGTGTACAAGGTTGTACAAGTGTGTACAAGCTTGAACAAGTGTGTACAAGGTTGTACAAGTGTGTACAAGGTTGTACAAGTGTGTACAAGGTTGCACAAGTGTGTACAAGAGTGTACAATCGTGTACAAGCTTGTACAAGTGTGTACAAGGGTGTACAGGTTTGTACAAGGTTGTACAAGTGTGTACAAGGTTGTACAAGTGTGTACAAGGGTGTACAAGTTTGTACAAGTGTGTACAAGTTTGTACAAGTGTGTACAAGTTTGTACAAGTTTGTACAAATGTATACAAGGGTGTACAAAAGTGTACAAGGGTGCACAAGTTTGTACAAGGGTGTACAAGTGTGTACAAGCTTGTACAAGTGTGTACAAGGGTGTACAGGTTTGTACAATTTTGTACAAGTGTTTACAAGGGTGTACAAGTATGTACAAGAATGTACAAGTTTGTACAAGTGTGTACAAGTTTGTAAAAGGTTGTACATGTGTGTACAAGGGTGTACAAGTGTGTACAAGGGTGCACAAGTGTGTACAAGGGTGTACAATCGTGTACAAGCTTGTACAAGTGTGTACAAGGGTGTACAGGTTTGTACAAGGTTGTACAAGTGTTTACAAGGGTGTACAAGTATGTACAAGAATGTACAAGTTTGTACAAGTGTGTACAAGTTTGTAAAAGGTTGTACAAGTGTGTACAAGGGTGTACAAGTGTGTACAAGGGTGCACAAGTGTGTACAAGGGTGTACAATCGTGTACAAGCTTGTACAAGTGTGTACAAGGGTGTACAGGTTTGTACAAGGTTGTACAAGTTTGTACAAGGTTGGACAAGTGTGTACAAGGGTGTACAAGTTTGTACAAGTGTGTACAAGTTTGTACAAGTGTGTACAAGTTTGTACAAGGTTGTACAAATGTATACAAGGGTGTACAAAAGTGTACAAGGTTGTACAAGTGTTTACAAGGGTGTACAAGTATGTACAAGAATGTACAAGTTTGTACAAGTGTGTACAAGTTTGTAAAAGGTTGTACAAGTGTGTACAAGAGTGTACAAGTGTATACAAGGGTGCACAAGTGTGTACAAGGGTGTACAATCGTGTACAAGCTTGTACAAGTGTGTACAAGGTTGTACAGGTTTGTACAAGGTTGTACAAGTGTGTACAAGGGTGTACAAATGTGTACAAGGATGTAAAAGTTTGTACAAGTGTGTACAAGTTTGTACAAGAATGTACAAGTGTGTACAAGGTTTTACAATTGTGTAAAAGGTTGTACAAGTGTGTACAAGGTTGTACAAGTGTGTACAAGCTTGTACAAGTGTGTACAAGGTTGTACAAGTGTGTACAAGGTTGTACAAGTGTGTACAAGGTTGTACAAGTGTGTACAAGGTTGTACAAGTGTGTACAAGGTTGTACAAGTGTGTACAAGGTTGTACAAGTGTGTACAAGGTTGTACAAGTGTGTACAAGGTTGTACAAGTGTGTACAAGGTTGTACAAGTGTGTACAAGGGTGCACAAGTGTGTACAAGGGTGTACAATCGTGTACAAGCTTGTACAAGTTTTTACAAGGTTGTACAAGTGTGTACAAGGTTGTACAAGTGTGTACAAGGTTGTACAAGTGTGTACAAGGTTGTACAAGTGTGTACAAGGTTGTACAAGTGTGTACAAGGTTGTATAAGTGTGTACAAAGGTGTACAAGTGTGTACAAGGGTGTACAAGTTTGTACAAGTGTGTACAAGTTTGTACAAGTGTGTACAAGTTTGTACAAGGTTGTACAAATTAATACAAGGGTGTACAAAAGTGTACAAGGTTGTACAAGTGTTTACAAGGGTGTACAAGTATGTACAAGAATGTACAAGTTTGTACAAGTGTGTACAAGTTTGTAAAAGGTTGTACAAGTGTGTACAAGAGTGTACAAGTGTATACAAGGGTGCACAAGTGTGTACAAGGGTGTAAAATCGTGTACAAGCTTGTACAAGTGTGTACAAGGTTGTACAGGTTTGTACAAGGTTGTACAAGTGTGTACAAGGGTGTACAAATGTGTACAAGGATGTAAAAGTTTGTACAAGTGTGTACAAGTTTGTACAAGAATGTACAAGTGTGTACAAGGTTTTACAATTGTGTAAAAGGTTGTACAAGTGTGTACAAGGTTGTACAAGTGTGTACAAGCTTGTACAAGTGTGTACAAGGTTGTACAAGTGTGTACAAGGTTGTACAAGTGTGTACAAGGTTGTACAAGTGTGTACAAGGTTGTACAAGTGTGTACAAGGTTGTACAAGTGTGTACAAGGTTGTACAAGTGTGTACAAGGTTGTACAAGTGTGTACAAGGTTGTACAAGTGTGTACAAGGTTGTACAAGTGTGTACAAGGGTGCACAAGTGTGTACAAGGGTGTACAATCGTGTACAAGCTTGTACAAGTTTTTACAAGGTTGTACAAGTGTGTACAAGGTTGTACAAGTGTGTACAAGGTTGTACAAGTGTGTACAAGGTTGTACAAGTGTGTACAAGGTTGTACAAGTGTGTACAAGGTTGTATAAGTGTGTACAAAGGTGTACAAGTGTGTACAAGGTTGTACAAGTGTGTACAAGGTTGTACAAGTGTGTACATGGTTGTACAAGGTTGTACAATTGTGTACAAGGTTGTACAAGTGTGTACAAGGTTGTACAAGTGTGTACAAGGGTGTACAAGTTTGTACAAGTGTGTACAAGTTTGTACAAGTGTGTACAAGTTTGTACAAGGTTGTACAAATTAATACAAGGGTGTACAAAAGTGTACAAGGGTGCACAAGTTTGTACAAGGGTGTACAAGTGTGTACAAGCCTGCACAAGTGTGTACAAGCTTGTACAAGTGTGTACAAGGGTGTACAGGTTTGTACAAGTTTGTACAAGTGTGTACAAGTTTGTAAAAGGTTGTACAAGTGTGTACAAGGGTGTACAAGTGTGTACAATGGTGCACAAGTGTGTACAAGGGTGTACAATCGTGTACAAGCTTGTACAAGTGTGTACAAGGGTGTACAGGTTTGTACAAGGTTGTACAAGTGTGTACAAGGGTGTACAAATGTGTACAAGGCTGTAAAAGTTTGTACAAGTGTGTACAAGTTTGTACAAGGTTGTACAAGTAAGTACAAGTTTGTACAAGAATGTACAAGTGTGTACAAGGTTTTACAATTGTGTAAAAGGTTGTACAAGTGTGTACAAGGTTGTACAAGTGTGTACAAGGTTGTACAAGTGTGTACAAGGTTGTACAATTGTGTACAAGCTTGTACAAGTGTGTACAAGGTTGTACAAGTGTGTACAAGGTTGTACAAGTGTGTACAAGGTTGTACAAGTGTGTACAAGGTTGTACAAGTGTGTACAAGTTTGTACAAGTGTGTACAAGTTTGTACAAGGTTGTACAAATGTGTACAAGGGTGTACAAAAGTGTACAAGGGTGCACAAGTTTGTACAAGGATGTACAAGTGTGTACAAGCTTGTACAAGTGTGTACAAGCTTGTACAAGGGTTTACAGGTTTGTACAAGGTTGAACAAGTGTGTACAAGGGTGTACAAAAGTGTACAAGGGTGCACAAGTTTGTACAAGGGTGTACAAGTGTGTACAAGCTTGTACAAGTGTGTACAAGCTTGTACAAGGGTTTACAGGTTTGTACAAGGTTGTACAAGTGTGTACAAGGTTGTACAAGTATGTACAAGAATGTACAAGTTTGTACAAGTGTGTACAAGTTTGTAAAAGGTTGTACAAGTGTGTACAAGGGTGTACAAATGTGTACAAGGATGTAAAAGTGTGTACAAGTGTGTACAAGTTTGTACAAGGTTGTACAAGTGTGTACAAGTTTGTACAAGGTTGTACAAATTTGTACAAGTGTGTACAAGGTTGTACAAGTGTGTACAAGGGTGTACAAGTTTGTACAAGTGTGTACAAGTTTGTACAAGGTTGTACACGTGTGTACAAGGTTTTACAATTGTGTACAAGGTTGTACAAGTGTGTACAAGGTTGTACAAGTGTGTACAAGGTTGTACAAGTGTGTACAAGGTTGTACAAGTGTGTACAAGGTTGTACAAGTGTGTACAAGGTTGTACAAGTGTACACAAGTTTGTACAAGTGTGTACAAGTTTGTACAAGTGTGTACAAGTTTGTACAAATGTGTACAAGGGTGTACAAGGGTGCACAAGTTTGTACAAGGGTGTACAAGTGTGTACAAGGGTGTACAAGTATGTACAAGAATGTACAATTTTGTACAAGTGTGTACAAGTTTGTAAAAGGTTGTACAAGTGTGTACAAGGGTGTACAAGTGTGTACAAGGTTGTACAAGTGTGTACAAGCTTGAACAAGTGTGTACAAGGTTGTAAAAGTGTGTACAAGGTTGTACAAGTGTGTACAAGGTTGCACAAGTGTGTACAAGGTTGCACAAGTGTGTACAAGAGTGTACAATCGTGTACAAGCTTGTACAAGTGTGTACAAGGGTGTACAGGTTTGTACAAGGTTGTACAAGTGTGTACAAGGTTGTACAAGTGTGTACAAGGTTGTATAAGTGTGTACAAGGGTGTACAAGTTTGTACAAGTGTGTACAAGTTTGTACAAGTGTGTACAAGTTTGTACAAGTTTGTACAAATGTATACAAGGGTGTACAAAAGTGTACAAGGGTGCACAAGTTTGTACAAGGGTGTACAAGTGTGTACAAGCTTGTACAAGTGTGTACAAGCTTGTACAAGTGTGTACAAGGGTGTACAGGTTTGTACAAGGTTGTACAAGTATTTACAAGGGTGTACAAGTATGTACAAGAATGTACAAGTTTGTACAAGTGTGTACAAGTTTGTAAAAGGTTGTACAAGTGTGTACAAGGCTGTACAAGTGTGTACAAGGGTGCACAAGTGTGTACAAGGGTGTACAATCGTGTACAAGCTTGTACAAGTGTGTACAAGGGTGTACAGGTTTGTACAAGGTTGTACAAGTGTGTACAAGGTTGTACAAGTGTGTACAAGCTTGTACAAGTGTGTACAAGGTTGTACAAGTGTGTACAAGGTTGTACAAGTGTGTACAAGCTTGTACAAGTGTGTACAAGGTTTGTAAAAGTGTGTACAAGGTTGTTCAAGTGTGTACATGTTTGTACAAGTGTGTTTAAGTTTGTACAAGGTTGTACAAATGTGTACAAGGGTGTACAAAAGTGTTCAAGGGTGCACAAGTTTGTACAAGGGTGTACAAGTGTGTACAAGCTTGTACAAGTGTGTACAAGCTTGTACAAGTGTGTACAAGGGTGTACAGGTTTGTACAAGGTTGTACAAGTGTTTACAAGGGTGTACAAGTATGTACAAGAATGTAAAATTTTGTACAAGTGTGTACAAGGGTGTACAAGTGTGTACAAGGTTGTTCAAGTGTGTACATGTTTGTACAAGTGTGTTTAAGTTTGTACAAGGTTGTACAAATGTGTACAAGGGTGTACAAAAGTGTTCAAGGGTGCACAAGTTTGTACAAGGGTGTACAAGTGTGTACAAGCTTGTACAAGTGTGTACAAGGGTGTACAGGTTTGTACAAGGTTGTACAAGTGTGTACAAGGGTGTACAAGTATGTACAAGAATGTAAAATTTTGTACAAGTGTGTACAAGGGTGTACAAGTGTGTACAAGGTTGTAAAAGTGTGTACAAGGTTTTACAATTGTGTACAAGGTTGTACAAGTGTGTACAAGGTTGTACAAGTGTGTACGAGGTTGTACAAGTGTGTACAAGGTTGTACAAGTGTGTACAAGGTTGTACAAGTGTGTACAAGGTTGTACAAGTGTACACAAGTTTGTACAAGTGTGTACAAGTTTGTACAAGTGTGTACAAGTTTGTACAAGGTTGTACAAATGTGTACAGGGGTGTACAAAAGTGTACAAGGGTGCACAAGTTTGTACAAGGGTGTACAAGTGTGTACAAGCTTGTACAAGTGTGTACAAGCTTGTACAAGTGTGTACAAGCTTGTACAAGTGTGTACAAGGGTGTACAGGTTTGTACAAGGTTGTACAAGTGTGTACAAGGGTGTACAAGTATGTACAAGAATGTACAATTTTGTACAAGTGTGTACAAGTTTGTAAAAGGTTGTACAAGTGTGTACAAGGGTGTACAAGTGTGTACAAGGTTGTACAAGTGTGTACAAGCTTGAACAAGTGTGTACAAGGTTGTACAAGTGTGTACAAGGTTGTACAAGTGTGTACAAGGTTGCACAAGTGTGTACAAGAGTGTACAATCGTGTACAAGCTTGTACAAGTGTGTACAAGGGTGTACAGGTTTGTACAAGGTTGTACAAGTGTGTACAAGGTTGTACAAGTGTGTACAAGGGTGTACAAGTTTGTACAAGTGTGTACAAGTTTGTACAAGTGTGTACAAGTTTGTACAAGTTTGTACAAATGTATACAAGGGTGTACAAAAGTGTACAAGGGTGCACAAGTTTGTACAAGGGTGTACAAGTGTGTACAAGCTTGTACAAGTGTGTACAAGGGTGTACAGGTTTGTACAATTTTGTACAAGTGTTTACAAGGGTGTACAAGTATGTACAAGAATGTACAAGTTTGTACAAGTGTGTACAAGTTTGTAAAAGGTTGTACATGTGTGTACAAGGGTGTACAAGTGTGTACAAGGGTGCACAAGTGTGTACAAGGGTGTACAATCGTGTACAAGCTTGTACAAGTGTGTACAAGGGTGTACAGGTTTGTACAAGGTTGTACAAGTGTGTACAAGGGTGTACAAATGTATACAAGGATGTAAAAGTTTGTACAAGTGTGTACAAGTTTGTACAAGGTTGTACAAGTAAGTACAAGTTTGTACAAGAATGTACAAGTGTGTACAAGGTTTTACAATTGTGTAAAAGGTTGTACAAGTGTGTACAAGGTTGTACAAGTGTGTACAAGCTTGTACAAGTGTATACAAGGTTGTACAAGTGTGTACAAGGTTGTACAAGTGTGTACAAGCTTGTACAAGTGTGTACAAGGTTGTACAAGTGTGTACAAGGTTGTTCAAGTGTGTACATGTTTGTACAAGTGTGTTTAAGTTTGTACAAGGTTGTACAAATGTGTACAAGGGTGTACAAAAGTGTTCAAGGGTGCACAAGTTTGTACAAGGGTGTACAAGTGTGTACAAGCTTGTACAAGTGTGTACAAGCTTGTACAAGTGTGTACAAGCTTGTACAAGTGTGTACAAGGGTGTACAGGTTTGTACAAGGTTGTACAAGTGTGTACAAGGGTGTACAAGTATGTACAAGAATGTAAAATTTTGTACAAGTGTGTACAAGGGTGTACAAGTGTGTACAAGGTTGTACAAGTGTGTACAAGGTTTTACAATTGTGTACAAGGTTGTACAAGTGTGTACAAGGTTGTACAAGTGTGTACGAGGTTGTACAAGTGTGTACAAGGTTGTACAAGTGTGTACAAGGTTGTACAAGTGTGTACAAGGTTGTACAAGTGTGTACAAGTTTGTACAAGTGTGTAAAAGTTTGTACAAGTGTGTACAAGTTTGTACAAGGTTGTACAAATGTGTACAAGGGTGTACAAAAGTGTACAAGGTTGCACAAGTTTGTACAAGGGTGTACAAGTGTGTACAAGCTTGTACAAGTGTGTACAAGCTTGTACAAGTGTGTACAAGCTTGTACAAGTGTGTACAAGCTTGTACAAGTGTGTACAAGGGTGTACAGGTTTGTACAAGGTTGTACAAGTGTGTACAAGGGTGTACAAGTATGTACAAGTATGTACAATTTTGTACAAGTGTGTACAAGTTTGTAAAAGGTTGTACAAGTGTGTACAAGGGTGTACAAGTGTGTACAAGGTTGTACAAGTGTGTACAAGCTTGAACAAGTGTGTACAAGGTTGTACAAGTGTGTACAAGGTTGTACAAGTGTGTACAAGGTTGCACAAGTGTGTACAAGAGTGTACAATCGTGTACAAGCTTGTACAAGTGTGTACAAGGGTGTACAGGTTTGTACAAGGTTGTACAAGTGTGTACAAGGTTGTACAAGTGTGTACAAGGGTGTACAAGTTTGTACAAGTGTGTACAAGTTTGTACAAGTGTATACAAGTTTGTACAAGTTTGTACAAATGTATACAAGGGTGTACAAAAGTGTACAAGGGTGCACAAGTTTGTACAAGGGTGTACAAGTGTGTACAAGCTTGTACAAGTGTGTACAAGCTTGTACAAGTGTGTACAAGCTTGTACAAGTGTGTACAAGGGTGTACAGGTTTGTACAATTTTGTACAAGTGTTTACAAGGGTGTACAAGTATGTACAAGAATGTACAAGTTTGTACAAGTGTGTACAAGTTTGTTAAAGGTTGTACATGTGTGTACAAGAGTGTACAAGTGTGTACAAGGGTGCATAGGTGTGTACAAGGGTGTACAATCGTGTACAAGCTTGTACAAGTGTGTACAAGGGTGTACAGGTTTGTACAAGGTTGTACAAGTGTGTACAAGGGTGTACAAATGTATACAAGGATGTAAAAGTTTGTACAAGTGTGTACAAGTTTGTACAAGGTTGTACAAGTAAGTACAAGTTTGTACAAGAATGTACAAGTGTGTACAAGGTTTTACAATTGTGTAAAAGGTTGTACAAGTGTGTACAAGGTTGTACAAGTGTGTACAAGCTTGTACAAGTGTGTACAAGGTTGTACAAGTGTGTACAAGCTTGTACAAGTGTGTACAAGGGTGTACAGGTTTGTACAAGGTTGTACAAGTGTTTACAAGGGTGTACAAGTATGTACAAGAATGTACAAGTTTGTACAAGTGTGTACAAGTTTGTAAAAGGTTGTACAAGTGTGTACAAGGGTGTACAAGTGTGTACAAGGGTGCACAAGTGTGTACAAGGGTGTACAATCGTGTACAAGCTTGTACAAGTGTGTACAAGGGTGTACAAGTGTGTACAAGCTTGTACAAGTGTGTACAAGCTTGTACAAGTGTGTACAAGGGTGTACAGGTTTGTACAAGGTTGTTCAAGTGTGTACTTTTTTGTACAAGTGTGTACAAGCTTGTACAAGTGTGTACAAGGTTGTACAAGTGTGTACAAGGTTGTTCAAGTGTGTACATGTTTGTACAAGTGTGTTTAAGTTTGTACAAGGTTGTACAAATGTGTACAAGGGTGTACAAAAGTGTTCAAGGGTGCACAAGTTTGTACAAGGGTGTACAAGTGTGTACAAGCTTGTACAAGTGTGTACAAGCTTGTACAAGTGTGTACAAGCTTGTACAAGTGTGTACAAGGGTGTACAGGTTTGTACAAGGTTGTACAAGTGTGTACAAGGGTGTACAAGTATGTACAAGAATGTAAAATTTTGTACAAGTGTGTACAAGGGTGTACAAGTGTGTACAAGGTTGTACAAGTGTGTACAAGGTTTTACAATTGTGTACAAGGTTGTACAAGTGTGTACAAGGTTGTACAAGTGTGTACGAGGTTGTACAAGTGTGTACAAGGTTGTACAAGTGTGTACAAGGTTGTACAAGTGTGTACAAGGTTGTACAAGTGTGTACAAGTTTGTACAAGTGTGTAAAAGTTTGTACAAGTGTGTACAAGTTTGTACAAGGTTGTACAAATGTGTACAAGGGTGTACAAAAGTGTACAAGGTTGCACAAGTTTGTACAAGGGTGTACAAGTGTGTACAAGCTTGTACAAGTGTGTACAAGCTTGTACAAGTGTGTACAAGCTTGTACAAGTGTGTACAAGCTTGTACAAGTGTGTACAAGGGTGTACAGGTTTGTACAAGGTTGTACAAGTGTGTACAAGGGTGTACAAGTATGTACAAGAATGTACAATTTTGTACAAGTGTGTACAAGTTTGTAAAAGGTTGTACAAGTGTGTACAAGGGTGTACAAGTGTGTACAAGGTTGTACAAGGGTGTACAATCGTGTACAAGCTTGTACAAGTGTGTACAAGGGTGTACAGGTTTGTACAAGGTTGTACAAGTGTGTACAAGGGTGTACAAATGTATACAAGGATGTAAAAGTTTGTACAAGTGTGTACAAGTTTGTACAAGGTTGTACAAGTAAGTACAAGTTTGTACAAGAATGTACAAGTGTGTACAAGGTTTTACAATTGTGTAAAAGGTTGTACAAGTGTGTACAAGGTTGTACAAGTGTGTACAAGCTTGTACAAGTGTGTACAAGGTTGTACAAGTGTGTACAAGCTTGTACAAGTGTGTACAAGGGTGTACAGGTTTGTACAAGGTTGTACAAGTGTTTACAAGGGTGTACAAGTATGTACAAGAATGTACAAGTTTGTACAAGTGTGTACAAGTTTGTAAAAGGTTGTACAAGTGTGTACAAGGGTGCACAAGTGTGTACAAGGGTGTACAATCGTGTACAAGCTTGTACAAGTGTGTACAAGGGTGTACAAGTGTGTACAAGCTTGTACAAGTGTGTACAAGCTTGTACAAGTGTGTACAAGGGTGTACAGGTTTGTACAAGGTTGTTCAAGTGTGTACTTTTTTGTACAAGTGTGTTTAAGTTTGTACAAGGTTGTACAAATTTGTACAAGGGTGTACAAAAGTGTTCAAGGGTGCACAAGTTTGTACAAGGGTGTACAAGTGTGTACAAGCTTGTACAAGTGTGTACAAGGGTGTACAGGTTTGTTCAAGGTTGTACAAGTGTGTACAAGGGTGTACAAGTATGTACAAGAATGTAAAATTTTGTACAAGTGTGTACAAGGGTGTACAAGTGTGTACAAGGTTGTACAAGTGTGTACAAGGTTTTACAATTGTGTACAAGGTTGTACAAGTGTGTACAAGGTTGTACAAGTGTGTACGAGGTTGTACAAGTGTGTACAAGGTTGTACAAGTGTGTACAAGGTTGTACAAGTGTGTACAAGGGTGTACAGGTTTGTACAAGGTTGTACAAGTGTGTACAAGGGTGTACAAGTATGTACAAGAATGTAAAATTTTGTACAAGTGTGTACAAGGGTGCACAAGTGTGTACAAGGGTGTACAATCGTGTACAAGCTTGTACAAGTGTGTACAAGGGTGTACAGGTTTGTACAAGGTTGTACAAGTGTGTACAAGGGTGTACAAATGTATACAAGGATGTAAAAGTTTGTACAAGTGTGTACAAGTTTGTACAAGGTTGTACAAGTAAGTACAAGTTTGTACAAGAATGTACAAGTGTGTACAAGGTTTTACAATTGTGTAAAAGGTTGTACAAGTGTGTACAAGGTTGTACAAGTGTGTACAAGCTTGTACAAGTGTATACAAGGTTGTACAAGTGTGTACAAGGTTGTACAAGTGTGTACAAGCTTGTACAAGTGTGTACAAGGTTGTACAAGTGTGTACAAGGTTGTTCAAGTGTGTACATGTTTGTACAAGTGTGTTTAAGTTTGTACAAGCTTGTACAAATGTGTACAAGGGTGTACAAAAGTGTTCAAGGGTGCACAAGTTTGTACAAGGGTGTACAAGTGTGTACAAGCTTGTACAAGTGTGTGCAAGCTTGTACAAGTGTGTACAAGCTTGTACAAGTGTGTACAAGGGTGTACAGGTTTGTACAAGGTTGTACAAGTGTGTACAAGGGTGTACAAGTATGTACAAGTGTGTACAAGGGTGTACAAGTGTGTACAAGGTTGTACAAGTGTGTACAAGGTTTTACAATTGTGTACAAGGTTGTACAAGTGTGTACAAGGTTGTACAAGTGTGTACGAGGTTGTACAAGTGTGTACAAGGTTGTACAAGTGTGTACAAGGTTGTACAAGTGTGTACAAGGTTGTACAAGTGTGTACAAGTTTGTACAAGTGTGTACAAGTTTGTACAAGTGTGTACAAGTTTGTACAAGTGTGTACAAGTTTGTACAAGTGTGTACAAGTTTGTACAAGGTTGTACAAATGTGTACAAGGGTGTACAAAAGTGTACAAGGGTGCACAAGTTTGTACAAGGGTGTACAAGTGTGTACAAGCTTGTACAAGTGTGTACAAGGGTGTACAGGTTTGTACAAGGTTGTACAAGTGTGTACAAGGGTGTACAAGTATGTACAAGAATGTACAATTTTGTACAAGTGTGTACAAGTTTGTAAAAGGTTGTACAAGTGTGTACAAGGGTGTACAAGTGTGTACAAGGTTGTACAAGTGTGTACAAGCTTGAACAAGTGTGTACAAGGTTGTACAAGTGTGTACAAGGTTGTACAAGTGTGTACAAGGTTGCACAAGTGTGTACAAGAGTGTACAATCGTGTACAAGCTTGTACAAGTGTGTACAAGGGTGTACAGGTTTGTACAAGGTTGTACAAGTGTGTACAAGGTTGTACAAGTGTGTACAAGGGTGTACAAGTTTGTACAAGTGTGTACAAGTTTGTACAAGTGTGTACAAGTTTGTACAAGTTTGTACAAATGTATACAAGGGTGTACAAAAGTGTACAAGGGTGCACAAGTTTGTACAAGGGTGTACAAGTGTGTACAAGCTTGTACAAGTGTGTACAAGCTTGTACAAGTGTGTACAAGCTTGTACAAGTGTGTACAAGGGTGTACAGGTTTGTACAATTTTGTACAAGTGTTTACAAGGGTGTACAAGTATGTACAAGAATGTACAAGTTTGTACAAGTGTGTACAAGTTTGTAAAAGGTTGTACATGTGTGTACAAGAGTGTACAAGTGTGTACAAGGGTGCATAAGTGTGTACAAGGGTGTACAATCGTGTACAAGCTTGTACAAGTGTGTACAAGGGTGTACAGGTTTGTACAAGGTTGTACAAGTGTGTACAAGGGTGTACAAATGTATACAAGGATGTAAAAGTTTGTACAAGTGTGTACAAGTTTGTACAAGGTTGTACAAGTAAGTACAAGTTTGTACAAGAATGTACAAGTGTGTACAAGGTTTTACAATTGTGTAAAAGGTTGTACAAGTGTGTACAAGGTTGTACAAGTGTGTACAAGCTTGTACAAGTGTGTACAAGGTTGTACAAGTGTGTACAAGCTTGTACAAGTGTGTACAAGGGTGTACAGGTTTGTACAAGGTTGTACAAGTGTTTACAAGGGTGTACAAGTATGTACAAGAATGTACAAGTTTGTACAAGTGTGTACAAGCTTGTAAAAGGTTGTACAAGTGTGTACAAGGGTGTACAAGTGTGTACAAGGGTGCACAAGTGTGTACAAGGGTGTACAATCGTGTACAAGCTTGTACAAGTGTGTACAAGGGTGTACAAGTGTGTACAAGCTTGTACAAGTGTGTACAAGCTTGTACAAGTGTGTACAAGGGTGTACAGGTTTGTACAAGGTTGTACAAGTGTTTACAAGGGTGTACAAGTATGTACAAGAATGTACAAGTTTGTACAAGTGTGTACAAGTTTGTAAAAGGTTGTACAAGTGTGTACAAGGGTGTACAAGTGTGTACAAGGGTGCACAAGTGTGTACAAGGGTGTACAATCGTGTACAAGCTTGTACAAGTGTGTACAAGGGTGTACAGGTTTGTACAAGGTTGTACAAGTGTGTACAAGGTTGTACAAGTGTGTACAAGCTTGTACAAGTGTGTACAAGGTTGTACAAGTGTGTACAAGCTTGTACAAGTGTGTACAAGGTTTGTACAAGTGTGTACAAGGTTGTTCAAGTGTGTACATGTTTGTACAAGTGTGTTTAAGTTTGTACAAGGTTGTACAAATGTGTACAAGGGTGTACAAAAGTGTTCAAGGGTGCACAAGTTTGTACAAGGGTGTACAAGTGTGTACAAGCTTGTACAAGTGTGTACAAGCTTGTACAAGTGTGTACAAGCTTGTACAAGTGTGTACAAGGGTGTACAGGTTTGTACAAGGTTGTACAAGGGTGTACAAGGGTGTACAAGTATGTACAAGAATGTAAAATTTTGTACAAGTGTGTACAAGGGTGTACAAGTGTGTACAAGGTTGTAAAAGTGTGTACAAGGTTTTACAATTGTGTACAAGGTTGTACAAGTGTGTACAAGGTTGTACAAGTGTGTACGAGGTTGTACAAGTGTGTACAAGGTTGTACAAGTGTGTACAAGGTTGTACAAGTGTGTACAAGGTTGTACAAGTGTACACAAGTTTGTACAAGTGTGTACAAGTTTGTACAAGTGTGTACAAGTTTGTACAAGGTTGTACAAATGTGTACAGGGGTGTACAAAAGTGTACAAGGGTGCACAAGTTTGTACAAGGGTGTACAAGTGTGTACAAGCTTGTACAAGTGTGTACAAGCTTGTACAAGTGTGTACAAGGGTGTACAGGTTTGTACAAGGTTGTACAAGTGTGTACAAGGGTGTACAAGTATGTACAAGAATGTACAATTTTGTACAAGTGTGTACAAGTTTGTAAAAGGTTGTACAAGTGTGTACAAGGGTGTACAAGTGTGTACAAGGTTGTACAAGTGTGTACAAGCTTGAACAAGTGTGTACAAGGTTGTACAAGTGTGTACAAGGTTGTACAAGTGTGTACAAGTTTGCACAAGTGTGTACAAGAGTGTACAATCGTGTACAAGCTTGTACAAGTGTGTACAAGGGTGTACAGGTTTGTACAAGGTTGTACAAGTGTGTACAAGGTTGTACAAGTGTGTACAAGGGTGTACAAGTTTGTACAAGTGTGTACAAGTTTGTACAAGTGTGTACAAGTTTGTACAAGTTTGTACAAATGTATACAAGGGTGTACAAAAGTGTACAAGGGTGCACAAGTTTGTACAAGGGTGTACAAGTGTGTACAAGCTTGTACAAGTGTGTACAAGCTTGTACAAGTGTGTACAAGGGTGTACAGGTTTGTACAATTTTGTACAAGTGTTTACAAGGGTGTACAAGTATGTACAAGAATGTACAAGTTTGTACAAGTGTGTACAAGTTTGTAAAAGGTTGTACATGTGTGTACAAGGGTGTACAAGTGTGTACAAGGGTGCACAAGTGTGTACAAGGGTGTACAATCGTGTACAAGCTTGTACAAGTGTGTACAAGGGTGTACAGGTTTGTACAAGGTTGTACAAGTGTGTACAAGGGTGTACAAATGTATACAAGGATGTAAAAGTTTGTACAAGTGTGTACAAGTTTGTACAAGGTTGTACAAGTAAGTACAAGTTTGTACAAGAATGTACAAGTGTGTACAAGGTTTTACAATTGTGTAAAAGGTTGTACAAGTGTGTACAAGGTTGTACAAGTGTGTACAAGCTTGTACAAGTGTGTACAAGCTTGTACAAGTGTATACAAGGTTGTACAAGTGTGTACAAGGTTGTACAAGTGTGTACAAGCTTGTACAAGTGTGTACAAGGTTGTACAAGTGTGTACAAGGTTGTTCAAGTGTGTACATGTTTGTACAAGTGTGTTTAAGTTTGTACAAGGTTGTACAAATGTGTACAAGGGTGTACAAAAGTGTTCAAGGGTGCACAAGTTTGTACAAGGGTGTACAAGTGTGTACAAGCTTGTACAAGTGTGTACAAGCTTGTACAAGTGTGTACAAGCTTGTACAAGTGTGTACAAGGGTGTACAGGTTTGTACAAGGTTGTACAAGTGTGTACAAGGGTGTACAAGTATGTACAAGAATGTAAAATTTTGTACAAGTGTGTACAAGGGTGTACAAGTGTGTACAAGGTTGTACAAGTGTGTACAAGGTTTTACAATTGTGTACAAGGTTGTACAAGTGTGTACAAGGTTGTACAAGTGTGTACGAGGTTGTACAAGTGTGTACAAGGTTGTACAAGTGTGTACAAGGTTGTACAAGTGTGTACAAGGTTGTACAAGTGTGTACAAGTTTGTACAAGTGTGTACAAGTTTGTACAAGTGTGTACAAGTTTGTACAAGTGTGTACAAGTTTGTACAAGGTTGTACAAATGTGTACAAGGGTGTACAAAAGTGTACAAGGGTGCACAAGTTTGTACAAGGGTGTACAAGTGTGTACAAGCTTGTACAAGTGTGTACAAGCTTGTACAAGTGTGTACAAGCTTGTACAAGTGTGTACAAGGGTGTACAGGTTTGTACAAGGTTGTACAAGTGTGTACAAGGGTGTACAAGTATGTACAAGAATGTACAATTTTGTACAAGTGTGTACAAGTTTGTAAAAGGTTGTACAAGTGTGTACAAGGGTGTACAAGTGTGTACAAGGTTGTACAAGTGTGTACAAGCTTGAACAAGTGTGTACAAGGTTGTACAAGTGTGTACAAGGTTGTACAAGTGTGTACAAGGTTGCACAAGCGTGTACAAGAGTGTACAATCGTGTACAAGCTTGTACAAGTGTGTACAAGGGTGTACAGGTTTGTACAAGGTTGTACAAGTGTGTACAAGGTTGTACAAGTGTGTACAAGGGTGTACAAGTTTGTACAAGTGTGTACAAGTTTGTACAAGTGTGTACAAGTTTGTACAAGTTTGTACAAATGTATACAAGGGTGTACAAAAGTGTACAAGGGTGCACAAGTTTGTACAAGGGTGTACAAGTGTGTACAAGCTTGTACAAGTGTGTACAAGCTTGTACAAGTGTGTACAAGGGTGTACAGGTTTGTACAATTTTGTACAAGTGTTTACAAGGGTGTACAAGTATGTACAAGAATGTACAAGTTTGTACAAGTGTGTACAAGTTTGTAAAAGGTTGTACATGTGTGTACAAGAGTGTACAAGTGTGTACAAGGGTGCATAAGTGTGTACAAGGGTGTACAATCGTGTACAAGCTTGTACAAGTGTGTACAAGGGTGTACAGGTTTGTACAAGGTTGTACAAGTGTGTACAAGGGTGTACAAATGTATACAAGGATGTAAAATTTGTACAAGTGTGTACAAGTTTGTACAAGGTTGTACAAGTAAGTACAAGTTTGTACAAGAATGTACAAGTGTGTACAAGGTTTTACAATTGTGTAAAAGGTTGTACAAGTGTGTACAAGGTTGTACAAGTGTGTACAAGCTTGTACAAGTGTGTACAAGGTTGTACAAGTGTGTACAAGCTTGTACAAGTGTGTACAAGGGTGTACAGGTTTGTACAAGGTTGTACAAGTGTTTACAAGGGTGTACAAGTATGTACAAGAATGTACAAGTTTGTACAAGTGTGTACAAGCTTGTAAAAGGTTGTACAAGTGTGTACAAGGGTGTACAAGTGTGTACAAGGGTGCACAAGTGTGTACAAGGGTGTACAATCGTGTACAAGCTTGTACAAGTGTGTACAAGGGTGTACAAGTGTGTACAAGCTTGTACAAGTGTGTACAAGCTTGTACAAGTGTGTACAAGGGTGGACAGGTTTGTACAAGGTTGTACAAGTGTTTACAAGGGTGTACAAGTATGTACAAGAATGTACAAGTTTGTACAAGTGTGTACAAGTTTGTACAAGCTTGTACAAGTGTGTACAAAGTTTGTACAAGTGTGTACAAGGTTGTTCAAGTGTGTACATGTTTGTACAAGTGTGTTTAAGTTTGTACAAGGTTGTACAAATGTGTACAAGGGTGTACAAAAGTGTTCAAGGGTGCACAAGTTTGTACAAGGGTGTACAAGTGTGTACAAGCTTGTACAAGTGTGTACAAGCTTGTACAAGTGTGTACAAGCTTGTACAAGTGTGTACAAGGGTGTACAGGTTTGTACAAGGTTGTACAAGTGTGTACAAGGGTGTACAAGTATGTACAAGAATGTAAAATTTTGTACAAGTGTGTACAAGGGTGTACAAGTGTGTACAAGGTTGTAAAAGTGTGTACAAGGTTTTACAATTGTGTACAAGGTTGTACAAGTGTGTACAAGGTTGTACAAGTGTGTACGAGGTTGTACAAGTGTGTACGAGGTTGTACAAGTGTGTACAAGGTTGTACAAGTGTGTACAAGGTTGTACAAGTGTACACAAGTTTGTACAAGTGTGTACAAGTTTGTACAAGTGTGTACAAGTTTGTACAAGGTTGTACAAATGTGTACAGGGGTGTACAAAAGTGTACAAGGGTGCACAAGTTTGTACAAGGGTGTACAAGTGTGTACAAGCTTGTACAAGTGTGTACAAGCTTGTACAAGTGTGTACAAGGGTGTACAGGTTTGTACAAGGTTGTACAAGTGTGTACAAGGGTGTACAAGTATGTACAAGAATGTACAATTTTGTACAAGTGTGTACAAGTTTGTAAAAGGTTGTACAAGTGTGTACAAGGGTGTACAAGTGTGTACAAGGTTGTACAAGTGTGTACAAGCTTGAACAAGTGTGTACAAGGTTGTACAAGTGTGTACAAGGTTGTACAAGTGTGTACAAGGTTGCACAAGTGTGTACAAGAGTGTACAATCGTGTACAAGCTTGTACAAGTGTGTACAAGGGTGTACAGGTTTGTACAAGGTTGTACAAGTGTGTACAAGGTTGTACAAGTGTGTACAAGGGTGTACAAGTTTGTACAAGTGTGTACAAGTTTGTACAAGTGTGTACAAGTTTGTACAAGTTTGTACAAATGTATACAAGGGTGTACAAAAGTGTACAAGGGTGCACAAGTTTGTACAAGGGTGTACAAGTGTGTACAAGCTTGTACAAGTGTGTACAAGCTTGTACAAGTGTGTACAAGGGTGTACAGGTTTGTACAATTTTGTACAAGTGTTTACAAGGGTGTACAATTATGTACAAGAATGTACAAGTTTGTACAAGTGTGTACAAGTTTGTAAAAGGTTGTACATGTGTGTACAAGGGTGTACAAGTGTGTACAAGGGTGCACAAGTGTGTACAAGGGTGTACAATCGTGTACAAGCTTGTACAAGTGTGTACAAGGGTGTACAGGTTTGTACAAGGTTGTACAAGTGTGTACAAGTTTGTACAAGGTTGTACAAGTAAGTACAAGTTTGTACAAGAATGTACAAGTGTGTACAAGGTTTTACAATTGTGTAAAAGGTTGTACAAGTGTGTACAAGGTTGTACAAGTGTGTACAAGCTTGTACAAGTGTATACAAGGTTGTACAAGTGTGTACAAGGTTGTACAAGTGTGTACAAGCTTGTACAAGTGTGTAGAAGGTTGTACAAGTGTGTACAAGGTTGTTCAAGTGTGTACATGTTTGTACAAGTGTGTTTAAGTTTGTACAAGGTTGTACAAATGTGTACAAGGGTGTACAAAAGTGTTCAAGGGTGCACAAGTTTGTACAAGGGTGTACAAGTGTGTACAAGCTTGTACAAGTGTGTACAAGCTTGTACAAGTGTGTACAAGCTTGTACAAGTGTGTACAAGGGTGTACAGGTTTGTACAAGGTTGTACAAGTGTGTACAAGGGTGTACAAGTATGTACAAGAATGTAAAATTTTGTACAAGTGTGTACAAGGGTGTACAAGTGTGTACAAGGTTGTACAAGTGTGTACAAGGTTTTACAATTGTGTACAAGGTTGTACAAGTGTGTACAAGGTTGTACAAGTGTGTACGAGGTTGTACAAGTGTGTACAAGGTTGTACAAGTGTGTACAAGGTTGTACAAGTGTGTACAAGGTTGTACAAGTGTGTACAAGTTTGTACAAGTGTGTACAAGTTTGTACAAGTGTGTACAAGTTTGTACAAGTGTGTACAAGTTTGTACAAGGTTGTACAAATGTGTACAAGGGTGTACAAAAGTGTACAAGGGTGCACAAGTTTGTACAAGGGTGTACAAGTGTGTACAAGCTTGTACAAGTGTGTACAAGCTTGTACAAGTGTGTACAAGCTTGTACAAGTGTGTACAAGGGTGTACAGGTTTGTACAAGGTTGTACAAGTGTGTACAAGGGTGTACAAGTATGTACAAGAATGTACAATTTTGTACAAGTGTGTACAAGTTTGTAAAAGGTTGTACAAGTGTGTACAAGGGTGTACAAGTGTGTACAAGGTTGTACAAGTGTGTACAAGCTTGAACAAGTGTGTACAAGGTTGTACAAGTGTGTACAAGGTTGTACAAGTGTGTACAAGGTTGCACAAGTGTGTACAAGAGTGTACAATCGTGTACAAGCTTGTACAAGTGTGTACAAGGGTGTACAGGTTTGTACAAGGTTGTACAAGTGTGTACAAGGTTGTACAAGTGTGTACAAGGGTGTACAAGTTTGTACAAGTGTGTACAAGTTTGTACAAGTGTGTACAAGTTTGTACAAGTGTGTACAAGTTTGTACAAGTTTGTACAAATGTATACAAGGGTGTACAAAAGTGTACAAGGGTGCACAAGTTTGTACAAGGGTGTACAAGTGTGTACAAGCTTGTACAAGTGTGTACAAGCTTGTACAAGTGTGTACAAGGGTGTACAGGTTTGTACAATTTTGTACAAGTGTTTACAAGGGTGTACAAGTATGTACAAGAATGTACAAGTTTGTACAAGTGTGTACAAGTTTGTAAAAGGTTGTACATGTGTGTACAAGAGTGTACAAGTGTGTACAAGGGTGCATAAGTGTGTACAAGGGTGTACAATCGTGTACAAGCTTGTACAAGTGTGTACAAGGGTGTACAGGTTTGTACAAGGTTGTACAAGTGTGTACAAGGGTGTACAAATGTATACAAGGATGTAAAAGTTTGTACAAGTGTGTACAAGTTTGTACAAGGTTGTACAAGTAAGTACAAGTTTGTACAAGAATGTACAAGTGTGTACAAGGTTTTACAATTGTGTAAAAGGTTGTACAAGTGTGTACAAGGTTGTACAAGTGTGTACAAGCTTGTACAAGTGTGTACAAGGTTGTACAAGTGTGTACAAGGTTGTACAAGTGTGTACAAGCTTGTACAAGTGTGTACATGGTTGTACAAGTGTGTACAAGGTTGTTCAAGTGTGTACATGTTTGTACAAGTGTGTTTAAGTTCGTACAAGGTTGTACAAATGTGTACAAGGGTGTACAAAAGTGTTCAAGGGTGCACAAGTTTGTACAAGGGTGTACAAGTGTGTACAAGCTTGTACAAGTGTGTACAAGCTTGTACAAGTGTGTACAAGCTTGTACAAGTGTGTACAAGGGTGTACAGGTTTGTACAAGGTTGTACAAGTGTGTACAAGGGTGTACAAGTATGTACAAGAATGTAAAATTTTGTACAAGTGTGTACAAGAATGTACAAGTGTGTACAAGGTTGTAAAAGTGTGTACAAGGTTTTACAATTGTGTACAAGGTTGTACAAGTGTGTACAAGGTTGTACAAGTTTGTACGAGGTTGTACAAGTGTGTACAAGGTTGTACAAGTGTGTACAAGGTTGTACAAGTGTTACAAGTGTACACAAGTTTGTACAAGTGTGTACAAGTTTGTACAAGTGTGTACAAGTTTGTACAAGGTTGTACAAATGTGTACAAGGGTGTACAAAAGTGTACAAGGGTGCACAAGTTTGTACAAGGGTGTACAAGTGTGTACAAGCTTGTACAAGTGTGTACAAGGGTGTACAGGTTTGTACAAGGTTGTACAAGTGTGTACAAGGGTGTACAAGTGTGTACAAGGTTGTACAAGTGTGTACAAGCTTGAACAAGTGTGTACAAGGTTGTACAAGTGTGTACAAGGTTGTACAAGTGTGTACAAGGTTGCACAAGTGTGTACAAGAGTGTACAATCGTGTACAAGCTTGTACAAGTGTGTACAAGGGTGTACAGGTTTGTACAAGGTTGTACAAGTGTGTTTAAGGTTGTACAAGTGTGTACAAGGGTGTACAAGTTTGTACAAGTGTGTACAAGTTTGTACAAGTGTGTACAAGTTTGTACAAGTTTGTACAAATGTATACAAGGGTGTACAAAAGTGTACAAGGGTGCACAAGTTTGTACAAGGGTGTACAAGTGTGTACAAGCTTGTACAAGTGTGTACAAGCTTGTATAAGTGTGTACAAGGGTGTACAGGTTTGTACAATTTTGTACAAGTGTTTACAAGGGTGTACAAGTATGTACAAGAATGTACAAGTTTGTACAAGTGTGTACAAGTTTGTAAAAGGTTGTACATGTGTGTACAAGGGTGTACAAGTGTGTACAAGGGTGCACAAGTGTGTACAAGGGTGTACAATCGTGTACAAGCTTGTACAAGTGTGTACAAGGGTGTACAGGTTTGTACAAGGTTGTACAAGTGTGTACAAGGGTGTACAAATGTATACAAGGGTGTAAAAGTTTGTACAAGTGTGTACAAGTTTGTACAAGGTTGTACAAGTAAGTACAAGTTTGTACAAGAATGTACAAGTGTGTACAAGGTTTTACAATTGTGTAAAAGGTTGTACAAGTGTGTACAAGGTTGTACAAGTGTGTACAAGGTTGTACAAGTGTGTACAAGCTTGTACAAGTGTGTACAAGGTTGTACAAGTGTGTACAAGGTTGTACAAGTGTGTACAAGCTTGTACAAGTGTGTACAAGGTTGTACAAGTGTGTACAAGGTTGTTCAAGTGTGTACATGTTTGTACAAGTGTGTTTAAGTTTGTACAAGGTTGTACAAATGTGTACAAGGGTGTACAAAAGTGTTCAAGGGTGCACAAGTTTGTACAAGGGTGTACAAGTGTGTACAAGGGTGTACAGGTTTGTACAAGGTTGTACAAGTGTGTACAAGGGTGTACAAGTATGTACAAGAATGTAAAATTTTGTACAAGTGTGTACAAGGGTGTACAAGTGTGTACAAGGTTGTACAAGTGTGTACAAGGTTTTACAATTGTGTACAAGGTTGTACAAGTGTGTACAAGGTTGTACAAGTGTGTACGAGGTTGTACAAGTGTGTACAAGGTTGTACAAGTGTGTACAAGGTTGTACAAGTGTACACAAGTTTGTACAAGTGTGTACAAGTTTGTACAAGTGTGTACAAGTTTGTACAAGGTTGTACAAATGTGTACAAGGGTGTACAAAAGTGTACAAGGGTGCACAAGTTTGTACAAGGGTGTACAAGTGTGTACAAGCTTGTACAAGTGTGTACAAGCTTGTACAAGTGTGTACAAGCTTGTACAAGTGTGTACAAGCTTGTACAAGTGTGTACAAGGGTGTACAGGTTTGTACAAGGTTGTACAAGTGTGTACAAGGGTGTACAAGTATGTACAAGAATGTACAATTTTGTACAAGTGTGTACAAGTTTGTAAAAGGTTGTACAAGTGTGTACAAGGGTGTACAAGTGTGTACAAGGTTGTACAAGTGTGTACAAGCTTGAACAAGTGTGTACAAGGTTGTACAAGTGTGTACAAGGTTGTACAAGTGTGTACAAGGTTGCACAAGTGTGTACAAGAGTGTACAATCGTGTACAAGCTTGTACAAGTGTGTACAAGGGTGTACAGGTTTGTACAAGGTTGTACAAGTGTGTACAAGGTTGTACAAGTGTGTACAAGGGTGTACAAGTTTGTACAAGTGTGTACAAGATTGTACAAGTGTGTACAAGTTTGTACAAGTTTGTACAAATGTATACAAGGGTGTACAAAAGTGTACAAGGGTGCACAAGTTTGTACAAGGGTGTACAAGTTTGTACAAGGGTGTACAAGTGTGTACAAGCTTGTACAAGTGTGTACAAGCTTGTACAAGTGTGTACAAGGGTGTACAGGTTTGTACAATTTTGTACAAGTGTTTACAAGGGTGTACAAGTATGTACAAGAATGTACAAGTTTGTACAAGTGTGTACAAGTTTGTAAAAGGTTGTACATGTGTGTACAAGGGTGTACAAGTGTGTACAAGGGTGTACAATCGTGTACAAGCTTGTACAAGTGTGTACAAGGGTGTACAGGTTTGTACAAGGTTGTACAAGTGTGTACAAGGGTGTACAAATGTATACAAGGATGTAAAAGTTTGTACAAGTGTGTACAAGTTTGTACAAGGTTGTACAAGTAAGTACAAGTTTGTACAAGAATGTACAAGTGTGTACAAGGTTTTACAATTGTGTAAAAGGTTGTACAAGTGTGTACAAGGTTGTACAAGTGTGTACAAGCTTGTACAAGTGTGTACAAGGTTGTACAAGTGTGTACAAGGTTGTACAAGTGTGTACAAGCTTGTACAAGTGTGTACAAGGTTGTACAAGTGTGTACAAGGTTGTTCAAGTGTGTACATGTTTGTACAAGTGTGTTTAAGTTTGTACAAGGTTGTACAAATGTGTACAAGGGTGTACAAAAGTGTTCAAGGGTGCACAAGTTTGTACAAGGGTGTACAAGTATGTACAAGCTTGTACAAGTGTGTACAAGCTTGTACAAGTGTGTACAAGCTTGTACAAGTGTGTACAAGGGTGTACAGGTTTGTACAAGGTTGTACAAGTGTGTACAAGGGTGTACAAGTATGTACAAGAATGTAAAATTTTGTACAAGTGTGTACAAGGGTGTACAAGTGTGTACAAGGTTGTACAAGTGTGTACAAGGTTTTACAATTGTGTACAAGGTTGTACAAGTGTGTACAAGGTTGTACAAGTGTGTACGAGGTTGTACAAGTGTGTACAAGGTTGTACAAGTGTGTACAAGGTTGTACAAGTTTGTACAAGGTTGTACAAGTGTACACAAGTTTGTACAAGTGTGTACAAGTTTGTACAAGTGTGTACAAGTTTGTACAAGGTTGTACAAATGTGTACAAGGGTGTACAAAAGTGTACAAGGGTGCACAAGTTTGTACAAGGGTGTACAAGTGTGTACAAGCTTGTACAAGTGTGTACAAGGGTGTACAGGTTTGTACAAGGTTGTACAAGTGTGTACAAGGGTGTACAAGTATGTACAAGAATGTACAATTTTGTACAAGTGTGTACAAGTTTGTAAAAGGTTGTACAAGTGTGTACAAGGGTGTACAAGTGTGTACAAGGTTGTACAAGTGTGTACAAGCTTGAACAAGTGTGTACAAGGTTGTACAAGTGTGTACAAGGTTGTACAAGTGTGTACAAGGTTGCACAAGTGTGTACAAGAGTGTACAATCGTGTACAAGCTTGTACAAGTGTGTACAAGGGTGTACAGGTTTGTACAAGGGTGTACAGGTTTGTACAAGGTTGTACAAGTGTGTACAGGGTTGTACAAGTGTGTACAAGGGTGTACAAGTTTGTACAAGTGTGTACAAGTTTGTACAAGTGTGTACAAGTTTGTACAAGTTTGTACAAGCTTGTACAAGTGTGTACAAGGGTGTACAGGTTTGTACAATTTTGTACAAGTGTTTACAAGGGTGTACAAGTATGTACAAGAATGTACAAGTTTGTACAAGTGTGTACAAGTTTGTAAAAGGTTGTACATGTGTGTACAAGGGTGTACAAGTGTGTACAAGGGTGCACAAGTGTGTACAAGGGTGTACAATCGTGTACAAGCTTGTACAAGTGTGTACAAGGGTGTACAGGTTTGTACAAGGTTGTACAAGTGTGTACAAGGGTGTACAAATGTATACAAGGATGTACAAGTTTGTACAAGTGTGTACAAGTTTGTACAAGGTTGTACAAGTAAGTACAAGTTTGTACAAGAATGTACAAGTGTGTACAAGGTTTTACAATTGTGTAAAAGGTTGTACAAGTGTGTACAAGGTTGTACAAGTGTGTACAAGCTTGTACAAGTGTGTACAAGGTTGTACAAGTGTGTACAAGGTTGTACAAGTGTATACAAGCTTGTACAAGTGTGTACAAGGTTGTACAAGTGTGTACAAGGTTGTTCAAGTGTGTACATGTTTGTACAAGTGTGTTTAAGTTTGTACAAGGTTGTACAAATGTGTACAAGGGTGTACAAAAGTGTTCAAGGGTGCACAAGTTTGTACAAGGGTGTACAAGTGTGTACAAGCTTGTACAAGTGTGTACAAGCTTGTACAAGTGTGTACAAGCTTGTACAAGTGTGTACAAGGGTGTACAGGTTTGTACAAGGTTGTACAAGTGTGTACAAGGGTGTACAAGTATGTACAAGAATGTAAAATTTTGTACAAGTGTGTACAAGGGTGTACAAGTGTGTACAAGGTTGTACAAGTGTGTACAAGGTTTTACAATTGTGTACAAGGTTGTACAAGTGTGTACAAGGTTGTACAAGTGTGTACGAGGTTGTACAAGTGTGTACAAGGTTGTACAAGTGTGTACAAGGTTGTACAAGTGTGTACAAGGTTGTACAAGTGTACACAAGTTTGTACAAGTGTGTACAAGTTTGTACAAGTGTGTACAAGTTTGTACAAGGTTGTACAAATGTGTACAAGGGTGTACAAAAGTGTACAAGGGTGCACAAGTTTGTACAAGGGTGTACAAGTGTGTACAAGCTTGTACAAGTGTGTACAAGGGTGTACAGGTTTGTACAAGGTTGTACAAGTGTGTACAAGGGTGTACAAGTATGTACAAGAATGTACAATTTTGTACAAGTGTGTACAAGTTTGTAAAAGGTTGTACAAGTGTGTACAAGGGTGTACAAGTGTGTACAAGGTTGTACAAGTGTGTACAAGCTTGAACAAGTGTGTACAAGGTTGTACAAGTGTGTACAAGGTTGTACAAGTGTGTACAAGGTTGCACAAGTGTGTACAAGAGTGTACAATCGTGTACAAGCTTGTACAAGTGTGTACAAGGGTGTACAGGTTTGTACAAGGGTGTACAGGTTTGTACAAGGTTGTACAAGTGTGTACAGGGTTGTACAAGTGTGTACAAGGGTGTACAAGTTTGTACAAGTGTGTACAAGTTTGTACAAGTGTGTACAAGTTTGTACAAGTTTGTACAAGCTTGTACAAGTGTGTACAAGGGTGTATAGGTTTGTACAATTTTGTACAAGTGTTTACAAGGGTGTACAAGTATGTACAAGAATGTACAAGTTTGTACAAGTGTGTACAAGTTTGTAAAAGGTTGTACATGTGTGTACAAGGGTGTACAAGTGTGTACAAGGGTGCACAAGTGTGTACAAGGGTGTACAATCGTGTACAAGCTTGTACAAGTGTGTACAAGGGTGTACAGGTTTGTACAAGGTTGTACAAGTGTGTACAAGGGTGTACAAATGTATACAAGGATGTACAAGTTTGTACAAGTGTGTACAAGTTTGTACAAGGTTGTACAAGTAAGTACAAGTTTGTACAAGAATGTACAAGTGTGTACAAGGTTTTACAATTGTGTAAAAGGTTGTACAAGTGTGTACAAGGTTGTACAAGTGTGTACAAGCTTGTACAAGTGTGTACAAGGTTGTACAAGTGTGTACAAGGTTGTACAAGTGTATACAAGCTTGTACAAGTGTGTACAAGGTTGTACAAGTGTGTACAAGGTTGTTCAAGTGTGTACATGTTTGTACAAGTGTGTTTAAGTTTGTACAAGGTTGTACAAATGTGTACAAGGGTGTACAAAAGTGTTCAAGGGTGCACAAGTTTGTACAAGGGTGTACAAGTGTGTACAAGCTTGTACAAGTGTGTACAAGCTTGTACAAGTGTGTACAAGCTTGTACAAGTGTGTACAAGGGTGTACAGGATTGTACAAGGTTGTACAAGTGTGTACAAGGGTGTACAAGTATGTACAGGAATGTAAAATTTTGTACAAGTGTGTACAAGGGTGTACAAGTGTGTACAAGGTTGTACAAGTGTGTACAAGGTTTTACAATTGTGTACAAGGTTGTACAAGTGTGTACAAGGTTGTACAAGTGTGTACGAGGTTGTACAAGTGTGTACAAGGTTGTAAAGTGTGTACAAGGTTGTACAAGTGTGTACAAGTTTGTACAAGTGTGTACAAGTTTGTACAAGGTTGTACAAATAAGACATCCCTCTAAATAACAAGACATCCCTCCAAATATTAAGACATCCCTCTAAATAACAAGACATCCCTCTAAATAACAAGACATCCCTCTAATAAACTAGACATTCCGCTAAATATTAAGACATCCCTCTAAATAACAAGACATCCCTCCAAATACCAAGACATCCCTCTAAATATTAAGACATCCCTCCAAATAACAAGACAACCCTTTAAAAAACAAGACATCCCTCTAAATAACAAGACATCCCTCTAAATAACAAGACATCCCTCTTAATATTAAGACATCCCTCCAAATAACAAGACATCCCTCTAAATATTAAGACATCCCCCTAAATAACAAGACATCCCTCTAAATATTAAGACATCCCTTTAAATAACAAGACATCTCTCTAAATAACAAGACATCCCTCTAAATAACAAGACATCCCTCCAAATAACAAGACGTCCCTCTAAATAACAAGACATCCCTTTTAAATAACAAGACATTCCTCTAAATAATAAGACATCCCTCTAAATAACAAGACATCCCTCCAAATAAAAAGACATCCCTCTAAATAGCAAGACATCCCTCTAAATAACAAGACATCCCTCCAAATAACAAGATATCCCTCTAAATAACAAGACATTCCTCCAAATAACAAGACATCCCTCTAAATACCAAGACAACCCTCTAAAAAACAAGACATCCCTCCAAATAACAAGACAACCCTCTAAAAAACAAGACATCCCTCTAAATAAAAAGACATCTCTCCAAATAACAAGACATCCCTCTAAATAACAAGACATCCCACTAAAAAACAAGACATCCCTCTAAATATTAAGACATCCCTCTAAATAACAAGACATCCCTCCAAATATTAAGACATCCCTCTAAATAACAAGACATCCCTCTAAATAACAAGACATCCCTCTAATAAACTAGACATTCCGCTAAATATTAAGACATCCCTCTAAATAACAAGACATCCCTCCAAATATGAAGACATCCCTCTAAATAACAAGACATCCCTCTAAATAACGAGACATCCCTCTAAATAACAAGACATCCCTCTAAATATTAAGACATCCCTTCAAATAACAAGACATCCCTCTAAATAACAAGACATCCCTCTAAATAACAAGACATCCCTCTAAATAACAAGACATCCCTCTAAATAACAAGACATCCCTCTAAAAAACAAGACATCCCTCTAAATATTAAGACATCAATCTAAATAACAAGATATCCCTCCAAATAACAAGACAACCCTCTAAAAAACAAAAAAACCCTCTAAATAACAAGACATCTCTCTAAAAAACAAGACATCCCTCTAAATATCAAGACATCCCTCTAAATAACAAGACATCCATCTATATAACAAGACATTCCTCTAAATATTAAGATATCCCTCTAAATAACAAGACATACCTGTAAATAACAAGACATCCCTCTAAATAACAAGACATCCCATCTAAATTACAACACAACCCTCTAAAAAACAAGACATCCCTCCAAATAACAAGACAACCCTCTAAAAAACAAGACATCCCTCTAAATAACAAGACATCCCTCTAAATAACAAGACATCCCTCTAATAAACTAGACATTCCGCTAAATATTAAGACATCCCTCTAAATAACAAGACATCCCTCTAAATACCAAGACATCCCTCTAAATATTAAGACATCCCTCCAAATAACAAGACAACCCTTTAAAAAACAAGACATCCCTCTAAATAACAAGACATCTCTCCAAATAACAAGACATCCCTCTAAATATTAAGACATCCCTTCAAATAACAAGACATCCCTCTAAATATTAAGACATCCCTCTAAATAACAAGACATCCCTCTAAATATTAAGACATCCCTTTAAATAACAAGACATCTCTCTAAATAACAAGACATCCCTCTAAATAACAAGACATCCCACTAAATAACAAGACATCCCTCTAAATAACAAGACATCCCTTTTAAATAACAAGACATTCCTCTAAATAACAAGACATCCCTCTAAATAACAAGACATCCCTCCAAATAAAAAGACATCCCTCTAAATAGCAAGACATCCCTCTAATAAACAAGACATTCCGATAAATATTAAGACATCCCTCTAAATAACAAGACATCCCTCTAAATATTAAGACATCCCTTTAAATAACAAGACATCTCTCTAAATAACAAGACATCCCTCTAAATAACAAGACATCCCACTAAATAACAAGAAATCCCTTTAAGTAACAAGACATCCCTTTTAAATAACAAGACATTCCTCTAAATAACAAGACATTCCTCTAAATAGCAAGACATCCCTCTAATAAACAAGACATTCCGCTAAATATTAAGACATCCCTCTAAATAACAAGACATCCCATCTAAATTACAAGACAACCCTCGAAAAAACAAGACATCCCTCCAAATAACAAGACAACCCTCTAAAAAACAAGACATCCCTCTAAATAAAAAGACATCTCTCCAAATAACAAGACATCCCTCTAAATAACAAGACATCCCACTAAAAAACAAGACATCCCTCTAAATATTAAGACATCCCTCTAAATAACAAGACATCCCTCCAAATATTAAGACATCCCTCTAAATAACAAGACATCCCTCTAAATAACAAGACATCCCTCTAATAAACTAGACATTCCGCTAAATATTAAGACATCCCTCTAAATAACAAGACATCCCTCCAAATACCAAGACATCCCTCTAAATATTAAGACATCCCTCCAAATAATAAGAAAACCCTTTAAAAAACAAGAAATCCCTCTAAATAACAAGACATCCCTCTAAATAACAAGACATCCCTCTAAATATTAAGACATCCCTCCAAATAACAAGACATCCCTCTAAATATTAAGACATCCCTCTAAATAACAAGACATCACTCTAAATATTAAGACATCCCTTTAAATAAAAAGACATCCCTCTAAATAACAAGACATCCCTCTAAATAACAAGACATCCCACTAAATAACAAGACGTCCCTCTAAATAACAAGACATCCCTTTTAAATAACAAGACATTCCTCTAAATAACAAGACATCCCTCTAAATAACAAGACATCCCTCCAAATAAAAAGACATCCCTCTAAATAGCAAAACATCCCTCTAAATAACAAGACATCCCTTCAAATAACAAGATATCCCTCTAAATAACAAAACATTCCTCCAAATAACAAGACTTCCCTCCAAATAAGAAGACATCCTTCTAAATAACAAGACATCCCTCTAAATAACAAGACATCCCTCTAAATACCAAGACATCCCTCCAAATAACAAGACAACCCTTTAAAAAACAAGACATCCCTCTAAATAACAAGACATCCCTCTAAATAACAAGACATCCCTCTAAATATTAAGACATCCCTTCAAATAACAAGACATCCCTCTAAATATTAAGACATCCCTCTAAATAACAAGACATCCCTCTAAATATTAAGACATCCCTTTAAATAACAAGACATCTCTCTAAATAACAAGACATCCCTCTAAATAACAAGACATCCCTCTAAATATTAAGACATCCCTCCAAATAACAAGACATCCCTCTAAATATTAAGACATCCCTCTAAATAACAAGACATCCCTCTAAATATTAAGACATCCCTTTAAATAACAAGACATCTCTCTAAATAACAAGACATCCCTCTAAATAACAAGACATCCCACTAAATAACAAGACATCCCTCTAAATAACAAGACATCCCTTTTAAATAACAAGACATTCCTCTAAATAACAAGACATCCCTCTAAATAACAAGACATCCCTCCAAATAACAAGAAATCCCTCAAAATAGCAAGACATCCCTCTAAATATTAAGACATACCTTCAAATAACAAGACATCCCTCTAAATAACAAGACATCCCTCTAAATAACAAGACATCTCTCTAAATATTAAGACATCCCTTCAAATAACAAGACATCCCTCTAAATAACAAGACATCCCTCTAAATAACAAGACATCCCTCTAAATAACAAGACATCCCTCTAAATAACAAGACATCCCTCTAAAAAACAAGACATCCCTCTAAATATTAAGACATCAATCTAAATAACAAGACATCCCTCCAAATAACAAGACAACCCTCTAAAAAACAAAAAAACCCTCTAAATAACAAGACATCCCTCTAAATAACAAGACATCCCACTAAAAAACAAGACATCCCTCTAAATATTAAGACATCCCTCTAAATAACAAGACATCCCTCCAAATATTAAGACATCCCTCTAAATAACAAGACATCCCTCTAAATAACAAGACATCCCTCTAATAAACTAGACATTCCGCTAAATATTAAGACATCCCTCTAAATAACAAGACATCCCTCCAAATACCAAGACATCCCTCTAAATATTAAGACATCCCTCTTAAATAACAAGAAAACCCTTTAAAAAACAAGACATCCCTCTAAATAACAAGACATCCCTCTAAATAACAAGACATCCCTCTAAATATTAAGACATCCCTCCAAATAACAAGACATCCCTCTAAATATTAAGACATCCTTCTAAATAACAAGACATCCCTCTAAATATTAAGACATCCCTTTAAATAACAAGACATCTCTCTAAATAACAAGACCTCCCTCTAAATAACAAGACATCCCACTAAATAACAAGACGTCCCTTTAAATAACAAGACATCCCTTTTAAATAACAAGACATTCCTCTAAATAACAAGACATCCCTCTAAATAACAAGACATCCCTCCAAATAAAAAGACATCCCTCTAAATAGCAAGACATCCCTCTAAATAACAAGACATCCCTCCAAATAACAAGATATCCCTCTAAATAACAAGACATTCCTCCAAATAACAAGACTTCCCTCCAAATAAGAAGACATCCCTCTAAATAACAAGACATCCCTCTAAATAACAAGACATCCCTCTAAATACCAAGACATCCCTCTAAATATTAAGACATCCCTCCAAATAACAAGACAACCCTTTAAAAAACAAGACATCCCTCTAAATAACAAGACATCCCTCTAAATAACAAGACATCCCTCTAAATATTAAGACATCCCTTCAAATAACAAGACATCCCTCTAAATATTAAGACATCCCTCTAAATAACAAGACATCCCTCTAAATATTAAGACATCCCTTTAAATAACAAGACATCTCTCTAAATAACAAGACATCCCTCTAAATAACAAGACATCCCTCTAAATATTAAGACATCCCTCCAAATAACAAGACATCCCTCTAAATATTAAGACATCCCTCTAAATAACAAGACATCCCTCTAAATATTAAGACATCCCTTTAAATAACAAGACATCTCTCTAAATAACAAGACATCTCTCTAAATAACAAGACATCCCACTAAATAACAAGACATCCCTCTAAATAACAAGACATCCCTTTTAAATAACAAGACATTCCTCTAAATAACAAGACATCCCTCTAAATAACAAGACATCCCTCTAAATAACAAGAACGAACCTGAACCTAAGGGTCCAGGGTTCAAGTCCCTGTTCGGGCGCCATTTTGTGACCCGCTTCCGGGTGTGTTTCGTTAATTTGTCGGGTCGGGGCGTTACGCGTCCCTGATAGCCTAGCCGAGCTGGGTTATTCCGGGGGTCAATTTTGGTCGAGTTTCCCGCTTTTGTCTCCTAACGTCGTTTTCCTGGCTCAGGCGGGAATATTTTGCCTCTTGGCTTTATTCGTGCCTCATCATTGCCAGGAAACGAGTGAATAAAAAAGGGAGGGCGATATTTTGTTTCGTAGTTATAGCTTCGTGCGCGACTCTGTTCACAACCTCCTCGGTGGAGTGTTAATTATTTATTTAATTTAATACCTTACGTCCATGCGCCACGGACCGAGCAGAATTAGTTTAGATGCGTCTTTATTATTTAAAATAATACAATGCGTTTCGGGCGAGTGGACTAGTTCAAAGCCCCGTGAGAGAGTAGGAATATGGAAAGGTGCAAACGAACATACAGAGTTGGGCGGAAAAGGGTCGTTATAGAAAGAGTAACATACGAGACACACACACACACACACACAGACAGATTGAGCACACAAAGACTTATTTCAAATAGATTAAGCCTAACTAAAAACTAACTTATTCCCAGATTTTCCGGGATAGCTTAGGTCTAACTTATAAATAACTTATTTCCGGTGTGCCCGAAGTAATTAAAGCTAACTTATAAATAACTTATTTCCGGGTTTTCCGGAATAGATTAAATCTAGCTAATAACTAACTTATTTCCGGGTTTTCCGGAATAGGTTAAAGCTAACTTTTAACTAACTTATTTCCGGTGTGCCCGAAGTAATAGAGAAAGAAGAAAAGCTTGTGGCAAGCAACAAACATTCATAGTCATAAAGTGATAGAGTAGAAGACTTATAGCTAAGAGCTTAAGTGCTAATTAAATCTAACTTATTTCCGGTGTGCCCGAAGTAATAGAGAAAGAAGAAAAGCTACTTAGCAAACTACAGCTAACCAAAGCAGTCAGCTGCACACACACAACACATACGATACACAGATCACTCAATTAGCAACAGTCCAGGAATCAAGGAAATGGTAAAGAATGGAAAGAGAAGTTGGGGCTTAACTGTCTAACGTCACGGCGAATTAAAACTCTCAAAACCAATCAGTTTTCCCAAAGCCTTAGTTAAGCATTGATAGTCAAAGGTTAAGCAAGGTTAAGCGTTATGCTAAGATTTGAAGCAATTTCTAAGGTTAGTGTGTTAGTAGCGGAGTCGTATCATGAGTTAGAATATTTAAATGCATATTGTTCAACACATCAATAATTAGTGGAAGGCTAAATGAATAATTAATAATGAAGTGGCAAATATAGTAAAGCAACTACATAGAACATTAACACTTAATAGCGGCTAAACAACGACATAGAACATAACTACTGTGCACTGGTTCTAGTATAAAAGATAATGGATAGCTACAATGGTTAGTATAGTTCTGAAATATGTACAAACAAATTAAAGCGTGTTAGTTAGTAAAGAAGCCAACAAAGTATTAAAATCACTCTAATAAATCCACTATTAATTAACTCTTATTCCCATAGATAAAATATCTCACAGCTGAAGTGCTGCTACAGTAATTACGAACAACATTGACTACAAACTAAACACCACACATTATATTTAGGTAACACCGTGTTCTCACGGACCTACGCGATAAACAAAACAAACAAAAACACACGCATATGAAAAAGCCACCTTGCGTGACCGAAACCGATCGAACTTGAATAGATTTAAACAATACAAATAAAACAACACAATTAAAACAGAAAGGAATTATAACCGGGTGGATCTCGTTCTGACCGTTACTTCTTTGAACTCACGGTCTATAAATTATGTATCGAACGAAATTCAGATATTCCACAAATCAAAGCTGATCGTTATATATTTACAAAGTTATTTTAACAAAACAGATAACACTCTAGGTTATAGCAAAACGATAGGGATATTCACCGGTTTAACTAAATCGATCTCTGTTAATAATTCAATTAAATTTAAGACGAAACTTCCCGCGGACGTTTGACTTAAATAGCGTAATTGATTAACAGTAAAAAAACGGTAGGCGTAATAAAAGCGATTGCGAGTGAGGTCGAGTTATCCTAGGCGCCCTAGGTACAACAACGGCGAATGGCAAATGTCGTCCACTTACTTGGCGTGAGCGAGAGTGTAGGGTCGGGCGTCCTTCTTCTGCCTAATTGCTCAGGCCATTGCTCCAGATCCTGCTGACTGTCGACTCTCGCCGACCCCGACTCACTGTCTCTGCGAGCGCCGCGCACATCCAGCGCTGTCGCTGGGGTCCCTGCGCAGGCGCGGGCGACTGATGCGCGGCCCGGTGTTGCGGCGGTGAATCACAAGATCAGCTGTTGCTGAACTTGTGTCATCTGCTAATTTGTTTTGTTTACATTTTTGAACTTCGGCGAATTGGCGAGGCGATTCTGCTAGTAAGGGTTTAGTTTGATTATAAATATTCACGAATTTTATGAACCCTTACACTTTAAATAACAAGACATCTCTCTAAATAACAAGACATCCCTCTAAATAACAAGACATCCCACTAAATAACAAGACGTCCCTTTAAATAACAAGACATCCCTTTTAAATAACAAGACATTCCTCTAAATAACAAGACATCCCTCTAAATAACAAGACATCCCTCCAAATAAAAAGACATCCCTCTAAATAGCAAGACATCCCTCTAAATAACAAGACATCCCTCCAAATAACAAGATATCCCTCTAAATAACAAGACATTCCTCCAAATAACAAGACTTCCCTCCAAATAAGAAGACATCCCTCTAAATAACAAGACATCCCTCTAAATAACAAGACATCCCTCTAAATACCAAGACATCCCTCTAAATATTAAGACATCCCTCCAAATAACAAGACAACCCTTTAAAAAACAAGACATCCCTCTAAATAACAAGACATCCCTCTAAATAACAAGACATCCCTCTAAATATTAAGACATCCCTTCAAATAACAAGACATCCCTCTAAATATTAAGACATCCCTCTAAATAACAAGACATCCCTCTAAATATTAAGACATCCCTTTAAATAACAAGACATCTCTCTAAATAACAAGACATCCCTCTAAATAACAAGACATCCCTCTAAATATTAAGACATCCCTCCAAATAACAAGACATCCCTCTAAATATTAAGACATCCCTCTAAATAACAAGACATCCCTCTAAATATTAAGACATCCCTTTAAATAACAAGACATCTCTCTAAATAACAAGACATCTCTCTAAATAACAAGACATCCCACTAAATAACAAGACATCCCTCTAAATAACAAGACATCCCTCCAAATAACAAGATATCCCTCTAAATAACAAGACATTCCTCCAAATAACAAGACTTCCCTCCAAATAAGAAGACATCCCTCTAAATAACAAGACATCCCTCTAAATAACAAGACATCCCTCTAAATACCAAGACATCCCTCTAAATATTAAGACATCCCTCCAAATAACAAGACAACCCTTTAAAAAACAAGACATCCCTCTAAATAACAAGACATCCCTCTAAATAACAAGACATCCCTCTAAATATTAAGACATCCCTTCAAATAACAAGACATCCCTCTAAATATTAAGACATCCCTCTAAATAACAAGACATCCCTCTAAATATTAAGACATCCCTTTAAATAACAAGACATCTCTCTAAATAACAAGACATCCCTCTAAATAACAAGACATCCCTCTAAATATTAAGACATCCCTCCAAATAACAAGACATCCCTCTAAATATTAAGACATCCCTCTAAATAACAAGACATCCCTCTAAATATTAAGACATCCCTTTAAATAACAAGACATCTCTCTAAATAACAAGACATCTCTCTAAATAACAAGACATCCCACTAAATAACAAGACATCCCTCTAAATAACAAGACATCCCTTTTAAATAACAAGACATTCCTCTAAATAACAAGACATCCCTCTAAATAACAAGACATCCCTCCAAATAACAAGAACGAACCTGAACCTAAGGGTCCAGGGTTCAAGTCCCTGTTCGGGCGCCATTTTGTGACCCGCTTCCGGGTGTGTTTCGTTAATTTGTCGGGTCGGGGCGTTACGCGTCCCTGATAGCCTAGCCGAGCTGGGTTATTCCGGGGGTCAATTTTGGTCGAGTTTCCCGCTTTTGTCTCCTAACGTCGTTTTCCTGGCTCAGGCGGGAATATTTTGCCTCTTGGCTTTATTCGTGCCTCATCATTGCCAGGAAACGAGTGAATAAAAAGGGAGGGCGATATTTTGTTTCGTAGTTATAGCTTCGTGCGCGACTCTGTTCACAACCTCCTCGGTGGAGTGTTAATTATTTATTTAATTTAATACCTTACGTCCATGCGCCACGGACCGAGCAGAATTAGTTTAGATGCGTCTTTATTATTTAAAATAATACAATGCGTTTCGGGCGAGTGGACTAGTTCAAAGCCCCGTGAGAGAGTAGGAATATGGAAAGGTGCAAACGAACATACAGAGTAGGGCGGAAAAGGGTCGTTATAGAAAGAGTAACATACGAGACACACACACACACACACACAGACAGATTGAGCACACAAAGACTTATTTCAAATAGATTAAGCCTAACTAAAAACTAACTTATTCCCAGATTTTCCGGGATAGCTTAGGTCTAACTTATAAATAACTTATTTCCGGTGTGCCCGAAGTAATTAAAGCTAACTTATAAATAACTTATTTCCGGGTTTTCCGGAATAGATTAAATCTAGCTAATAACTAACTTATTTCCGGGTTTTCCGGAATAGGTTAAAGCTAACTTTTAACTAACTTATTTCCGGTGTGCCCGAAGTAATAGAGAAAGAAGAAAAGCTTGTGGCAAGCAACAAACATTCATAGTCATAAAGTGATAGAGTAGAAGACTTATAGCTAAGAGCTTAAGTGCTAATTAAATCTAACTTATTTCCGGTGTGCCCGAAGTAATAGAGAAAGAAGAAAAGCTACTTAGCAAACTACAGCTAACCAAAGCAGTCAGCTGCACACACACAACACATACGATACACAGATCACTCAATTAGCAACAGTCCAGGAATCAAGGAAATGGTAAAGAATGGAAAGAGAAGTTGGGGCTTAACTGTCTAACGTCACGGCGAATTAAAACTCTCAAAACCAATCAGTTTTCCCAAAGCCTTAGTTAAGCATTGATAGTCAAAGGTTAAGCAAGGTTAAGCGTTATGCTAAGATTTGAAGCAATTTCTAAGGTTAGTGTGTTAGTAGCGGAGTCGTATCATGAGTTAGAATATTTAAATGCATATTGTTCAACACATCAATAATTAGTGGAAGGCTAAATGAATAATTAATAATGAAGTGGCAAATATAGTAAAGCAACTACATAGAACATTAACACTTAATAGCGGCTAAACAACGACATAGAACATAACTACTGTGCACTGGTTCTAGTATAAAAGATAATGGATAGCTACAATGGTTAGTATAGTTCTGAAATATGTACAAACAAATTAAAGCGTGTTAGTTAGTAAAGAAGCCAACAAAGTATTAAAATCACTCTAATAAATCCACTATTAATTAACTCTTATTCCCATAGATAAAATATCTCACAGCTGAAGTGCTGCTACAGTAATTACGAACAACATTGACTACAAACTAAACACCACACATTATATTTAGGTAACACCGTGTTCTCACGGACCTACGCGATAAACAAAACAAACAAAAACACACGCATATGAAAAAGCCACCTTGCGTGACCGAAACCGATCGAACTTGAATAGATTTAAACAATACAAATAAAACAACACAATTAAAACAGAAAGGAATTATAACCGGGTGGATCTCGTTCTGACCGTTACTTCTTTGAACTCACGGTCTATAAATTATGTATCGAACGAAATTCAGATATTCCACAAATCAAAGCTGATCGTTATATATTTACAAAGTTATTTTAACAAAACAGATAACACTCTAGGTTATAGCAAAACGATAGGGATATTCACCGGTTTAACTAAATCGATCTCTGTTAATAATTCAATTAAATTTAAGACGAAACTTCCCGCGGACGTTTGACTTAAATAGCGTAATTGATTAACAGTAAAAAAACGGTAGGCGTAATAAAAGCGATTGCGAGTGAGGTCGAGTTATCCTAGGCGCCCTAGGTACAACAACGGCGAATGGCAAATGTCGTCCACTTACTTGGCGTGAGCGAGAGTGTAGGGTCGGGCGTCCTTCTTCTGCCTAATTGCTCAGGCCACTGCTCCAGATCCTGCTGACTGTCGACTCTCGCCGACCCCGACTCACTGTCTCTGCGAGCGCCGCGCACATCCAGCGCTGTCGCTGGGGTCCCTGCGCAGGCGCGGGCGACTGATGCGCGGCCCGGTGTTGCGGCGGTGAATCACAAGATCAGCTGTTGCTGAACTTGTGTCATCTGCTAATTTGTTTTGTTTACATTTTTGAACTTCGGCGAATTGGCGAGGCGATTCTGCTAGTAAGGGTTTAGTTTGATTATAAATATTCACGAATTTTATGAACCCTTACACTTTAAATAACAAGACATCTCTCTAAATAACAAGACATCCCTCTAAATAACAAGACATCCCACTAAATAACAAGACGTCCCTTTAAATAACAAGACATCCCTTTTAAATAACAAGACATTCCTCTAAATAACAAGACATCCCTCTAAATAACAAGACATCCCTCCAAATAAAAAGACATCCCTCTAAATAGCAAGACATCCCTCTAAATAACAAGACATCCCTCCAAATAACAAGATATCCCTCTAAATAACAAGACATTCCTCCAAATAACAAGACTTCCCTCCAAATAAGAAGACATCCCTCTAAATAACAAGACATCCCTCTAAATAACAAGACATCCCTCTAAATACCAAGACATCCCTCTAAATATTAAGACATCCCTCCAAATAACAAGACAACCCTTTAAAAAACAAGACATCCCTCTAAATAACAAGACATCCCTCTAAATAACAAGACATCCCTCTAAATATTAAGACATCCCTTCAAATAACAAGACATCCCTCTAAATATTAAGACATCCCTCTAAATAACAAGACATCCCTCTAAATATTAAGACATCCCTTTAAATAACAAGACATCTCTCTAAATAACAAGACATCCCTCTAAATAACAAGACATCCCTCTAAATATTAAGACATCCCTCCAAATAACAAGACATCCCTCTAAATATTAAGACATCCCTCTAAATAACAAGACATCCCTCTAAATATTAAGACATCCCTTTAAATAACAAGACATCTCTCTAAATAACAAGACATCTCTCTAAATAACAAGACATCCCACTAAATAACAAGACATCCCTCTAAATAACAAGACATCCCTTTTAAATAACAAGACATTCCTCTAAATAACAAGACATCCCTCTAAATAACAAGACATCCCTCCAAATAACAAGAAATCCCTCAAAATAGCAAGACATCCCTCTAAATATTAAGACATCCCTTCAAATAACAAGACATCCCTCTAAATAACAAGACATCCCTCTAAATAACAAGACATCCCTCTAAATAAAAAGACATCCCTCTAAATAACTAGACATCCCTCCAAATACCAAGACATCTCTCTAAATAACAAGACATCCCTCTAAATAAAAAGACATCCCTCTAAATAACTAGACATCCCTCCAAATACCAAGACATCCCTCTAAATAACAAGACATCCCTCTAAATAACAAGACATACCTCCAAATAACAAGACATCCCTCTAAATTATAAGACATCCCTCTTAATAACAAGCATCCCTCCAAATAACAAGACATCCCTCTAAATAACAAGACATCCCTCCAAATATGAAGACATCCCTCCAAATATGAAGACATCCCTCTAAATAACAAGACATCCCTCTAAATAACAAGACATCCCTCTAAATAACAAGACATCCCTCTAAATAACAAGACATCTCTCTAAATATTAAGACATCCCTTCAAATAACAAGACATCCCTCTAAATAACAAGACATCCCTCTAAATAACAAGACATCCCTCTAAATAACAAGACATCCCTCTAAATAACAAGACATCCCTTTTAAATAACAAGACATTCCTCTAAATAACAAGACATCCCTCTAAATAACAAGACATCCCTCCAAATAAAAAGACATCCCTCTAAATATTAAGACATCAATCTAAATAACAAGACATCCCTCCAAATAACAAGACAACCCTCTAAAAAACAAAAAACCCTCTAAATAACAAGACATCTCTCTAAAAAACAAGACATCCCTCTAAATATCAAGACATCCCTCTAAATAACAAGACATCCATCTATATAACAAGACATTCCTCTAAATATTAAGACATACCTCTAAATAACAAGACATACCTGTAAATAACAAGACATCCCTCTAAATAACAAGGATCCCTTAAAATGTGTACAAGGATGTAAAAGTTTGTACAAGTGTGTACAAGTTTGTACAAGGTTGTACAAGTAAGTACAAGTTTGTACAAAAATGTACAAGTGTGTACAAGGTTTTACAATTGTGTAAAAGGTTGTACAAGTGTGTACAAGGTTGTACAAGTGTGTACAAGGTTGTACAAGTGTGTACAAGGTTGTACAAGTGTGTACAAGTTTGTACAAGTGTGTACAAGGTTGTACAAGTGTGTACAAGGTTGTACAAGTGTGTACAAGGTTGTACAAGTGTGTACAAGGTTGTACAAGTGTGTACAAGGGTGCACAAGTGTGTACAAGGGTGTACAATCGTGTACATGCTTGTACAAGTTTTTACAAGGTTGTACAAGTGTGTACAAGGTTGTACAAGTGTGTACAAGGTTGTACAAACGTGTACAAGGTTGTACAAGTGTGTACAAGGTTGTACAAGTGTGTACAAGGTTGTATAAGTGTGTACAAAGGTGTACAAGTGTGTACAAGGTTGTACAAGTGTGTACAAGGTTGTACAAGTGTGTACATGGTTGTACAAGGTTGTACAATTGTGTACAAGGTTGTACAAGTGTGTACAAGGTTGTACAAGTGTGTACAAGGGTGTACAAGTTTGTACAAGTGTGTACAAGTTTGTACAAGTGTGTACAAGTTTGTACAAGGTTGTACCAATGTATACAAGGGTGTACAAAAGTGTACAAGGGTGCACAAGTTTGTACAAGGGTGTACAAGTGTGTACAAGCTTGAACAAGTGTGTACAAGCTTGTACAAGTGTGTACAAGGGTGTACAGGTTTGTACAAGGTTGTACAAGTGTTTACAAGGGTGTACAAAAGAATGTACAAGTTTGTACAAGTGTGTACAAGTTTGTAAAAGGTTGTACAAGTGTGTACAAGGTTGTACAAGTGTGTACAAGGTTGTATCATAGTGTACAAGGTTGTACAAGTGTGTACAAAGGTGTACAAGTGTGTACAACGTTGTACAAGTGTGTACAAAGTTGTACAAGTGTGTACATGGTTGTACAAGGTTGTACAATTGTGTACAAGGTTGTACAAGTGTGTACAAGGGTGCACAAGTTTGTACAAGGGTGTACAAGTGTGTACAAGCTTGTACAAGTGTGTACAAGCTTGTACAAGTGTGTACAAGTGTGTACAAGTTTGTACAAGGTTGTACAAGTGTTTACAAGGGTGTACAAGTATGTACAAGAATGTTTAAGTTTGTACAAGTGTGTACAAGTTTGTAAAAGGTTGTACAAGTGTGTACAAGGGTGTACAAGTGTGTACAAGGGTGCACAAGTGTGTACAAGGGTGTACAATCGTGTACAAGCTTGTACAAGTGTGTACAAGGGTGTACAGGTTTGTACAAGGTTGTACAAGTGTGTACAAGGGTGTACAAATGTGTACAAGGATGTAAAAGTTTGTACAAGTGTGTACAAGTTTGTACAAGGTTGTACAAGTAAGTACAAGTTTGTACAAGAATGTACAAGTGTGTACAAGGTTTTACAATTGTGTAAAAGGATGTACAAGTATGTACAAGAATGTACAATTTTGTACAAGTGTGTACAAGTTTGTAAAAGGTTGTACAAGTGTGTACAAGGGTGAACAAGTGTGTACAAGGTTGTACAAGTGTGTACAAGCTTGTACAAGTGTGTACAAGCTTGTACAAGTGTGTACAAGGGTGTACAAGTGTGTACAAGGTTGTACAAGTTTTTACAAGGTTGTACAAGTGTGTACAAGGTTGTACAAGTGTGTACAAGGTTGTACAAGTGTGTACAAGGTTGTACAAGGTTGTACAATTGTGTACAAGGTTGTACAAGTGTGTACAAGGTTGTACAAGTGTGTACAAGGTTGTACAAGTGTGTACAAGGGTGTACAAGTTTGTACAAGTGTGTACAAGGTTGTACAAGTGTGTACAAGGGTGTACAAGTTTGTACAAGTGTGTACAAGTTTGTACAATTGTGTACAAGTTTGTACAAGGTTGTACAAATGTATACAAGGGTGCACAAGTGTGTACAAGGGTGTACAATCGTGTACAAGCTTGTACAAGTGTGTACAAGGGTGTACAGGTTTGTACAAGGTTGTACAAGTGTGTACAAGGGTGTACAAATGTGTACAAGGATGTAAAAGTTTGTACAAGTGTGTACAAGTTTGTACAAGTTTGTACAAGTAAGTACAAGTTTGTACAAGAATGTACAAGTGTGTACAAGGTTTTACAATTGTGTAAAAGGTTGTACAAGTGTGTACAAGGTTGTACAAGCGTGTACAAGGTTGTACAAGCGTGTACAAGGTTGTACAAGTGTGTACAAGGTTGTACAAATGTGTACAAGGTTGTACAAGTGTGTACAAGTTTGTTCAAGTGTGTACAAGTTTGTACAAGGTTGTACAAATGTGTACAAGGGTGTACAAAAGTGTTCAAGGGTGCACAAGTTTGTACAAGGGTGTACAAGTGTGTACAAGCTTGTACAAGTGTGTACAAGCTTGTACAAGGGTTTACAGGTTTGTACAAGGTTGTACAAGTGTGTACAAGGGTGTACAAGTATGTACAAGAATGTACAAGTTTGTACAAGTGTGTACAAGGGTGTACAAGTATGTACAAGAATGTACAAGTTTGTACAAGTGTGTACAAGGATGTACAAATGTGTACAAGGATGTAAAAGTTTGTACAAGTGTGTACAAGTTTGTACAAGGTTGTACAAGGTTGTACAAGTGTGTACAAGGTTGTACAAATGTGTACAAGGTTGTACAAGTGTGTACAAGGTTTTACAAGTGTGTACAAGCTTGTACAATCGTGTACATGCTTGTTTCAAGTTTGTACAAGGGTTTACAGGTTTGTACAAGGTTGTACAAGTGTGTACAAGGGTGTACAAGTATGTACAAGAATGTACAAGTTTGTACAAGTGTGTACAAGGGTGTACAAATGTGTACAAGGTTGTACAAGTAAGTACAAGTTTGTACAAAAATGTACAAGTGTGTACAAGGTTTTACAATTGTGTAAAAGGTTGTACAAGTGTGTACAAGGTTGTACAAGTGTGTACAAGGTTGTACAAGTGTGTACAAGGTTGTACAAGTGTGTACAAGTTTGTACAAGTGTGTACAAGGTTGTACAAGTGTGTACAAGGTTGTACAAGTGTGTACAAGGTTGTACAAGTGTGTACAAGGTTGTACAAGTGTGTACAAGGGTGCACAAGTGTGTACAAGGGTGTACAATCGTGTACATGCTTGTACAAGTTTTTACAAGCTTGTACAAGTGTGTACAAGGTTGTACAAGTGTGTACAAGGTTGTACAAGTGTGTACAAGGTTGTACAAACGTGTACAAGGTTGTACAAGTGTGTACAAGGGTGTACAAGTTTGTACAAGTGTGTACAAGTTTGTACAAGTGTGTACAAGTTTGTACAAGGTTGTACCAATGTATACAAGGGTGTACAAAAGTGTACAAGGGTGCACAAGTTTGTACAAGGGTGTACAAGTGTGTACAAGCTTGAACAAGTGTGTACAAGCTTGTACAAGTGTGTACAAGGGTGTACAGGTTTGTACAAGGTTGTACAAGTGTTTACAAGGGTGTACAAAAGAATGTACAAGTTTGTACAAGTGTGTACAAGTTTGTAAAAGGTTGTACAAGTGTGTACAAGGTTGTACAAGTGTGTACAAGGTTGTATCATAGTGTACAAGGTTGTACAAGTGTGTACAAAGGTGTACAAGTGTGTACAACGTTGTACAAGTGTGTACAAAGTTGTACAAGTGTGTACATGGTTGTACAAGGTTGTACAATTGTGTACAAGGTTGTACAAGTGTGTACAAGGGTGCACAAGTTTGTACAAGGGTGTACAAGTGTGTACAAGCTTGTACAAGTGTGTACAAGCTTGTACAAGTGTGTACAAGTGTGTACAAGTTTGTACAAGGTTGTACAAGTGTTTACAAGGGTGTACAAGTATGTACAAGAATGTTTAAGTTTGTACAAGTGTGTACAAGTTTGTAAAAGGTTGTACAAGTGTGTACAAGGGTGTACAAGTGTGTACAAGGGTGCACAAGTGTGTACAAGGGTGTACAATCGTGTACAAGCTTGTACAAGTGTGTACAAGGGTGTACAGGTTTGTACAAGGTTGTACAAGTGTGTACAAGGGTGTACAAATGTGTACAAGGATGTAAAAGTTTGTACAAGTGTGTACAAGTTTGTACAAGGTTGTACAAGTAAGTACAAGTTTGTACAAGAATGTACAAGTGTGTACAAGGTTTTACAATTGTGTAAAAGGATGTACAAGTATGTACAAGAATGTACAATTTTGTACAAGTGTGTACAAGTTTGTAAAAGGTTGTACAAGTGTGTACAAGGGTGAACAAGTGTGTACAAGGTTGTACAAGTGTGTACAAGCTTGTACAAGTGTGTACAAGCTTGTACAAGTGTGTACAAGGGTGTACAAGTGTGTACAAGGTTGTACAAGTTTTTACAAGGTTGTACAAGTGTGTACAAGGTTGTACAAGTGTGTACAAGGTTGTACAAGTGTGTACAAGGTTGTACAAGGTTGTACAATTGTGTACAAGGTTGTACAAGTGTGTACAAGGTTGTACAAGTGTGTACAAGGTTGTACAAGTGTGTACAAGGGTGTACAAGTTTGTACAAGTGTGTACAAGGTTGTACAAGTGTGTACAAGGGTGTACAAGTTTGTACAAGTGTGTACAAGTTTGTACAATTGTGTACAAGTTTGTACAAGGTTGTACAAATGTATACAAGGGTGCACAAGTGTGTACAAGGGTGTACAATCGTGTACAAGCTTGTACAAGTGTGTACAAGGGTGTACAGGTTTGTACAAGGTTGTACAAGTGTGTACAAGGGTGTACAAATGTGTACAAGGATGTAAAAGTTTGTACAAGTGTGTACAAGTTTGTACAAGTTTGTACAAGTAAGTACAAGTTTGTACAAGAATGTACAAGTGTGTACAAGGTTTTACAATTGTGTAAAAGGTTGTACAAGTGTGTACAAGGTTGTACAAGCGTGTACAAGGTTGTACAAGCGTGTACAAGGTTGTACAAGTGTGTACAAGGTTGTACAAATGTGTACAAGGTTGTACAAGTGTGTACAAGTTTGTTCAAGTGTGTACAAGTTTGTACAAGGTTGTACAAATGTGTACAAGGGTGTACAAAAGTGTTCAAGGGTGCACAAGTTTGTACAAGGGTGTACAAGTGTGTACAAGCTTGTACAAGTGTGTACAAGCTTGTACAAGGGTTTACAGGTTTGTACAAGGTTGTACAAGTGTGTACAAGGGTGTACAAGTATGTACAAGAATGTACAAGTTTGTACAAGTGTGTACAAGGGTGTACAAGTATGTACAAGAATGTACAAGTTTGTACAAGTGTGTACAAGGATGTACAAATGTGTACAAGGATGTAAAAGTTTGTACAAGTGTGTACAAGTTTGTACAAGGTTGTACAAGGTTGTACAAGTGTGTACAAGGTTGTACAAATGTGTACAAGGTTGTACAAGTGTGTACAAGGTTTTACAAGTGTGTACAAGCTTGTACAATCGTGTACATGCTTGTTTCAAGTTTGTACAAGGGTTTACAGGTTTGTACAAGGTTGTACAAGTGTGTACAAGGGTGTACAAGTATGTACAAGAATGTACAAGTTTGTACAAGTGTGTACAAGGGTGTACAAATGTGTACAAGGTTGTACAAGTAAGTACAAGTTTGTACAAAAATGTACAAGTGTGTACAAGGTTTTACAATTGTGTAAAAGGTTGTACAAGTGTGTACAAGGTTGTACAAGTGTGTACAAGGTTGTACAAGTGTGTACAAGGTTGTACAAGTGTGTACAAGTTTGTACAAGTGTGTACAAGGTTGTACAAGTGTGTACAAGGTTGTACAAGTGTGTACAAGGTTGTACAAGTGTGTACAAGGTTGTACAAGTGTGTACAAGGGTGCACAAGTGTGTACAAGGGTGTACAATCGTGTACATGCTTGTACAAGTTTTTACAAGCTTGTACAAGTGTGTACAAGGTTGTACAAGTGTGTACAAGGTTGTACAAGTGTGTACAAGGTTGTACAAACGTGTACAAGGTTGTACAAGTGTGTACAAGGTTGTACAAGTGTGTACAAGGTTGTATAAGTGTGTACAAAGGTGTACAAGTGTGTACAAGGTTGTACAAGTGTGTACAAGGTTGTACAAGTGTGTACATGGTTGTACAAGGTTGTACAATTGTGTACAAGGTTGTACAAGTGTGTACAAGGTTGTACAAGTGTGTACAAGGGTGTACAAGTTTGTACAAGTGTGTACAAGTTTGTACAAGTGTGTACAAGTTTGTACAAGGTTGTACCAATGTATACAAGGGTGTACAAAAGTGTACAAGGGTGCACAAGTTTGTACAAGGGTGTACAAGTGTGTACAAGCTTGAACAAGTGTGTACAAGCTTGTACAAGTGTGTACAAGGGTGTACAGGTTTGTACAAGGTTGTACAAGTGTTTACAAGGGTGTACAAAAGAATGTACAAGTTTGTACAAGTGTGTACAAGTTTGTAAAAGGTTGTACAAGTGTGTACAAGGTTGTACAAGTGTGTACAAGGTTGTATCATAGTGTACAAGGTTGTACAAGTGTGTACAAAGGTGTACAAGTGTGTACAACGTTGTACAAGTGTGTACAAAGTTGTACAAGTGTGTACATGGTTGTACAAGGTTGTACAATTGTGTACAAGGTTGTACAAGTGTGTACAAGGGTGCACAAGTTTGTACAAGGGTGTACAAGTGTGTACAAGCTTGTACAAGTGTGTACAAGCTTGTACAAGTGTGTACAAGTGTGTACAAGTTTGTACAAGGTTGTACAAGTGTTTACAAGGGTGTACAAGTATGTACAAGAATGTTTAAGTTTGTACAAGTGTGTACAAGTTTGTAAAAGGTTGTACAAGTGTGTACAAGGGTGTACAAGTGTGTACAAGGGTGCACAAGTGTGTACAAGGGTGTACAATCGTGTACAAGCTTGTACAAGTGTGTACAAGGGTGTACAGGTTTGTACAAGGTTGTACAAGTGTGTACAAGGGTGTACAAATGTGTACAAGGATGTAAAAGTTTGTACAAGTGTGTACAAGTTTGTACAAGGTTGTACAAGTAAGTACAAGTTTGTACAAGAATGTACAAGTGTGTACAAGGTTTTACAATTGTGTAAAAGGATGTACAAGTATGTACAAGAATGTACAATTTTGTACAAGTGTGTACAAGTTTGTAAAAGGTTGTACAAGTGTGTACAAGGGTGAACAAGTGTGTACAAGGTTGTACAAGTGTGTACAAGCTTGTACAAGTGTGTACAAGCTTGTACAAGTGTGTACAAGGGTGTACAAGTGTGTACAAGGTTGTACAAGTTTTTACAAGGTTGTACAAGTGTGTACAAGGTTGTACAAGTGTGTACAAGGTTGTACAAGTGTGTACAAGGTTGTACAAGTGTGTACAAGGTTGTACAAGGTTGTACAATTGTGTACAAGGTTGTACAAGTGTGTACAAGGTTGTACAAGTGTGTACAAGGTTGTACAAGTGTGTACAAGGGTGTACAAGTTTGTACAAGTGTGTACAAGGTTGTACAAGTGTGTACAAGGGTGTACAAGTTTGTACAAGTGTGTACAAGTTTGTACAATTGTGTACAAGTTTGTACAAGGTTGTACAAATGTATACAAGGGTGCACAAGTGTGTACAAGGGTGTACAATCGTGTACAAGCTTGTACAAGTGTGTACAAGGGTGTACAGGTTTGTACAAGGTTGTACAAGTGTGTACAAGGGTGTACAAATGTGTACAAGGATGTAATAGTTTGTACAAGTGTGTACAAGTTTGTACAAGTTTGTACAAGTAAGTACAAGTTTGTACAAGAATGTACAAGTGTGTACAAGGTTTTACAATTGTGTAAAAGGTTGTACAAGTGTGTACAAGGTTGTACAAGCGTGTACAAGGTTGTACAAGCGTGTACAAGGTTGTACAAGTGTGTACAAGGTTGTACAAATGTGTACAAGGTTGTACAAGTGTGTACAAGTTTGTTCAAGTGTGTACAAGTTTGTACAAGGTTGTACAAATGTGTACAAGGGTGTACAAAAGTGTACAAGGGTGCACAAGTTTGTACAAGGGTGTACAAGTGTGTACAAGCTTGTACAAGTGTGTACAAGCTTGTACAAGGGTTTACAGGTTTGTACAAGGTTGTACAAGTGTGTACAAGGGTGTACAAGTATGTACAAGAATGTACAAGTTTGTACAAGTGTGTACAAGGGTGTACAAGTATGTACAAGAATGTACAAGTTTGTACAAGTGTGTACAAGGATGTACAAATGTGTACAAGGATGTAAAAGTTTGTACAAGTGTGTACAAGTTTGTACAAGGTTGTACAAGGTTGTACAAGTGTGTACAAGGTTGTACAAATGTGTACAAGGTTGTACAAGTGTGTACAAGGTTTTACAAGTGTGTACAAGGTTGTACAAGTGTGTACAAGGGTGCACAAGTGTGTACAAGGGTGTACAATCGTGTACAAGCTTGTACAATCGTGTACATGCTTGTTTCAAGTTTGTACAAGGGTTTACAGGTTTGTACAAGGTTGTACAAGTGTGTACAAGGGTGTACAAGTATGTACAAGAATGTACAAGTTTGTACAAGTGTGTACAAGGGTGTACAAATGTGTACAAGGTTGTACAAGTAAGTACAAGTTTGTACAAAAATGTACAAGTGTGTACAAGGTTTTACAATTGTGTAAAAGGTTGTACAAGTGTGTACAAGGTTGTACAAGTGTGTACAAGGTTGTACAAGTGTGTACAAGGTTGTACAAGTGTGTACAAGTTTGTACAAGTGTGTACAAGGTTGTACAAGTGTGTACAAGGTTGTACAAGTGTGTACAAGGTTGTACAAGTGTGTACAAGGTTGTACAAGTGTGTACAAGGGTGCACAAGTGTGTACAAGGGTGTACAATCGTGTACATGCTTGTACAAGTTTTTACAAGGTTGTACAAGTGTGTACAAGGTTGTACAAGTGTGTACAAGGTTGTACAAACGTGTACAAGGTTGTACAAGTGTGTACAAGGTTGTACAAGTGTGTACAAGGTTGTATAAGTGTGTACAAAGGTGTACAAGTGTGTACAAGGTTGTACAAGTGTGTACAAGGTTGTACAAGTGTGTACATGGTTGTACAAGGTTGTACAATTGTGTACAAGGTTGTACAAGTGTGTACAAGGTTGTACAAGTGTGTACAAGGGTGTACAAGTTTGTACAAGTGTGTACAAGTTTGTACAAGTGTGTACAAGTTTGTACAAGGTTGTACCAATGTATACAAGGGTGTACAAAAGTGTACAAGGGTGCACAAGTTTGTACAAGGGTGTACAAGTGTGTACAAGCTTGAACAAGTGTGTACAAGCTTGTACAAGTGTGTACAAGGGTGTACAGGTTTGTACAAGGTTGTACAAGTGTTTACAAGGGTGTACAAAAGAATGTACAAGTTTGTACAAGTGTGTACAAGTTTGTAAAAGGTTGTACAAGTGTGTACAAGGTTGTACAAGTGTGTACAAGGTTGTATCATAGTGTACAAGGTTGTACAAGTGTGTACAAAGGTGTACAAGTGTGTACAACGTTGTACAAGTGTGTACAAAGTTGTACAAGTGTGTACATGGTTGTACAAGGTTGTACAATTGTGTACAAGGTTGTACAAGTGTGTACAAGGGTGCACAAGTTTGTACAAGGGTGTACAAGTGTGTACAAGCTTGTACAAGTGTGTACAAGCTTGTACAAGTGTGTACAAGTGTGTACAAGTTTGTACAAGGTTGTACAAGTGTTTACAAGGGTGTACAAGTATGTACAAGAATGTTTAAGTTTGTACAAGTGTGTACAAGTTTGTAAAAGGTTGTACAAGTGTGTACAAGGGTGTACAAGTGTGTACAAGGGTGCACAAGTGTGTACAAGGGTGTACAATCGTGTACAAGCTTGTACAAGTGTGTACAAGGGTGTACAGGTTTGTACAAGGTTGTACAAGTGTGTACAAGGGTGTACAAATGTGTACAAGGATGTAAAAGTTTGTACAAGTGTGTACAAGTTTGTACAAGGTTGTACAAGTAAGTACAAGTTTGTACAAGAATGTACAAGTGTGTACAAGGTTTTACAATTGTGTAAAAGGATGTACAAGTATGTACAAGAATGTACAATTTTGTACAAGTGTGTACAAGTTTGTAAAAGGTTGTACAAGTGTGTACAAGGGTGAACAAGTGTGTACAAGGTTGTACAAGTGTGTACAAGCTTGTACAAGTGTGTACAAGCTTGTACAAGTGTGTACAAGGGTGTACAAGTGTGTACAAGGTTGTACAAGTTTTTACAAGGTTGTACAAGTGTGTACAAGGTTGTACAAGTGTGTACAAGGTTGTACAAGTGTGTACAAGGTTGTACAAGGTTGTACAATTGTGTACAAGGTTGTACAAGTGTGTACAAGGTTGTACAAGTGTGTACAAGGTTGTACAAGTGTGTACAAGGGTGTACAAGTTTGTACAAGTGTGTACAAGGTTGTACAAGTGTGTACAAGGGTGTACAAGTTTGTACAAGTGTGTACAAGTTTGTACAATTGTGTACAAGTTTGTACAAGGTTGTACAAATGTATACAAGGGTGCACAAGTGTGTACAAGGGTGTACAATCGTGTACAAGCTTGTACAAGTGTGTACAAGGGTGTACAGGTTTGTACAAGGTTGTACAAGTGTGTACAAGGGTGTACAAATGTGTACAAGGATGTAAAAGTTTGTACAAGTGTGTACAAGTTTGTACAAGGTTGTACAAGTAAGTACAAGTTTGTACAAGAATGTACAAGTGTGTACAAGGTTTTACAATTGTGTAAAAGGTTGTACAAGTGTGTACAAGGTTGTACAAGCGTGTACAAGGTTGTACAAGCGTGTACAAGGTTGTACAAGTGTGTACAAGGTTGTACAAATGTGTACAAGGTTGTACAAGTGTGTACAAGTTTGTTCAAGTGTGTACAAGTTTGTACAAGGTTGTACAAATGTGTACAAGGGTGTACAAAAGTGTACAAGGGTGCACAAGTTTGTACAAGGGTGTACAAGTGTGTACAAGCTTGTACAAGTGTGTACAAGCTTGTACAAGGGTTTACAGGTTTGTACAAGGTTGTACAAGTGTGTACAAGGGTGTACAAGTATGTACAAGAATGTACAAGTTTGTACAAGTGTGTACAAGGGTGTACAAGTATGTACAAGAATGTACAAGTTTGTACAAGTGTGTACAAGGATGTACAAATGTGTACAAGGATGTAAAAGTTTGTACAAGTGTGTACAAGTTTGTACAAGGTTGTACAAGGTTGTACAAGTGTGTACAAGGTTGTACAAATGTGTACAAGGTTGTACAAGTGTGTACAAGGTTTTACAAGTGTGTACAAGGTTGTACAAGTGTGTACAAGGGTGCACAAGTGTGTACAAGGGTGTACAATCGTGTACAAGCTTGTACAATCGTGTACATGCTTGTTTCAAGTTTGTACAAGGGTTTACAGGTTTGTACAAGGTTGTACAAGTGTGTACAAGGGTGTACAAGTATGTACAAGAATGTACAAGTTTGTACAAGTGTGTACAAGGGTGTACAAATGTGTACAAGGATGTAAAAGTTTGAACAAGTGTGTACACACTTGTACAACCTTGTACACACTTGTACAACCTTGTACACACTTTTTCAACCTTGTACACACTTGTACAACCTTGTACACACTTTTTCAACCTTGTACACACTTATACAACCTTGTACACACTTGTACAACCTTGTACACACTTGAACAACCTTGTACACACTTGTACAACCTTGTACACACTTGTACAACCTTGTAAAAACTTGTACAACCTTGTACACACTTGTACACCCTTGTACACACTTGTACAAGCTTGTACACACTTGTACAACCTTGTACACACTTGTTCACCCTTGTACACACTTGTACAACCTTTTACAAACTTGTACACACTTGTACAAAAATGTACATTCTTGTACATACTTGTACATCCTTGTACACATTTGTACAACCTTGTACAAACCTGTACACCCTTGTACACACTTGTACAAGCTTGTACACACTTGTACAAGCTTGTACACACTTGTACACCCTTGTACAAACTTGTGCACCCTTGTACACTTTTGTACACCCTTGTACACATTTGTACAACCTTGTACAAACTTAAACACACTTGTACAAACATGTTCACACTTGAACAACCATGTACACACTTGTACAACCTTGTACACACTTGTACAAGCTTGTACACACTTGTACAAACTTGTACACACTTGTACAACCTTGTACACACTTGTACAACCTTGTACACAATTGTAAAACCTTGTACACACTTGTACAACCTTGTACAAACCTGTACACCCTTGTACACACTTGTACAAGCTTGTACACGATTGTACACTCTTGTACACACTTGTGCAACCTTGTACACACTTGTACAACCTTGTAAACACTTGTACAACCTTGTACAAACCTGTACACCCTTGTACACACTTGTACACCCTTGTACAAACTTGTGCACCCTTGTACACTTTTGTACACCCTTGTACACATTTGTACAACCTTGTACAAACTTGTACACACTTGTACAAACTTGTACACACTTGTACAACCTTGTACACACTTGTACAACCTTGTACACACTTGTACACACTTGTACAAACTTTTACATCCTTGTACACATTTGTACACCCTTGTACACACTTGTACAAACTTGTACATTCTTGTACATACTTGTACACCCTTGTACACACTTGTACAACCTTGTACAAACCTGTAAACCCTTGTACAAACTTGAAACAAGCATGTACACGATTGTACAAGCTTGTACACGATTGTACACCCTTGTACACACTTGTGCACCCTTGTACACACTTGTACAACCTTGTACACACTTGTACAACCTTGTACACACTTGTACAACCTTGTACACACTTGTACAACCTTGTACACACTTGTACAACCTTGTACAACCTTGTACAAACTTGTACACACTTGTACAAACTTTTACATCCTTGTACACATTTGTACATCCTTGTACACACTTGTACAAACTTGTACATTCTTGTACATACTTGTACACCCTTGTACACACTTGTACAAACTTGTACATTCTTGTACATACTTGTACACCCTTGTACACACTTGTACAACCTTGTACAAACCTGTAAACCCTTGTACAAGCTTGTACACACTTGTACAAGCTTGTACACACTTGTACACCCTTGTACAAACTTGTGCACCCTTGTACACTTTTGTACACCCTTGTACACATTTGTACAACCTTGTACAAACTTGTACACACTTGAACAAACTTGTACACACTTGTACAACCTTGTACACACTTGTACAACCTTGTACACACTTGTACAACCTTGTACACGCTTGTACAACCTTGTACACACTTGTACAACCTTTTACACAATTGTAAAACCTTGTACACACTTGTACATTCTTGTACAAACTTGTACTTACTTGTACAACCTTGTACAAACTTGTACACACTTGTACAAACTTTTACATCCTTGTACACATTTGTACACCCTTGTACACACTTGTACAACCTTGTACAAACCTGTACACCCTTGTACACACTTGTACAAGCTTGTACACGATTGTACACCCTTGTACACACTTGTGCACCCTTGTATACATTTGTACAACCTTGTACAAACTTGTACACAATTTTACAAACTTGTACACACTTGTACAAACTTGTACACCCTTGTACACACTTGTACAACCTTGTACACACTTGTACAAACTTGTACACCCTTGTACACACTTGTACAACCTTGTACACACTTGTACAACCTTGTACACACTTGTACAACCTTGTACACAATTGTACAACCTTGTACAACCTTGTACACACTTGTACAACCTTGTACACACTTGTACAACCTTGTACACACTTGTACAACCTTGTAAAAACTTGTACAACCTTGTACACACTTGTACACCCTTGTACACACTTGTACAAGCTTGTACACACTTGTACAAGCTTGTACACACTTGTACAACCTTGTACACACTTGTTCACCCTTGTACACACTTGTACAACCTTTTACAAACTTGTACACACTTGTACAAAATTGTACATTCTTGTACATACTTGTACATCCTTGTACACATTTGTACAACCTAGTACAAACCTGTACACCATTGTACACACTTGTACAAGCTTGTACACACTTCTACACCCTTGTACAAACTTGTACACCCTTGTACACTTTTGTACACCCTTGTACACATTTGTACAACCTTGTACAAACTTAAACACACTTGTACAAACATGTACACACTTGAACAACCATGTACACACTTGTACAACCTTGTACACACTTGTACAAGCTTGTACACACTTGTACAACCTTGTACACACTTGTACAACCTTGTACACACTTGTACAACCTTGTACACAATTGTAAAACCTTGTACACACTTGTACAACCTTGTACAAACCTGTACACCCTTGTACACACTTGTACAAGCTTGTACACGATTGTACACTCTTGTACACACTTGTGCAACCTTGTACACACTTGTGCAACCTTGTACACACTTGTACAACCTTGTAAACTTTTGTACAACCTTGTACACACTTGTTCAAGCTTGTACACACTTGTACAACCTTGTACAAACCTGTACACCCTTGTACACACTTGTACACCCTTGTACAAACTTGTGCACCCTTGTACACTTTTGTACACCCTTGTACACACTTGTACATCCTTGTACACACTTGTACAACCTTGTACACACTTGTACAACCTTGTACACAATTGTAAAACATTGTACACACTTAAACAACCTTGTACAAACTTGTACACACTTGTATAAACTTTTACATCCTTGTACACATTTGTACACCCTTGTACACACTTGTACAACCTTGTACAAACCTGTAAACCCTTGTACACACTTGTACAAGCTTGTACACGATTGTACAAGCTTGTACACGATTGTACACCCTTGTACACACTTGTGAACCCTTGTACACACTTGTACAACCTTGTACACACTTGTACAACCTTGTACACACTTGTACAACCTTGTACACACTTGTACAACCTTGTACACACTTGTACAACCTTGTACACACTTGTAAACCTTGTACACACTTGTACAACCTTGTACAACCTACTACAAACTTGTACACACTTGTACAAACTTTTACATCCTTGTACACATTTGTACACCCTTGTACACACTTGTACAAACTTGTACATTCTTGTACATACTTGTACACCCTTGTACACACTTGTACAAACTTGTACATTCTTGTACATACTTGTACACCCTTGTACACACTTGTACAACCTTGTACAAACCTGTAAACCCTTGTACAAGCTTGTACACACTTGTACAAACTTGTACACACTTGTACACCCTTGTACAAACTTGTGCACCCTTGTACACTTTTGTACATTCTTGTACACATTTGTACAACCTTGTACAAACTTGTACACACTTGAACAAACTTGTACACACTTGTACAACCTTGTACACACTTGTACAACCTTGTACACACTTGTACAACCTTGTACACACTTGTACAAGCTTGTACACACTTGTACAACCTTGTACACACTTGTACAACCTTGTACACACTTGTACAACCTTTTACACAATTGTAAAACCTTGTACACACTTGTACATTCTTGTACAAACTTGTACTTACTTGTACAACCTTGTACAAACTTGTACACACTTGTACAAACTTTTACATCCTTGTACACATTTGTACACCCTTGTACACACTTGTACAACCTTGTACAAACCTGTACACCCTTGTACACACTTGTACAAGCTTGTACACGATTGTACACCCTTGTACACACTTGTGCACCCTTGTACACACTTGTACACCCTTGTACACACTTGTACAACCTTTTACAAACTTGTACACACTTGTACAAACTTGAACATTCTTGTACATACTTGTACACCCTTGTAAACACTTGTACAACCTTGTACAAACTTGTACACACTTGTACACACTTGTACAAGCTTGTACACACTTGTACAAGCTTGTACACACTTGTACACCCTTGTACAAACTTGTGCACCCTTGTACACACTTGTACAACCTTGTACACAATTGTACAACCTTGTACAACCATGTACACACTTGTACAACTTTGTACACACTTGTACAACCTTGTACACACTTGTACACCTTTGTACACACTTGTACAACCTTGTACACTATGATACAACCTTGTACACACTTGTACAACCTTGTACACACTTGTACAACCTTTTACAAACTTGTACACACTTGTACAAACTTGTACATTCTTTTGTACACCCTTGTAAACACTTGTACAACCTTGTACAAACCTGTACACCCTTGTACACACTTGTACAAGCTTGTACACACTTGTACAAGCTTGTATACACTTGTACACCCTTGTACAAACTTGTGCACCCTTGTACACTTTTGTACACCCTTGTATACATTGGTACAACCTTGTACAAACTTGTACACACTTGTACAAACTTGTACACACTTGTACAAACTTGTACACACTTGTACAAACTTGTACACCCTTGTACACACTTGTACAACCTTGTACACACTTGTACAACCTTGTACACAATTGTACAACCTTGTACAACCATGTACACACTTGTACAACCTTGTACACACTTGTACAACCTTGTACACACTTGTACACCTTTGTACACACTTGTACAACCTTGTACACACTTGTACAACCTTGTACACACTTGTACAACCTTGTAAAAACTTGTACAAGCATGTACACGATTGTACACCCTTGTACACACTTGTGCACCCTTGTACACACTTGTACAACCTTGTACACACTTGTACAACCTTGTACACACTTGTACAACCTTGTACACACTTGTACAACCTTGTACACACTTGTACAAACTTGTACACACTTGTACAACCTTGTACACACTTGTACAACCTTGTACACACTTGTACAACCTTGTACACACTTGTACAACCTTTTACACAATTGTAAAACCTTGTACACACTTGTACATTCTTGTACAAACTTGCACTTACTTGTACAACCTTGTACAAACTTGTACACACTTGTACAAACTTTTACATCCTTGTACACATTTGTACACCCTTGTACACACTTGTACAACCTTGTACAAACCTGTACACCCTTGTACACACTTGTACAACCTTGTACACACTTGTACAACCTTGTACACAATTGTACAACCTTGTACAACCATGTACACACTTGTACAACCTTGTACACACTTGTACAACCTTGTACACACTTGTACACCTTTGTACACACTTGTACAACTTTGTACACACTTGTACAACCTTGTACACACTTGTACAACCTTGTACACACTTGTACAACCTTGTAAAAACTTGTACAAGCATGTACACGATTGTACACCCTTGTACACACTTGTGCACCCTTGTACACACTTGTACAACCTTGTACACACTTGTACAACCTTGTACACACTTGTACAACCTTGTACACACTTGTACAACCTTGTACACACTTGTACAAACTTGTACACACTTGTACAACCTTGTACACACTTGTACAACCTTGTACACACTTGTACAACCTTGTACACACTTGTACAACCTTTTACACAATTGTAAAACCTTGTACACACTTGTACATTCTTGTACAAACTTGTACTTACTTGTACAACCTTGTACAAACTTGTACACACTTGTACAAACTTTTACATCCTTGTACACATTTGTACACCCTTGTACACACTTGTACAACCTTGTACAAACCTGTACACCCTTGTACACACTTGTACAAGCTTGTACAAGATTGTACACCCTTGTACACACTTGTGCACCCTTGTACACACTTGTACACCCTTGTATACACTTGTACAACCTTTTACAAACTTGTACACACTTGTACAAACTTGTACATTCTTGTGCATACTTGTACACCCTTGTAAACACTTGTACAACCTTGTACAAACCTGTACACCCTTGTACACACTTGTACAAGCTTGTACACACTTCTACAAGCTTGTACACACTTGTACACCTTTGTACAAACTTGTGCACCCTTGTACACTTTTGTACACCCTTGTATACATTTGTACAACCTTGTACAAACTTGTACACACTTGTACAAACTTGTACACACTTGTACAAACTTGTACACCCTTGTACACACTTGTACAACCTTGTACACACTTGTAAAACCTTGTACACACTTGTGTCTAAGATGTCTTTTTATTTAGAGGGATGTCTTGTTTTTTAGAGGGTTGTCTTGTTTTTTAGAGGGTTTTTTTGTAATTTAGATGGGATGTCTTGTTATTTAGAGGGATGTCTTAATATTTAGCGGAATGTCTTGTTTATTAGAGGGATGTCTTGCTATTTAGAGGGATGTCTTTTTATTTGGAGGGATGTCTTGTTATTTAGAGGGATGTCTTAATATTTAGAGGGATGTCTTGTTATTTAGAGGAATGTCTTGTTTTTTAAAAGGGATGTCTTGTTATTTAGAGGGATGTCTTAATATTTAGAGGGATGTCTTGTTATTTGAAGGGATGTCTTAATATTTAGAGGGATGTCTTGTTATTTAGAGGGATGTCTTGTTATTTAGAGGGATGTCTTGTTTTTTAAAGGGTTGTCTTGTTATTTGGAGGGATGTCTTAATATTTAGAGTGATGTCTTGTTATTTAGAGGGATGTCTTGTTATTTAGAGGGATGTCTTGTTTTTTAGAGGGTTGTCTTGTTATTTGGAGGGATGTCTTGTTTTTTTAGAGGGTTGTCTTGTAATTTAGATGGGATGTCTTGTTATTTAGAGGGATGTCTTGTTATTTACAGGTATGTCTTGTTATTTAGAGGGATGTCTTAATATTTAGAGGAATGTCTTGTTATATAGATGGATGTCTTGTTATTTAGAGGGATGCCTTGATATTTAGAGGGATCTCTTGTTTTTTAGAGAGATGTCTTGTTATTTAAAGGGTTTTTTGGTTTTTTAGAGGGTTGTCTTGTTATTTGGAGGGATGTCTTGTTATTTAGATTGATGTCTTAATATTTAGAGGGATGTCTTGTTTTTTAGAGGGATGTCTTGTTATTTAGAGGGATGTCTTGTTATTTAGAGGGATGTCTTGTTATTTGGAGGGATGCTTGTTATTAAGAGGGATGTCTTATAATTTAGAGGGATGTTTCTTTATTTGGAGGTATGTCTTGTTATTTAGAGGGATGTCTTGTTATTTAGAGGGATGTCTTGGTATTTGGAGGGACGTCTAGTTATTTAGAGGGATGTCTTTTTATTTAGAGGGATGTCTTGTTATTTAGAGGGATGTCTTGTTATTTAGAGGGATGTCTTGTTATTTGAAGGGATGTCTTAATATTTAGAGGGATGTCTTGCTTTTTTGAGGGATTTCTTGTTATTTGGAGGGATGTCTTGTTATTTAGAGGGATGTCTTGTTATTTAGAGGAATGTCTTGTTATTTAAAAGGGATGTCTTGTTATTTAGAGGGATGTCTTGTTTTTTAGTGAGATGTCTTGTTATTTAGAGGGATGTCTTGTTATTTAGAGAGATGTCTTGTTATTTAAAGGGATGTCTTAATATTTAGAGGGATGTCTTGTTATTTAGAGGGATGTCTTAATATTAAGAGGGATGTCTTGTTATTTGGAGGGATGTCTTAATATTTAGAGGGATGTCTTGTTATTTAGAGGGATGTCTTGTTATTTAGAGAGATGTCTTGTTATTTAAAGGGATGTCTTAATATTTAGAGGGATGTCTTGTTATTTAGAGGGATGTTTTAATATTTAGAGGGATGTCTTGTTATTTAGAGGGATGTCTTGTTATTTAGAGGGATGTCTTGTTTTTTAAAGGGTTGTCTTGTTATTTGGAGGGATGTCTTAATATTTAGAGGGATGTCTTGGTATTTAGAGGGATGTCTTGTTATTTAGAGGGATGTCTTGTTATTTAGAGGGATGTCTTCTTATTTGGAGGGAAGTCTTGTTATTTGGAGGAATGTCTTGTTATTTAGAGGGATATCTTGTTATTTGGAGGGATGTCTTGTTATTTAGAGGGATGTCTTGCTATTTAGAGGGATGTCTTTTTATTTGGAGGGATGTCTTGTTATTTAGAGGGATGTCTTGTTATTTAGAGGAATGTCTTGTTATTTAAAAGGGATGTCTTGTTATTTAGAGGGACGTCTTGTTATTTAGTGGGATGTCTTGTTATTTAGAGGGATGTCTTGTTATTTAGAGAGATGTCTTGTTATTTAAAGGGATGTCTTAATATTTAGAGGGATGTCTTGTTATTTAGAGGGATGTCTTAATATTTAGAGGGATGTCTTGTTATTTGGAGGGATGTCTTAATATTTAGAGGGATGTCTTGTTATTTAGAGGGATGTCTTGTTATTTAGAGGGATGTCTTGTTTTTTAGAGGGTTGTCTTGTAATTTAGATGGGATGTCTTGTTATTTAGAGGGATGTCTTGTTATTTGGAGAGATGTCTTTTTATTTAGAGGGATGTCTTGTTTTTTAGAGGGTTGTCTTGTTATTTGGAGGGATGTCTTGTTTTTTAGAGGGTTGTCTTGTAATTTAGATGGGATGTCTTGTTATTTAGAGGGATGTCTTAATATTTAGCGGAACGTCTTGTTTATTAGAGGGATGTCTTGCTATTTAGAGGGATGTCTTTTTATTTGGAGGGATGTCTTGTTATTTAGAGGGATGTCTTGTTATTTAGAGGGATGTCTTGGTATTTGGAGGGATGTCTAGTTATTTAGAGGGATGTCTTGTTATTTAGTGGGATGTCTTGTTATTTAGAGGGATGTCTTGCTATTTTGAGGGATTTCTTGTTATTTGAAGTGATGTCTTGTTATTTAGAGGGATGTCTTGTTATTTAAAGGGATGTCTTAATATTTAGAGGGATGTCTTAATATTTAGCGGAATGTCTTGTTTATTAGAGGGATGTCTTGCTATTTAGAGGGATGTCTTTTTATTTGGAGGGATGTCTTGTTATTTAGAGGGATGTCTTGTTATTTAGAGGAATGTCTTGTTATTTAAAAGGGATGTCTTGTTATTTAGAGGGATGTCTTGTTATTTAGTGGGATGACTTGTTATTTAGAGGGATGTCTTGTTATTTAGAGAGATGTCTTGTTATTTAAAGGGATGTCTTAATATTTAGAGGGATGTCTTGTTATTTAGAGGGATGTCTTAATATTTAGAGGAATGTCTTGTTATTTGAAGGGATGTCTTAATATTTAGAGGGATGTCTTGTTATTTAGAGGGATGTCTTGTTATTTAGAGGGATGTCTTGTTATTTAGAGGGATGTCTTGTTTTTTAAAGGGTTGTCTTGTTATTTGGAGGGATGTCTTAATATTTAGAGGGATGTCTTGGTATTTAGAGGGATGTCTTGTTATTTAGAGGGATGTCTTAATATTTAGCGGAATGTCTTAAGGGATGTGTTGTTTTTTAGAGGGTTGTCTTGTAATTTAGATGGGATGTCTTGTTATTTAGAGGGATGTCTTGTTATTTACAGGTATGTCTTGTAATTTAGAGGGATGTCTTAATATTTAGAGGAATGTCTTGTTATATAGATGGATGTCTTGTTATTTAGAGGGATGTCTTGATATTTAGAGGGATGTCTTGTTTTTTAGAGAGATGTCTTGTTATTTAAAGGGTTTTTTTGTTTTTTAGAGGGTTGTCTTGTTATTTGGAGGGATGTCTTGTTATTTAGATTGATGTCTTAATATTTAGAGGGATGTCTTTTTATTTGGAGGGATGTCTTGTTATTTAGAGGGATGTCTTGTTATTTAGAGGAATGTCTTGTTATTTAAAAGGGATGTCTTGTTATTTAGATGGATGTCTTGTTATTTAGAGGGATGTCTTGTTATTTAGAGGGATGTCTTGTTATTTAGAGGGATGTCTTGTTATTTAGAGGGATGTCTTGTTATTTGAAGGGATGTCTTAATATTTAGAGAGATGTCTTGTTATTTAGAGGGATGTCTTGTTATTTAGAGGGATGTCTTGTTATTTAGAGGGATGTCTTCATATTTGGAGGGATGTCTTCATATTTGGAGGGATGTCTTGTTATTTAGAGGGGATGTCTTGTTATTTGGGAGGGATGCTTGTTATTAAGAGGGATGTCTTATAATTTAGAGGGATGTCTTGTTATTTGGAGGTATGTCTTGTTATTTAGAGGGGATGTCTTGTTATTTAGAGGGATGTCTTGGTATTTGGAGGGATGTCTAGTTATTTTAGAGGGATGTCTTTTTATTTAGAGGGATGTCTTGTTATTTAGAGGGATGTCTTGGTATTTGGAGGGATGTCTAGTTATTTAGAGGGATGTCTTTTTATTTAGAGGGATGTCTTGTTATTTAGAGGGATGTCTTGTTATTTAGAGGGATGTCTTGTTATTTGAAGGGATGTCTTAATATTTAGAGGGATGTCTTGCTATTTTGAGGGATTTCTTGTTATTTGGAGGGATGTCTTGTTATTTAGAGGGATGTCTTGTTATTTAGAGGAATGTCTTGTTATTTAAAAGGGATGTCTTGTTATTTAGAGGGATGTCTTGTTATTTAGTGGGATGACTTGTTATTTAGAGGGATGTCTTGTTATTTAGAGAGATGTCTTGTTATTTAAAGGGATGTCTTAATATTTAGAGGGATGTCTTGTTATTTAGAGGGATGTCTTAATATTTAGAGGAATGTCTTGTTATTTGAAGGGATGTCTTAATATTTAGAGGGATGTCTTGTTATTTAGAGGGATGTCTTGTTATTTAGAGGGATGTCTTGTTATTTAGAGGGATGTCTTGTTTTTTAAAGGGTTGTCTTGTTATTTGGAGGGATGTCTTAATATTTAGAGGGATGTCTTGGTATTTAGAGGGATGTCTTGTTATTTAGAGGGATGTCTTAATATTTAGCGGAATGTCTTAAGGGATGTGTTGTTTTTTAGAGGGTTGTCTTGTAATTTAGATGGGATGTCTTGTTATTTAGAGGGATGTCTTGTTATTTACAGGTATGTCTTGTAATTTAGAGGGATGTCTTAATATTTAGAGGAATGTCTTGTTATATAGATGGATGTCTTGTTATTTAGAGGGATGTCTTGATATTTAGAGGGATGTCTTGTTTTTTAGAGAGATGTCTTGTTATTTAAAGGGTTTTTTTGTTTTTTAGAGGGTTGTCTTGTAATTTGGAGGGATGTCTTGTTATTTAGATTGATGTCTTAATATTTAGAGGGATGTCTTTTTATTTGGAGGGATGTCTTGTTATTTAGAGGGATGTCTTGTTATTTAGAGGAATGTCTTGTTATTTAAAAGGGATGTCTTGTTATTTAGAGGGATGTCTTGTTATTTAGAGGGATGTCTTGTTATTTAGAGGGATGTCTTGTTATTTAGAGGGATGTCTTGTTATTTAGAGGGATGTCTTGTTATTTGAAGGGATGTCTTAATATTTAGAGAGATGTCTTGTTATTTAGAGGGATGTCTTGTTATTTAGAGGGATGTCTTGTTATTTAGAGGGATGTCTTCATATTTGGAGGGATGTCTTCATATTTGGAGGGATGTCTTGTTATTTAGAGGGATGTCTTGTTATTTGGAGGGATGCTTGTTATTAAGAGGGATGTCTTATAATTTAGAGGGATGTCTTGTTATTTGGAGGTATGTCTTGTTATTTAGAGGGATGTCTTGTTATTTAGAGGGATGTCTTGGTATTTGGAGGGATGTCTAGTTATTTAGAGGGATGTCTTTTTATTTAGAGGGATGTCTTGTTATTTAGAGGGATGTCTTGGTATTTGGAGGGATGTCTAGTTATTTAGAGGGATGTCTTTTTATTTAGAGGGATGTCTTGTTATTTAGAGGGATGTCTTGTTATTTAGAGGGATGTCTTGTTATTTGAAGGGATGTCTTAATATTTAGAGGGATGTCTTGCTATTTTGAGGGATTTCTTGTTATTTGGAGGGATGTCTTGTTATTTAGAGGGATGTCTTGTTATTTAGAGGAATGTCTTGTTATTTAAAAGGGATGTCTTGTTATTTAGAGGGATGTCTTGCTATTTAGTGGGATGTCTTGTTATTTAGAGGGATGTCTTGTTATTTAGAGAGATGTCTTGTTATTTAAAGGGATGTCTTAATATTTAGAGGGATGTCTTGTTATTTAGAGGGATGTCTTAATATTTAGAGGGATGTCTTGTTATTTGGAGGGATGTCTTAATATTTAGAGGGATGTCTTGTTATTTAGAGGGATGTCTTGTTATTTAGAGAGATGTCTTGTTATTTAAAGGGATGTCTTAATATTTAGAGGGATGTCTTGTTATTTAGAGGGATGTCTTAATATTTAGAGGGATGTCTTGTTATTTGAAGGGATGTCTTAATATTTAGAGGGATGTCTTGTTATTTAGAGGGATGTCTTGTTATTTAGAGGGATGTCTTGTTTTTTAAAGGGTTGTCTTGTTATTTGGAGGGATGTCTTAATATTTAGAGGGATGTCTTGGTATTTAGAGGGATGTCTTGTTATTTAGAGGGATGTCTTGTTATTTAGAGGGATGTCTTCTTATTTGGAGGGAAGTCTTGTTATTTGGAGGAATGTCTTGTTATTTAGAGGGATATCTTGTTATTTGGAGGGATGTCTTGTTATTTAGAGGGATGTCTTGCTATTTAGAGGGATGTCTTTTTATTTGGAGGGATGTCTTGTTATTTAGAGGGATGTCTTGTTATTTAGAGGAATGTCTTGTTATTTAAAAGGGATGTCTTGTTATTTAGAGGGACGTCTTGTTATTTAGTGGGATGTCTTGTTATTTAGAGGGATGTCTTGTTATTTAGAGAGATGTCTTGTTATTTAAAGGGATGTCTTAATATTTAGAGGGATGTCTTGTTATTTAGAGGGATGTCTTAATATTTAGAGGGATGTCTTGTTATTTGGAGGGATGTCTTAATATTTAGAGGGATGTCTTGTTATTAAGAGGGATGTCTTGTTATTTAGAGGGATGTCTTGTTATTTAGAGGGATGTCTTGTTTTTTAAAGGGTTTTCTTGTTATTTGGAGGGATGTCTTAATATTTAGAGGGATGTCTTGGTATTTGGAGGGATGTCTTGTTATTTAGAGGGATGTCTTAATATTTAGCGGAATGTCTAGTTTATTAGAGGGATGTCTTGTTATTTAGGGGGATGTCTTGTTATTTAGAGGGATGTCTTAATATTTGGAGGGATGTCTTGTTATTTAGAGGGATGTCTTAATATTTAGAGGGATGTCTTGTTTTTTAGTGGGATGTCTTGTTATTTAGAGGGATGTCTTGTTATTTACAGGGTTTTTTTGTTTTTTAGAGGGTTGTCTTGTTATTTGGAGGGATGTCTTGTTATTTAGATTGATGTCTTAATATTTAGAGGGATGTCTTGTTTTTTAGAGGGATGTCTTGTTATTTAGAGGGATGTCTTGTTATTTAGAGGGATGTCTTGTTATTTAGAGGGATGTCTTGTTATTTAGAGGGATGTCTTGTTATTTGAAGGGATGTCTTAATATTTAGAGAGATGTCTTGTTATTTAGAGGGATGTCTTGTTATTTAGAGGGATGTCTTCATATTTGGAGGGATGTCTTCATATTTGGAGGGATGTCTTGTTATTTAGAGGGATGTCTTGTTATTTGGAGGGATGCTTGTTATTAAGAGGGATTTTTTATAATTTAGAGGGATGTCTTGTTATTTGGAGGTATGTCTTGTTATTTAGAGGGATGTCTTGTTATTTAGAGGGATGTCTTGGTATTTGGAGGGATGTCTAGTTATTTAGAGGGATGTCTTTTTATTTAGAGGGATGTCTTGTTATTTAGAGGGATGTCTTGGTATTTGGAGGGATGTCTAGTTATTTAGAGGGATGTCTTTTTATTTAGAGGGATGTCTTGTTATTTAGAGGGATGTCTTGTTATTTAGAGGGATGTCTTGTTATTTGAAGGGATGTCTTAATATTTAGAGGGATGTCTTGCTATTTTGAGGGATTTCTTGTTATTTGGAGGGATGTCTTGTTATTTAGTGGGATGTCTTGTTATTTAGAGGAATGTCTTGTTATTTAAAAGGGATGTCTTGTTATTTAGAGGGATGTCTTGTTATTTAGTGGGATGTCTTGTTATTTAGAGGGATGTCTTGTTATTTAGAGAGATGTCTTGTTATTTAAAGGGATGTCTTAATATTTAGAGGGATGTCTTGTTATTTAGAGGTATGTCTTAATATTTAGAGGGATGTCTTGTTATTTGGAGGGATGTCTTAATATTTAGAGGGATGTCTTGTTATTTAGAGGGATGTCTTGTTATTTAGAGAGATGTCTTGTTATTTAAAGGGATGTCTTAATATTTAGAGGGATGTCTTGTTATTTAGAGGGATGTCTTAATATTTAGAGGGATGTCTTGTTATTTGAAGGGATGTCTTAATATTTAGAGGGATGTCTTGTTATTTAGAGGGATGTCTTGTTATTTAGAGGGATGTCTTGTTTTTTAAAGGGTTGTCTTGTTATTTGGAGGGATGTCTTGGTATTTAGAGGGATGTCTTGTTATTTAGAGGGATGTCTTGTTATTTAGAAGGATGTCTTCTTATTTGGAGGGAAGTCTTGTTATTTGGAGGAATGTCTTGTTATTTAGAGGGATATCTTGTTATTTGGAGGGATGTCTTGTTATTTAGAGGGATGTCTTGCTATTTAGAGGGATGTCTTTTTATTTGGAGGGATGTCTTGTTATTTAGAGGGATGTCTTGTTATTTAGAGGAATGTCTTGTTATTTAAAAGGGATGTCTTGTTATTTAGAGGGACGTCTTGTTATTTAGTGGGATGTCTTGTTATTTAGAGGGATGTCTTGTTATTTAGAGGGATGTCTTGTTATTTAAAGGGATGTCTTAATATTTAGAGGGATGTCTTGTTATTTAGAGGGATGTCTTAATATTTAGAGGGATGTCTTGTTATTTGGAGGGATGTCTTAATATTTAGAGGGATGTCTTGTTATTTAGAGGGATGTCTTGTTATTTAGAGGGATGTCTTGTTTTTTAAAGGGTTTTCTTGTTATTTGGAGGGATGTCTTAATATTTAGAGGGATGTCTTGGTATTTGGAGGGATGTCTTGTTATTTAGAGGGATGTCTTAATATTTAGCGGAATGTCTAGTTTATTAGAGGGATGTCTTGTTATTTAGGGGGATGTCTTGTTATTTAGAGGGATGTCTTAATATTTGGAGGGATGTCTTGTTATTTAGAGGGATGTCTTAATATTTAGAGGGATGTCTTGTTTTTTAGTGGGATGTCTTGTTATTTAGAGGGATGTCTTGTTATTTGGAGAGATGTCTTTTTATTTAGAGGGATGTCTTGTTTTTTAGAGGAATGTCTTGTTTTTTAAAAGGGATGTCTTGTTATTTAGAGGGATGTCTTAATATTTAGAGGGATGTCTTGTTATTTGAAGGGATGTCTTAATATTTAGAGGGATGTCTTGTTATTTAGAGGGATGTCTTGTTATTTAGAGGGATGTCTTGTTTTTTAAAGGGTTGTCTTGTTATTTGGAGGGATGTCTTAATATTTAGAGTGATGTCTTGTTATTTAGAGGGATGTCTTGTTATTTAGAGGGATGTCTTGTTTTTTAGAGGGTTGTCTTGTTATTTGGAGGGATGTCTTGTTTTTTTAGAGGGTTGTCTTGTAATTTAGATGGGATGTCTTGTTATTTAGAGGGATGTCTTGTTATTTACAGGTATGTCTTGTTATTTAGAGGGATGTCTTAATATTTAGAGGAATGTCTTGTTATATAGATGGATGTCTTGTTATTTAGAGGGATGCCTTGATATTTAGAGGGATCTCTTGTTTTTTAGAGAGATGTCTTGTTATTTAAAGGGTTTTTTTGTTTTTTAGAGGGTTGTCTTGTTATTTGGAGGGATGTCTTGTTATTTAGATTGATGTCTTAATATTTAGAGGGATGTCTTGTTTTTTAGAGGGATGTCTTGTTATTTAGAGGGATGTCTTGTTATTTAGAGGGATGTCTTGTTATTTGGAGGGATGCTTGTTATTAAGAGGGATGTCTTATAATTTAGAGGGATGTTTCGTTATTTGGAGGTATGTCTTGTTATTTAGAGGGATGTCTTGTTATTTAGAGGGATGTCTTGGTATTTGGAGGGATGTCTAGTTATTTAGAGGGATGTCTTTTTATTTAGAGGGATGTCTTGTTATTTAGAGGGATGTCTTGTTATTTAGAGGGATGTCTTGTTATTTGAAGGGATGTCTTAATATTTAGAGGGATGTCTTGCTTTTTTGAGGGATTTCTTGTTATTTGGAGGGATGTCTTGTTATTTAGAGGAATGTCTTGTTATTTAAAAGGGATGTCTTGTTATTTAGAGGGATGTCTTGTTTTTTAGTGAGATGTCTTGTTATTTAGAGGGATGTCTTGTTATTTAGAGAGATGTCTTGTTATTTAAAGGGATGTCTTAATATTTAGAGGGATGTCTTGTTATTTAGAGGGATGTCTTAATATTTAGAGGGATGTCTTGTTATTTGGAGGGATGTCTTAATATTTAGAGGGATGTCTTGTTATTTAGAGGGATGTCTTGTTATTTAGAGAGATGTCTTGTTTTTTAAAGGGATGTCTTAATATTTAGAGGGATGTCTTGTTATTTAGAGGGATGTTTTAATATTTAGAGGGATGTCTTGTTATTTAGAGGGATGTCTTGTTATTTAGAGGGATGTCTTGTTTTTTAAAGGGTTGTCTTGTTATTTGGAGGGATGTCTTAATATTTAGAGGGATGTCTTGGTATTTAGAGGGATGTCTTGTTATTTAGAGGGATGTCTTGTTATTTAGAGGGATGTCTTCTTATTTGGAGGGAAGTCTTGTTATTTGGAGGAATGTCTTGTTATTTAGAGGGATATCTTGTTATTTGGAGGGATGTCTTGTTATTTAGAGGGATGTCTTGCTATTTAGAGGGATGTCTTTTTATTTGGAGGGATGTCTTGTTATTTAGAGGGATGTCTTGTTATTTAGAGGAATGTCTTGTTATTTAAAAGGGATGTCTTGTTATTTAGAGGGACGTCTTGTTATTTAGTGGGATGTCTTGTTATTTAGAGGGATGTCTTGTTATTTAGAGAGATGTCTTGTTATTTAAAGGGATGTCTTAATATTTAGAGGGATGTCTTGTTATTTAGAGGGATGTCTTAATATTTAGAGGGATGTCTTGTTATTTGGAGGGATGTCTTAATATTTAGAGGGATGTCTTGTTATTTAGAGGGATGTCTTGTTATTTAGAGGGATGTCTTGTTTTTTAGAGGGTTGTCTTGTAATTTAGATGGGATGTCTTGTTATTTAGAGGGATGTCTTGTTATTTGGAGAGATGTCTTTTTATTTAGAGGGATGTCTTGTTTTTTAGAGGGTTGTCTTGTTATTTGGAGGGATGTCTTGTTTTTTAGAGGGTTGTCTTGTAATTTAGATGGGATGTCTTGTTATTTAGAGGGATGTCTTAATATTTAGCGGAATGTCTTGTTTATTAGAGGGATGTCTTGCTATTTAGAGGGATGTCTTTTTATTTGGAGGGATGTCTTGTTATTTAGAGGGATGTCTTGTTATTTAGAGGGATGTCTTGGTATTTGGAGGGATGTCTAGTTATTTAGAGGGATGTCTTGTTATTTAGTGGGATGTCTTGTTATTTAGAGGGATGTCTTGCTATTTTGAGGGATTTCTTGTTATTTGAAGTGATGTCTTGTTATTTAGAGGGATGTCTTGTTATTTAAAGGGATGTCTTAATATTTAGAGGGATGTCTTAATATTTAGCGGAATGTCTTGTTTATTAGAGGGATGTCTTGCTATTTAGAGGGATGTCTTTTTATTTGGAGGGATGTCTTGTTATTTAGAGGGATGTCTTGTTATTTAGAGGAATGTCTTGTTATTTAAAAGGGATGTCTTGTTATTTAGAGGGATGTCTTGTTATTTAGTGGGATGACTTGTTATTTAGAGGGATGTCTTGTTATTTAGAGAGATGTCTTGTTATTTAAAGGGATGTCTTAATATTTAGAGGGATGTCTTGTTATTTAGAGGGATGTCTTAATATTTAGAGGAATGTCTTGTTATTTGAAGGGATGTCTTAATATTTAGAGGGATGTCTTGTTATTTAGAGGGATGTCTTGTTATTTAGAGGGATGTCTTGTTATTTAGAGGGATGTCTTGTTTTTTAAAGGGTTGTCTTGTTATTTGGAGGGATGTCTTAATATTTAGAGGGATGTCTTGGTATTTAGAGGGATGTCTTGTTATTTAGAGGGATGTCTTAATATTTAGCGGAATGTCTTAAGGGATGTGTTGTTTTTTAGAGGGTTGTCTTGTAATTTAGATGGGATGTCTTGTTATTTAGAGGGATGTCTTGTTATTTACAGGTATGTCTTGTAATTTAGAGGGATGTCTTAATATTTAGAGGAATGTCTTGTTATATAGATGGATGTCTTGTTATTTAGAGGGATGTCTTGATATTTAGAGGGATGTCTTGTTTTTTAGAGAGATGTCTTGTTATTTAAAGGGTTTTTTTGTTTTTTAGAGGGTTGTCTTGTTATTTGGAGGGATGTCTTGTTATTTAGATTGATGTCTTAATATTTAGAGGGATGTCTTTTTATTTGGAGGGATGTCTTGTTATTTAGAGGGATGTCTTGTTATTTAGAGGAATGTCTTGTTATTTAAAAGGGATGTCTTGTTATTTAGAGGGATGTCTTGTTATTTAGAGGGATGTCTTGTTATTTAGAGGGATGTCTTGTTATTTAGAGGGATGTCTTGTTATTTAGAGGGATGTCTTGTTATTTGAAGGGATGTCTTAATATTTAGAGAGATGTCTTGTTATTTAGAGGGATGTCTTGTTATTTAGAGGGATGTCTTGTTATTTAGAGGGATGTCTTCATATTTGGAGGGATGTCTTCATATTTGGAGGGATGTCTTGTTATTTAGAGGGATGTCTTGTTATTTGGAGGGATGCTTGTTATTAAGAGGGATGTCTTATAATTTAGAGGGATGTCTTGTTATTTGGAGGTATGTCTTGTTATTTAGAGGGATGTCTTGTTATTTAGAGGGATGTCTTGGTATTTGGAGGGATGTCTAGTTATTTAGAGGGATGTCTTTTTATTTAGAGGGATGTCTTGTTATTTAGAGGGATGTCTTGGTATTTGGAGGGATGTCTAGTTATTTAGAGGGATGTCTTTTTATTTAGAGGGATGTCTTGTTATTTAGAGGGATGTCTTGTTATTTAGAGGGATGTCTTGTTATTTGAAGGGATGTCTTAATATTTAGAGGGATGTCTTGCTATTTTGAGGGATTTCTTGTTATTTGGAGGGATGTCTTGTTATTTAGAGGGATGTCTTGTTATTTAGAGGAATGTCTTGTTATTTAAAAGGGATGTCTTGCTATTTAGAGGGATGTCTTGCTATTTAGTGGGATGTCTTGTTATTTAGAGGGATGTCTTGTTATTTAGAGAGATGTCTTGTTATTTAAAGGGATGTCTTAATATTTAGAGGGATGTCTTGTTATTTAGAGGGATGTCTTAATATTTAGAGGGATGTCTTGTTATTTGGAGGGATGTCTTAATATTTAGAGGGATGTCTTGTTATTTAGAGGGATGTCTTGTTATTTAGAGAGATGTCTTGTTATTTAAAGGGATGTCTTAATATTTAGAGGGATGTCTTGTTATTTAGAGGGATGTCTTAATATTTAGAGGGATGTCTTGTTATTTGAAGGGATGTCTTAATATTTAGAGGGATGTCTTGTTATTTAGAGGGATGTCTTGTTATTTAGAGGGATGTCTTGTTTTTTAAAGGGTTGTCTTGTTATTTGGAGGGATGTCTTAATATTTAGAGGGATGTCTTGGTATTTAGAGGGATGTCTTGTTATTTAGAGGGATGTCTTGTTATTTAGAGGGATGTCTTCTTATTTGGAGGGAAGTCTTGTTATTTGGAGGAATGTCTTGTTATTTAGAGGGATATCTTGTTATTTGGAGGGATGTCTTGTTTTTTAGAGGGATGTCTTGCTATTTAGAGGGATGTCTTTTTATTTGGAGGGATGTCTTGTTATTTAGAGGGATGTCTTGTTATTTAGAGGAATGTCTTGTTATTTAAAAGGGATGTCTTGTTATTTAGAGGGACGTCTTGTTATTTAGTGGGATGTCTTGTTATTTAGAGGGATGTCTTGTTATTTAGAGAGATGTCTTGTTATTTAAAGGGATGTCTTAATATTTAGAGGGATGTCTTGTTATTTAGAGGGATGTCTTGTTATTTAGAGGGATGTCTTGTTTTTTAAAGGGTTGTCTTGTTATTTGGAGGGATGTCTTAATATTTAGAGGGATGTCTTGGTATTTAGAGGGATGTCTTGTTATTTAGAGGGATGTCTTAATATTTAGCGGAATGTCTTAAGGGATGTGTTGTTTTTTAGAGAGTTGTCTTGTAATTTAGATGGGATGTCTTGTTATTTAGAGGGATGTCTTGTTATTTACAGGTATGTCTTGTAATTTAGAGGGATGTCTTAATATTTAGAGGAATGTCTTGTTATATAGATGGATGTCTTGTTATTTAGAGGGATGTCTTGATATTTAGAGGGATGTCTTGTTTTTTAGAGAGATGTCTTGTTATTTAAAGGGTTTTTTTGTTTTTTAGAGGGTTGTCTTGTTATTTGGAGGGATGTCTTGTTATTTAGATTGATGTCTTAATATTTAGAGGGATGTCTTTTTATTTGGAGGGATGTCTTGTTATTTAGAGGGATGTCTTGTTATTTAGAGGAATGTCTTGTTATTTAAAAGGGATGTCTTGTTATTTAGAGGGATGTCTTGTTATTTAGAGGGATGTCTTGTTATTTAGAGGGATGTCTTGTTATTTAGAGGGATGTCTTGTTATTTAGAGGGATGTCTTGTTATTTGAAGGGATGTCTTAATATTTAGAGAGATGTCTTGTTATTTAGAGGGATGTCTTGTTATTTAGAGGGATGTCTTGTTATTTAGAGGGATGTCTTCATATTTGGAGGGATGTCTTCATATTTGGAGGGATGTCTTGTTATTTAGAGGGATGTCTTGTTATTTGGAGGGATGCTTGTTATTAAGAGGGATGTCTTATAATTTAGAGGGATGTCTTGTTATTTGGAGGTATGTCTTGTTATTTAGAGGGATGTCTTGTTATTTAGAGGGATGTCTTGGTATTTGGAGGGATGTCTAGTTATTTAGAGGGATGTCTTTTTATTTAGAGGGATGTCTTGTTATTTAGAGGGATGTCTTGGTATTTGGAGGGATGTCTAGTTATTTAGAGGGATGTCTTTTTATTTAGAGGGATGTCTTGTTATTTAGAGGGATGTCTTGTTATTTAGAGGGATGTCTTGTTATTTGAAGGGATGTCTTAATATTTAGAGGGATGTCTTGCTATTTTGAGGGATTTCTTGTTATTTGGAGGGATGTCTTGTTATTTAGAGGGATGTCTTGTTATTTAGAGGAATGTCTTGTTATTTAAAAGGGATGTCTTGTTATTTAGAGGGATGTCTTGCTATTTAGTGGGATGTCTTGTTATTTAGAGGGATGTCTTGTTATTTAGAGAGATGTCTTGTTATTTAAAGGGATGTCTTAATATTTAGAGGGATGTCTTGTTATTTAGAGAGATGTCTTAATATTTAGAGGGATGTCTTGTTATTTGGAGGGATGTCTTAATATTTAGAGGGATGTCTTGTTATTTAGAGGGATGTCTTGTTATTTAGAGAGATGTCTTGTTATTTAAAGGGATGTCTTAATATTTAGAGGGATGTCTTGTTATTTAGAGGGATGTCTTAATATTTAGAGGGATGTCTTGTTATTTGAAGGGATGTCTTAATATTTAGAGGGATGTCTTGTTATTTAGAGGGATGTCTTGTTATTTAGAGGGATGTCTTGTTTTTTAAAGGGTTGTCTTGTTATTTGGAGGGATGTCTTAATATTTAGAGGGATGTCTTGGTATTTAGAGGGATGTCTTGTTATTTAGAGGGATGTCTTGTTATTTAGAGGGATGTCTTCTTATTTGGAGGGAAGTCTTGTTATTTGGAGGAATGTCTTGTTATTTAGAGGGATATCTTGTTATTTGGAGGGATGTCTTGTTATTTAGAGGGATGTCTTGCTATTTAGAGGGATGTCTTTTTATTTGGAGGGATGTCTTGTTATTTAGAGGGATGTCTTGTTATTTAGAGGAATGTCTTGTTATTTAAAAGGGATGTCTTGTTATTTAGAGGGACGTCTTGTTATTTAGTGGGATGTCTTGTTATTTAGAGGGATGTCTTGTTATTTAGAGAGATGTCTTGTTATTTAAAGGGATGTCTTAATATTTAGAGGGATGTCTTGTTATTTAGAGGGATGTCTTAATATTTAGAGGGATGTCTTGTTATTTGGAGGGATGTCTTAATATTTAGAGGGATGTCTTGTTATTTAGAGGGATGTCTTGTTATTTAGAGGGATGTCTTGTTATTTAGAGGGATGTCTTGTTTTTTAAAGGGTTTTCTTGTTATTTGGAGGGATGTCTTAATATTTAGAGGGATGTCTTGGTATTTGGAGGGATGTCTTGTTATTTAGAGGGATGTCTTAATATTTAGCGGAATGTCTAGTTTATTAGAGGGATGTCTTGTTATTTAGGGGGATGTCTTGTTATTTAGAGGGATGTCTTAATATTTGGAGGGATGTCTTGTTATTTAGAGGGATGTCTTAATATTTAGAGGGATGTCTTGTTTTTTAGTGGGATGTCTTGTTATTTAGAGGGATGTCTTGTTATTTAGAGGGTTTTTTTGTTTTTTAGAGGGTTGTCTTGTTATTTGGAGGGATGTCTTGTTATTTAGATTGATGTCTTAATATTTAGAGGGATGTCTTGTTTTTTAGAGGGATGTCTTGTTATTTAGAGGGATGTCTTGTTATTTAGAGGGATGTCTTGTTATTTAGAGGGATGTCTTGTTATTTAGAGGGATGTCTTGTTATTTGAAGGGATGTCTTAATATTTAGAGAGATGTCTTGTAATTTAGAGGGATGTCTTGTTATTTAGAGGGATGTCTTCATATTTGGAGGGATGTCTTCATATTTGGAGGGATGTCTTGTTATTTAGAGGGATGTCTTGTTATTTGGAGGGATGCTTGTTATTAAGAGGGATTTTTTATAATTTAGAGGGATGTCTTGTTATTTGGAGGTATGTCTTGTTATTTAGAGGGATGTCTTGTTATTTAGAGGGATGTCTTGGTATTTGGAGGGATGTCTAGTTATTTAGAGGGATGTCTTTTTATTTAGAGGGATGTCTTGTTATTTAGAGGGATGTCTTGGTATTTGGAGGGATGTCTAGTTATTTAGAGGGATGTCTTTTTATTTAGAGGGATGTCTTGTTATTTAGAGGGATGTCTTGTTATTTAGAGGGATGTCTAGTTATTTAGAGGGATGTCTTTTTATTCAGAGGGATGTCTTGTTATTTAGAGGGATGTCTTGTTATTTAGAGGGATGTCTTGTTATTTAGAGGGATGTCTTGGTATTTGGAGGGATGTCTAGTTATTTAGAGGGATGTCTTTTTATTTAGAGGGATGTCTTGTTATTTAGAGGGATGTCTTGTTATTTAGAGGGATGTCTTGTTATTTGAAGGGATGTCTTAATATTTAGAGGGATGTCTTGCTATTTTGAGGGATTTCTTGTTATTTGGAGGGATGTCTTGTTATTTAGTGGGATGTCTTGTTATTTAGAGGAATGTCTTGTTATTTAAAAGGGATGTCTTGTTATTTAGAGGGATGTCTTGTTATTTAGTGGGATGTCTTGTTATTTAGAGGGATGTCTTGTTATTTAGAGAGATGTCTTGTTATTTAAAGGGATGTCTTAATATTTAGAGGGATGTCTTGTTATTTAGAGGTATGTCTTAATATTTAGAGGGATGTCTTGTTATTTAGAGGGATGTCTTAATATTTAGAGGGATGTCTTGTTATTTAGAGGGATGTCTTGTTATTTAGAGAGATGTCTTGTTATTTAAAGGGATGTCTTAATATTTAGAGGGATGTCTTGTTATTTAGAGGGATGTCTTAATATTTAGAGGGATGTCTTGTTATTTGAAGGGATGTCTTAATATTTAGAGGGATGTCTTGTTATTTAGAGGGATGTCTTGTTATTTAGAGGGATGTCTTGTTTTTTAAAGGGTTGTCTTGTTATTTGGAGGGATATCTTGGTATTTAGAGGGATGTCTTGTTATTTAGAGGGATGTCTTGTTATTTAGAAGGATGTCTTCTTATTTGGAGGGAAGTCTTGTTATTTGGAGGAATGTCTTGTTATTTTGAGGGATATCTTGTTATTTGGAGGGATGTCTTGTTATTTAGAGGGATGTCTTGCTATTTAGAGGGATGTCTTTTTATTTGGAGGGATGTCTTGTTATTTAGAGGGATGTCTTGTTATTTAGAGGAATGTCTTGTTATTTAAAAGGGATGTCTTGTTATTTAGAGGGACGTCTTGTTATTTAGTGGGATGTCTTGTTATTTAGAGGGATGTCTTGTTATTTAGAGGGATGTCTTGTTATTTAAAGGGATGTCTTAATATTTAGAGGGATGTCTTGTTATTTAGAGGGATGTCTTAATATTTAAAGGGATGTCTTGTTATTTGGAGGGATGTCTTAATATTTAGAGGGATGTCTTGTTATTTAGAGGGATGTCTTGTTATTTAGAGGGATGTCTTGTTTTTTAAAGGGTTTTCTTGTTATTTGGAGGGATGTCTTAATATTTAGAGGGATGTCTTGGTATTTGGAGGGATGTCTTGTTATTTAGAGGGATGTCTTAATATTTAGCGGAATGTCTAGTTTATTAGAGGGATGTCTTGTTATTTAGGAGGATGTCTTGTTATTTAGAGGGATGTCTTAATATTTGGAGGGATGTCTTGTTATTTAGAGGGATGTCTTAATATTTAGAGGGATGTCTTGTTTTTTAGTGGGATGTCTTGTTATTTAGAGGGATGTCTTGTTATTTGGAGAGATGTCTTTTTATTTAGAGGGATGTCTTGTTTTTTAGAGGGTTGTCTTGTTATTTGGAGGGATGTCTTGTTTTTTCGAGGGTTGTCTTGTAATTTAGATGGGATGTCTTGTTATTTAGAGGGATGTCTTAATATTTAGCGGAATGTCTTGTTTATTAGAGGGATGTCTTGCTATTTAGAGGGATGTCTTTTTATTTGGAGGGATGTCTTGTTATTTAGAGGGATGTCTTGTTATTTAGAGGAATGTCTTGTTATTTAAAAGGGATGTCTTGTTATTTAGAGGGATGTCTTGTTATTTAGTGGGATGTCTTGTTATTTAGAGGGATGTCTTGTTATTTAGAGAGATGTCTTGTTATTTAAAGGGATGTCTTAATATTTAGAGGGATGTCTTGTTATTTAGAGGGATGTCTTAATATTTAGCGGAATGTCTTGTTTATTAGAGGGATGTCTTGCTATTTAGAGGGATGTCTTTTTATTTGGAGGGATGTCTTGTTATTTAGAGGGATGTCTTGTTATTTAGAGGAATGTCTTGTTATTTAAAAGGGATGTCTTGTTATTTAGAGGGATGTCTTGTTATTTAGTGGGATGTCTTGTTATTTAGAGGGATGTCTTGTTATTTAGAGAGATGTCTTGTTATTTAAAGGGATGTCTTAATATTTAGAGGGATGTCTTGTTATTTAGAGGGATGTCTTAATATTTAGAGGGATGTCTTGTTATTTGAAGGGATGTCTTAATATTTAGAGGGATGTCTTGTTATTTAGAGGGATGTCTTGTTATTTAGAGGGATGTCTTGTTTTTTTAAGGGTTGTCTTGTTATTTGGAGGGATGTCTTAATATTTAGAGGGATGTCTTGGTATTTAGAGGGATGTCTTGTTATTTAGAGGGATGTCTTAATATTTAGCGGAATGTCTAGTTTATTAGAGGGATGTCTTGTTATTTAGAGGGATGTCTTGTTATTTAGAGGGATGTCTTGTTTTTTAGAGGGTTGTCTTGTTATTTGGAGGGATGTCTTGTTTTTTAGAGGGTTGTGTTGTAATTTAGATGGGATGTCTTGTTATTTAGAGGGATGTCTTGTTATTTACAGGTATGTCTTGTTATTTAGAGGGATGTCTTAATATTTAGAGGAATGTCTTGTTATATAGATGGATGTCTTGTTATTTAGAGGGATGTCTTGATATTTAGAGGGATGTCTTGTTTTTTAGAGAGATGTCTTGTTATTTAGAGGGTTTTTTTGTTTTTTAGAGGGTTGTCTTGTTATTTGGAGGGATGTCTTGTTATTTAGATTGATGTCTTAATATTTAGAGGGATGTCTTGTTTTTTAGCAGGATGTCTTGTTATTTAGAGGGATGTCTTGTTATTTAGAGGGATGTCTTGTTATTTAGAGGGATGTCTTGTTATTTAGAGGGATGTCTTGTTATTTGAAGGGATGTCTTAATATTTAAAGAGATGTCTTGTTATTTAGAGGGATGTCTTGTTATTTAGAGGGATGTCTTGTTATTTAGAGGGATGTCTTAATATTTAGCGGAATGTCTAGTTTATTAGAGGGATGTCTTGTTATTTAGAGGGATGTCTTGTTATTTAGAGGGATGTCTTAATATTTGGAGGGAGTCTTGTTATTTAGAGGGATGTCTTAATATTTAGAGGGATGTCTTGTTTTTTAGTGGGATGTCTTGTTATTTAGAGGGATGTCTTGTTATTTGGAGAGATGTCTTTTTATTTAGAGGGATGTCTTGTTTTTTAGAGGGTTGTCTTGTTATTTGGAGGGATGTCTTGTTTTTTAGAGGGTTGTCTTGGTATTTAGAGGGATGTCTTGTTATTTAGAGGGATGTCTTGTTATTTAGAGGGATGTCTTCTTATTTGGAGGGAAGTCTTGTTATTTGGAGGAATGTCTTGTTATTTAGAGGGATATCTTGTTATTTGGAGGGATGTCTTGTTATTTAGAGGGATGTCTTGCTATTTAGAGGGATGTCTTTTTATTTGGAGGGATGTCTTGTTATTTAGAGGGATGTCTTGTTATTTAGAGGAATGTCTTGTTATTTAAAAGGGATGTCTTGTTATTTAGAGGGACGTCTTGTTATTTAGTGGGATGTCTTGTTATTTAGAGGGATGTCTTGTTATTTAGAGAGATGTCTTGTTATTTAAAGGGATGTCTTAATATTTAGAGGGATGTCTTGTTATTTAGAGGGATGTCTTAATATTTAGAGGGATGTCTTGTTATTTGGAGGGATGTCTTAATATTTAGAGGGATGTCTTGTTATTTAGAGGGATGTCTTGTTATTTAGAGGGATGTCTTTTTTTTAAAGGGTTGTCTTGTTATTTGGAGGGATGTCTTAATATTTAGAGGGATGTCTTGGTATTTGGAGGGATGTCTTGTTATTTAGAGGGATGTCTTAATATTTAGCGGAATGTCTAGTTTATTAGAGGGATGTCTTGTTATTTAGAGGGATGTCTTGTTATTTAGAGGGATGTCTTAATATTTGGAGGGATGTCTTGTTATTTAGAGGGATGTCTTATTTGTACAACCTTGTACAAACTTGTACACACTTGTACAAACTTGTACACACTTGTACAACCTTGTACACACTTGTACAACCTTGTACACACTTGTACAACCTCGTACACACTTGTACAACCTTGTACACACTTGTACAACCTTGTACACAATTGTAAAACCTTGTACACACTTGTACAACCTTGTACACACTTGTACACCCTTGTACACACTTGTACAAAATTTTACATTCTTGTACATACTTGTACACCCTTGTACACACTTGTACAACCTTGTACAAACCTGTACACCCTTGTACACACTTGTACAAGCTTGTACACACTTGTACAAGCTTGTACACACTTGTACAAGCTTGTACACACTTGTACACCCTTGTACAAACTTGTGCACCCTTGAACACTTTTGTACACCCTTGTACACATTTGTACAACCTTTTACAAACTTAAACACACTTGTACAAACATGTACACACTTGAACAACCTTGTACACACTTGTACAACCTTGTACACACTTGTACAAGCTTGTATACACTTTTACAACCTTGTACACACTTGTACAACCTTGTACACACTTGTACAAGCTTGTACACACTTGTACAACCTTGTACACACTTGTATAACCTTTTACACAATTGTAAAACCTTGTACACACTTGTACATTCTTGTACAAACTTGTACTTACTTGTACAACCTTGTACAAACTTGTACACACTTGTACAAACTTTTACATCCTTCTATACATTTGTACACCCTTGTACACACTTGTACAACCTTGTACAAACCTGTACACCCTTGTACACACTTGTACAAGCTTGTACACGATTGTACACCCTTGTACACACTTGTGCACCCTTGTAAACACTTGTACACCCTTGTACACACATGTACAACCTTTTACAAACTTGTACACACTTGTACAAACTTGTACATTCTTGTACATACTTGTACACCCTTGTAAACACTTGTACAAAATTGTACAAACCTGTACACCCTTGTACACACTTGTACAAGCTTGTACACACTTGTACAAGCTTGTACACACTTGTACACCCTTGTACAAACTTGTGCACCCTTGTACACTTTTGTACACCCTTGTATACATTTGTACAAACTTGTACAAACTTGTACACACTTGTACAAACTTGTACACACTTGTACAAACTTGTACACCCTTGTACACACTTGTACAACCTTGTACACACTTGTACAACCTTGTACAAACCTGTACACCCTTGTACACACTTGTACAAGCTTGTACACGATTGTACACTCTTGTACACACTTGTGCAACCTTGTACACACTTGTACAACCTTGTACACACTTGTACAACCTTGTACACACTTGTTCAAGCTTGTACACACTTGTACAACCTTGTACACACTTGTACACCCTTGTAAACACTTGTACAACCTTTTACAAACTTGTACACACTTGTACAAAATTGTACATTCTTGTACATACTTGTACACCCTTATACACACTTGTACAACCTTGTACAAACCTGTACACCCTTGTACACACTTGTACAAGCTTGTACACACTTGTACAAGCTTGTACACACTTGTACACCCTTGTACAAACTTGTGCACCCTTGTACACTTTTGTACACCCTTGTACACATTTGTACAACCTTGTACAAACTTGTACACACTTGTACAAACTTGTACACACTTGTACAAACTTGTGTACACTTGTACAACCTTGTACACACTTGTACAACCTTGTACACACTTGTACAACCTTGTACACACTTGTACAACCTTGTACACACTTGTACAACCTCGTACACACTTGTACAACCTTGTACACACTTGTACAACCTTGTACACAATTGTAAAACCTTGTACACACTTGTACAACCTTGTACACACTTGTACACCCTTGTACACACTTGTACAAAATTTTACATTCTTGTACATACTTGTACACCCTTGTACACACTTGTACAACCTTGTACAAACCTGTACACCCTTGTACACACTTGTACAAGCTTGTACACACTTGTACACCCTTGTACAAACCTGTGCACCCTTACACACTTTTGTACACCCTTGTACACATTTGTACAACCTTGTACAAACTTAAACACACTTGTACAAACATGTACACACTTGAACAACCTTGTACACACTTGTACAACCTTGTACACACTTGTACAAGCTTGTACACACTTGTACAACCTTGTACACACTTGTAAAACCTTGTACACACTTGTACAAGCTTGTACACACTTGTACAACCTTGTACACACTTGTACAACCTTTTACACAATTGTAAAACCTTGTACACACTTGTACATTCTTGTACAAAATTGTACTTACTTGTACAACCTTGTACAAACTTGTACACACTTGTACAAATTTTAACATCCTTGTATACATTTGTACACCCTTGTACACACTTGTACAACCTTGTACAAACCTGTACACCCTTGTACACACTTGTACAAGCTTGTACACGATTGTACACCCTTGTACACACTTGTGCACCCTTGTACACACTTGTACACCCTTGTACACACATGTACAACCTTTTACAAACTTGTACACACTTGTACAAACTTGTACATTCTTGTACATACTTGTACACCCTTGTAAACACTTGTACAAAATTGTACAAACCTGTACACCCTTGTACACACTTGTACAAGCTTGTACACACTTGTACAAGCTTGTACACACTTGTACACCCTTGTACAAACTTGTGCACCCTTGTACACTTTTGTACACCCTTGTACACACTTGTACAAGCTTGTACACACTTGTACAAGCTTGTACACACTTGTACAAGCTTGTACACACTTGTACACCCTTGTACAAACTTGTGCACCCTTGAACACTTTTGTACACCCTTGTACACATTTGTACAACCTTTTACAAACTTAAACACACTTGTACAAACATGTACACACTTGAACAACCTTGTACACACTTGTACAACCTTGTACACACTTGTACAAGCTTGTATACACTTGTACAACCTTGTACACACTTGTACAACCTTGTACACACTTGTACAAGCTTGTACACACTTGTACAACCTTGTACACACTTGTATAACCTTTTACACAATTGTAAAACCTTGTACACACTTGTACATTCTTGTACAAACTTGTACTTACTTGTACAACCTTGTACAAACTTGTACACACTTGTACAAACTTTTACATCCTTGTATACATTTGTACACCCTTGTACACACTTGTACAACCTTGTACAAACCTGTACACCCTTGTACACACTTGTACAAGCTTGTACACGATTGTACACCCTTGTACACACTTGTGCACCCTTGTAAACACTTGTACACCCTTGTACACACATGTACAACCTTTTACAAACTTGTACACACTTGTACAAACTTGTACATTCTTGTACATACTTGTACACCCTTGTAAACACTTGTACAAAATTGTACAAACCTGTACACCCTTGTACACACTTGTACAAGCTTGTACACACTTGTACAAGCTTGTACACACTTGTACACCCTTGTACAAACTTGTGCACCCTTGTACACTTTTGTACACCCTTGTATACATTTGTACAAACTTGTACAAACTTGTACACACTTGTACAAACTTGTACACACTTGTACAAACTTGTACACCCTTGTACACACTTGTACAACCTTGTACACACTTGTACAACCTTGTACAAACCTGTACACCCTTGTACACACTTGTACAAGCTTGTACACGATTGTACACTCTTGTACACACTTGTGCAACCTTGTACACACTTGTACAACCTTGTACACACTTGTACAACCTTGTACACACTTGTTCAAGCTTGTACACACTTGTACAACCTTGTACACACTTGTACACCCTTGTAAACACTTGTACAACCTTTTACAAACTTGTACACACTTGTACAAAATTGTACATTCTTGTACATACTTGTACACCCTTGTACACACTTGTACAACCTTGTACAAACCTGTACACCCTTGTACACACTTGTACAAGCTTGTACACACTTGTACAAGCTTGTACACACTTGTACACCCTTGTACAAACTTGTGCACCCTTGTACACTTTTGTACACCCTTGTACACATTTGTACAACCTTGTACAAACTTGTACACACTTGTACAAACTTGTACACACTTGTACAAACTTGTGTACACTTGTACAACCTTGTACACACTTGTACAACCTTGTACACACTTGTACAACCTTGTACACACTTGTACAACCTTGTACACACTTGTACAACCTCGTACACACTTGTACAACCTTGTACACACTTGTACAACCTTGTACACAATTGTAAAACCTTGTACACACTTGTACAACCTTGTACACACTTGTACACCCTTGTACACACTTGTACAAAATTTTACATTCTTGTACATACTTGTACACCCTTGTACACACTTGTACAACCTTGTACAAACCTGTACACCCTTGTACACACTTGTACAAGCTTGTACACACTTGTACACCCTTGTACAAACCTGTGCACCCTTACACACTTTTGTACACCCTTGTACACATTTGTACAACCTTGTACAAACTTAAACACACTTGTACAAACATGTACACACTTGAACAACCTTGTACACACTTGTACAACCTTGTACACACTTGTACAAGCTTGTACACACTTGTACAACCTTGTACACACTTGTAAAACCTTGTACACACTTGTACAAGCTTGTACACACTTGTACAACCTTGTACACACTTGTACAACCTTTTACACAATTGTAAAACCTTGTACACACTTGTACATTCTTGTACAAAATTGTACTTACTTGTACAACCTTGTACAAACTTGTACACACTTGTACAAATTTTAACATCCTTGTATACATTTGTACACCCTTGTACACACTTGTACAACCTTGTACAAACCTGTACACCCTTGTACACACTTGTACAAGCTTGTACACGATTGTACACCCTTGTACACACTTGTGCACCCTTGTACACACTTGTACACCCTTGTACACACATGTACAACCTTTTACAAACTTGTACACACTTGTACAAACTTGTACATTCTTGTACATACTTGTACACCCTTGTAAACACTTGTACAAAATTGTACAAACCTGTACACCCTTGTACACACTTGTACAAGCTTGTACACACTTGTACAAGCTTGTACACACTTGTACACCCTTGTACAAACTTGTGCACCCTTGTACACTTTTGTACACCCTTGTATACATTTGTACAAACTTGTACAAACTTGTACACACTTGTACAAACTTGTACACACTTGTACAAACTTGTACACACTTGTACAAACTTGTACACCCTTGTACACATTTGTACAACCTTGTACACACTTGTACAACCTTGTACAAACCTGTACACCCTTGTACACACTTGTACAAGCTTGTACACGATTGTACACTCTTGTACACACTTGTGCAACCTTGTACACACTTGTATAACCTTGTACACACTTGTACAACCTTGTACACACTTGTTCAATTTTGTACACACTTGTACAACCTTGTACACACTTGTACACCCTTGTACACACTTGTACAACCTTTTACAAACTTGTACACACTTGTACAAAATTGTACATTCTTGTACATACTTGTACACCCTTGTACACACTTGTACAACCTTGTACAAACCTGTACACCCTTGTACACACTTGTACAAGCTTGTACACACTTGTACAACCTCGTACACACTTGTACAACCTTGTACACACTTGTACAACCTTGTACACAATTGTAAAACCTTGTACACACTTTTACAACCTTGTACACACTTGTACACCCTTGTACACACTTGTACAAAATTTTACATTCTTGTACATACTTGTACACCCTTGTACACACTTGTACAACCTTGTACAAACCTGTACACCCTTGTACACACTTGTACAAGCTTGTACATACTTGTACAAGCTTGTACACACTTGTACAAGCTTGTACACACTTGTACACCCTTGTACAAACTTGTGCACCCTTAAACACTTTTGTACACCCTTGTACACATTTGTACAACCTTGTACAAACTTAAACACACTTGTACAAACATGTACACACTTGAACAACCTTGTACACACTTGTACAAACCTTGTACACACTTGTACAAGCTTGTACACACTTGTACAACCTTGTACACACTTGTACAACCTTGTACACACTTGTACAAGCTTGTACACACTTGTACAACCTTGTACACACTTGTACAACCTTGTACAAACCTGTACACTCTTGTACACACTTGTACAAGCTTGTACACGATTGTACACCCCTGTACACACTTGTGCACCCTTGTACACACTTGTACACCCTTGTACACACTTGTACAACCTTTTACAAACTTGTACACACTTGTACAAACTTGTACATTCTTGTACATACTTGTACACCCTTGTAAACACTTGTACAACCTTGTACAAACCTGTGCACCCTTGTACACTGTTGTACACCCTTGTATACATTTGTACAAACTTGTACAAACTTGTACACACTTGTACAAACTTGTACACACTTGTACAAACTTGTACACCCTTGTACACACTTGTACAACCTTGTACACACTTGTACAACCTTGTACACACTTGTACAACCTTGTACACACTTGTACAACCTTGTACAAACCTGTACACCCTTGTACACACTTGTACAAGCTTGTACACGATTGTACACTCTTGTACACACTTGTGCAACCTTGTACACACTTGTACAACCTTGTACACACTTGTACAACCTTGTACACACTTGTTCAAGCTTGTACACACTTGTACAACCTTGTACACACTTGTACACCCTTGTACACACTTGTACAACCTTTTACAAACTTGTACACACTTGTACAAAATTGTACATTCTTGTACATACTTGTACACCCTTGTACACACTTGTACACCCTTGTACAAACTTGTGCACCCTTGTACACTTTTGTACACCCTTGTACACATTTGTACAAACTTGTACAAACTTGTACACACTTGTACAAACTTGTACACACTTGTACAAACTTGTACACACTTGTACAACCTTGTACAAACCTGTACACCCTTGTACACACTTGTACAAGCTTGTACACACTTGTACAAGCTTGTACACACTTGTACAAGCTTGTACACACTTGTACACCCTTGTACAAACCTGTGCACCCTTACACACTTTTGTACACCCTTGTACACATTTGTACAACCTTGTACAAACTTAAACACACTTGTACAAACATGTACACACTTGAACAACCTTGTACACACTTGTACAACCTTGTACACACTTGTACAAGCTTGTACACACTTGTACAACCTTGTACACACTTGTAAAACCTTGTACACACTTGTACAAGCTTGTACACACTTGTACAACCTTGTACACACTTGTACAACCTTTTACACAATTGTAAAACCTTGTACACACTTGTACATTCTTGTACAAAATTGTACTTACTTGTACAACCTTGTACAAACTTGTACACACTTGTACAAATTTTAACATCCTTGTATACATTTGTACACCCTTGTACACACTTGTACAACCTTGTACAAACCTGTACACCCTTGTACACACTTGTACAAGCTTGTACACGATTGTACACCCTTGTACACACTTGTGCACCCTTGTACACACTTGTACACCCTTGTACACACATGTACAACCTTTTGCAAACTTGTACACACTTGTACAAACTTGTACATTCTTGTACATACTTGTACACCCTTGTAAACACTTGTACAAAATTGTACAAACCTGTACACCCTTGTACACACTTGTACAAGCTTGTACACACTTGTACAAGCTTGTACACACTTGTACACCCTTGTACAAACTTGTGCACCCTTGTACACTTTTGTACACCCTTGTATACATTTGTACAAACTTGTACAAACTTGTACACACTTGTACAAACTTGTACACACTTGTACAAACTTGTACACCCTTGTACACATTTGTACAACCTTGTACACACTTGTACAACCTTGTACAAACCTGTACACCCTTGTACACACTTGTACAAGCTTGTACAATATTGTACACTCTTGTACACACTTGTGCAACCTTGTACACACTTGTATAACCTTGTACACACTTGTACAACCTTGTACACACTTGTTCAAGCTTGTACACACTTGTACAACCTTGTACACACTTGTACACCCTTGTACACACTTGTACAACCTTTTACAAACTTGTACACACTTGTACAAAATTGTACATTCTTGTACATACTTGTACACCCTTGTACACACTTGTACAACCTTGTACAAACCTGTACACCCTTGTACACACTTGTACAAGCTTGTACACACTTGTACAACCTCGTACACACTTGTACAACCTTGTACACACTTGTACAACCTTGTACACAATTGTAAAACCTTGTACACACTTTTACAACCTTGTACACACTTGTACACCCTTGTACACACTTGTACAAAATTTTACATTCTTGTACATACTTGTACACCCTTGTACACACTTGTACAACCTTGTACAAACCTGTACACCCTTGTACACACTTGTACAAGCTTGTACATACTTGTACAAGCTTGTACACACTTGTACAAGCTTGTACACACTTGTACACCCTTGTACAAACTTGTGCACCCTTGAACACTTTTGTACACCCTTGTACACATTTGTACAACCTTGTACAAACTTAAACACACTTGTACAAACATGTACACACTTGAACAACCTTGTACACACTTGTACAAACCTTGTACACACTTGTACAAGCTTGTACACACTTGTACAACCTTGTACACACTTGTACAACCTTGTACACACTTGTACAAGCTTGTACACACTTGTACAACCTTGTACACACTTGTACAACCTTGTACAAACCTGTACACCCTTGTACACACTTGTACAAGCTTGTACACGATTGTACACCCTTGTACACACTTGTGCACCCTTGTACACACTTGTACACCCTTGTACACACTTGTACAACCTTTTACAAACTTGTACACACTTGTACAAACTTGTACATTCTTGTACATACTTGTACACCCTTGTAAACACTTGTACAACCTTGTACAAACCTGTGCACCCTTGTACACTGTTGTACACCCTTGTATACATTTGTACAAACTTGTACAAACTTGTACACACTTGTACAAACTTGTACACACTTGTACAAACTTGTACACCCTTGTACACACTTGTACAACCTTGTACACACTTGTACAACCTTGTACACACTTGTACAACCTTGTACACACTTGTACAACCTTGTACACACTTGTACAACCTTGTACAAACCTGTACACCCTTGTACACACTTGTACAAGCTTGTACACGATTGTACACTCTTGTACACACTTGTGCAACCTTGTACACACTTGTACAACCTTGTACACACTTGTACAACCTTGTACACACTTGTTCAAGCTTGTACACACTTGTACAACCTTGTACACACTTGTACACCCTTGTACACACTTGTACAACCTTTTACAAACTTGTACACACTTGTACAAAATTGTACATTCTTGTACATACTTGTACACCCTTGTACACACTTGTACACCCTTGTACAAACTTGTGCACCCTTGTACACTTTTGTACACCCTTGTACACATTTGTACAAACTTGTACAAACTTGTACACACTTGTACAAACTTGTACACACTTGTACAAACTTGTGTACACTTGTACAACCTTGTACACACTTGTACAACCTTGTACACACTTGTACAACCTTGTACACACTTGTACAACCTTGTACACACTTGTACAACCTTGTACACAATTGTAAAACCTTGTACACACGTGTACAACCTTGTACAAACTTGTACACACTTGTACAAACTTGCACACCCTTGTACACACTTGTACAACCTTGTACACACTTGTACAAATTTGTACAACCTTGTACAAACTTGTACACACTTGTACAAATTTGTACAACCTTGTACAAACTTGTACACACTTGTACAACCTTGTACAAACTTGTAAACACTTGTACACACTTTTACATCCTTGTACACATTTGTACACCCTTGTACACACTTGTACAACCTTTTACAAACTTGTACACACTTGTACAAACTTGTACATTCTTGTACATACTTGTACAACCTTGTACACACTTGTACAACCTTGTACAAACCTGTAAACCCTTGTACAAGCTTGTACACACTTGTACAAGCTTGTACACACTTGTACACCCTTGTACAAACTTGTGCACCCTTGTACACTTTTGTACACCCTTGTACACACTTGTTCAACCTTGTACAAACCTGTAAACCCTTGTACAAGCTTGTACACACTTGTACAAGCTTGTACACACTTGTACACCCTTGTACAAACTTGTGCACCCTTGTACACTTTTGTACACCCTTGTACACATTTGTACAACCTTGTACAAACTTGTACACACTTGTACAAACTTGTACACACTTGTACAACCTTGTACACACTTGTACAACCTTGTACACACTTGTACAACCTTGTACACACTTGTACAACCTTGTACACACTTGTACAAGCTTGTACACACTTGTACAACCTTGTACACACTTGTACAACCTTGTACACACTTGTACAACCTTGTACACACTTGTACAACCTTTTACACAATTGTAAAACCTTGTACACACTTGTACATTCTTGTACAAACTTGTACTTACTTGTACAACCTTGTACAAACTTGTACACACTTGTACAAACTTTTACAGCCTTGTACACATTTGTACACCCTTGTACGCACTTGTACAACCTTGTACAAACCTGTACACCCTTGTACACACTTGTACAAGCTTGTACACGATTGTACACCCTTGTACACACTTGTGCACCATTGTACACACTTGTACACCCTTGTACACACTTGTACAACCTTTTACAAACTTGTACACACTTGTACAAACTTGTACATTCTTTTGTACACCCTTGTAAACACTTGTACAACCTTGTACAAACCTGTACACCCTTGTACATACTTGTACAAGCTTGTACACACTTGTACAAGCTTGTACACACTTGTACACCCTTGTACAAACTTGTGCACCCTTGTACACTGTTGTACACCCTTGTATTAATTTGTACAACCTTGTACAAACTTGTACACACTTGTACAAACTTGTACACACTTGTACAACCTTGTACAACCATGTACACACTTGTACAACCTTGTACACACTTGTACAACCTTGTACACACTTGTACACCTTTGTACACACTTATACAACCTTGTACACACTTGTACAACCTTGTACACACTTGTACAACCTTGTACACACTTGTACAACCTTGTACACACTTGTACAAGCTTGTACACACTTGTACAACCTTGTACACACTTGTACAACCTTGTACACACTTGTACAAGCTTGTACAAACTTGTACAAGCTTGTACACGATTGTACACCCTTGTACACACTTGTGCACCCTTGAACACTTTTGTACACCCTTGTACACATTTGTACAACCTTGTACAAACTTAAACACACTTGTACAAACATGTACACACTTGAACAACCTTGTACACACTTGTACAAACCTTGTACACACTTGTACAAGCTTGTACACACTTGTACAACCTTGTACACACTTGTACAACCTTGTACACACTTGTACAAGCTTGTACACACTTGTACAACCTTGTACACACTTGTACAACCTTGTACACACTTGTACAACCTTGTACAAACCTGTACACCCTTGTACACACTTGTACAAGCTTGTACACGATTGTACACCCTTGTACACACTTGTGCACCCTTGTACACACTTGTACACCCTTGTACACACTTGTACAACCTTTTACAAACTTGTACACACTTGTACAAACTTGTACATTCTTGTACATACTTGTACACCCTTGTAAACACTTGTACAACCTTGTACAAACCTGTACACCCTTGTACACACTTGTACAAGCTTGTACACACTTGTACAAGCTTGTACACACTTGTACACCCTTGTACAAACTTGTGCACCCTTGTACACTGTTGTACACCCTTGTATACATTTGTACAAACTTGTACAAACTTGTACACACTTGTACAAACTTGTACACACTTGTACAAACTTGTACACCCTTGTACACACTTGTACAACCTTGTACACACTTGTACAACCTTGTACACACTTGTACAACCTTGTACACACTTGTACAACCTTGTACAAACCTGTACACCCTTGTACACACTTGTACAAGCTTGTACACGATTGTACACTCTTGTACACACTTGTGCAACCTTGTACACACTTGTACAACCTTGTACACACTTGTACAACCTTGTACACACTTGTTCAAGCTTGTACACACTTGTACAACCTTGTACACACTTGTACACCCTTGTACACACTTGTACAACCTTTTACAAACTTGTACACACTTGTACAAAATTGTACATTCTTGTACATACTTGTACACCCTTGTACACACTTGTACACCCTTGTACAAACTTGTGCACCCTTGTACACTTTTGTACACCCTTGTACACATTTGTACAAACTTGTACAAACTTGTACACACTTGTACAAACTTGTACACACTTGTACAAACTTGTGTACACTTGTACAACCTTGTACACACTTGTACAACCTTGTACACACTTGTACAACCTTGTACACACTTGTACAACCTTGTACACACTTGTACAACCTTGTACACAATTGTAAAACCTTGTACACACTTGTACAACCTTGTACAAACTTGTACACACTTGTACAAACTTGTACACCCTTGTACACACTTGTACAACCTTGTACACACTTGTACAAATTTGTACAACCTTGTACAAACTTGTACACACTTGTACAACCTTGTACAAACTTGTAAACACTTGTACACACTTTTACATCCTTGTACACATTTGTACACCCTTGTACACACTTGTACAACCTTTTACAAACTTGTACACACTTGTACAAACTTGTACATTCTTGTACATACTTGTACAACCTTGTACACACTTGTACAACCTTGTACAAACCTGTAAACCCTTGTACAAGCATGTACACACTTGTACAAGCTTGTACACACTTGTACACCCTTGTACAAACTTGTGCACCCTTGTACACTTTTGTACACCCTTGTACACACTTGTTCAACCTTGTACAAACCTGTAAACCCTTGTACAAGCTTGTACACACTTGTACAAGCTTGTACACACTTGTACACCCTTGTACAAACTTGTGCACCCTTGTACACTTTTGTACACCCTTGTACACATTTGTACAACCTTGTACAAACTTGTACACACTTGTACAAACTTGTACACACTTGTACAACCTTGTACACACTTGTACAACCTTGTACACACTTGTACAACCTTGTACACACTTGTACAACCTTGTACACACTTGTACAAGCTTGTACACACTTGTACAACCTTGTACACACTTGTACAACCTTGTACACACTTGTACAACCTTTTACACAATTGTAAAACCTTGTACACACTTGTACATTCTTGTACAAACTTGTACTTACTTGTACAACCTTGTACAAACTTGTACACACTTGTACAAACTTTTACAGCCTTGTACACATTTGTACACCCTTGTACGCACTTGTACAACCTTGTACAAACCTGTACACCCTTGTACACACTTGTACAAGCTTGTACACGATTGTACACCCTTGTACACACTTGTGCACCATTGTACACACTTGTACACCCTTGTACACACTTGTACAACCTTTTACAAACTTGTACACACTTGTACAAACTTGTACATTCTTTTGTACACCCTTGTAAACACTTGTACAACCTTGTACAAACCTGTACACCCTTGTACATACTTGTACAAGCTTGTACACACTTGTACAAGCTTGTACACACTTGTACACCCTTGTACAAACTTGTGCACCCTTGTACACTGTTGTACACCCTTGTATTAATTTGTACAACCTTGTACAAACTTGTACACACTTGTACAAACTTGTACACACTTGTACAAACTTGTACACCCTTGTACACACTTGTACAACCTTGTACACACTTGTACAACCTTGTACACACTTGTACAACCTTGTACACAATTGTACAACCTTGTACAACCATGTACACACTTGTACAACCTTGTACACACTTGTACAACCTTGTACGCACTTGTACACCTTTGTACACACTTATACAACCTTGTACACACTTGTACAACCTTGTACACACTTGTACAACCTTGTACACACTTGTACAACCTTGTACACACTTGTACAACCTTGTACACACTTGTACAACCTTGTAAAAACTTGTACAAGCTTGTACACGATTGTAAACCCTTGTACACACTTGTGCACCCTTGTACACACTTGTACAACCTTGTACACACTTGTACAACCTTGTACACACTTGTACAACCTTGTACACACTTGTACAACCTTGTACACACTTGTACAACCTTGTACACACTTGTACAACCTTGTACACACTTGTACAACCTTGTACACACTTGTACAACCTTGTACACACTTGTACAACCTTGTACACACTTGTACAAGCTTGTACACACTTGTACAACCTTGTACACACTTGTACAACCTTTTACACAATTGTAAAACCTTGTACACACTTGTACATTCTTGTACAAACTTGTACTTACTTGTACAACCTTGTACAAACTTGTACACACTTGTACAAACTTTTACATCCTTGTACACATTTGTACACCCTTGTACACACTTGTACAACCTTGTACAAACCTGTACAACCTTGTACACACTTGTACAAGCTTGTACACGATTGTACACCCTTGTACACACTTGTGCACCCTTGTATACACTTGTACACTCTTGTACACACTTGTACAACCTTATACAAACTTGTACACACTTGTACAAACTTGTACATTCTTGTACATACTTGTACACCCTTGTAAACACTTGTACAACCTTGTACACTTTTGTACACCCTTGTATACATTTGTACAACCTTGTACAAACTTGTACACACTTGTACAAACTTGTACACACTTGTACAAACTTGTACACACTTGTACAAACTTGTACACACTTGTACAAACTTGTACACCCTTGTACACACTTGTACAACCTTGTACACACTTGTACAACCTTGTACAAACCTGTACACCCTTGTACACACTTGTACAAGCTTGTACACGATTGTACACCCTTGTACACACTTGTGCACCCTTGTACACACTTGTACACCCTTGTACACACTTGTACAACCTTTTACAAACTTGTACACACTTGTACAAACTTGTACATTCTTGTACATACTTGTACACCCTTGGAAACACTTGTACAACCTTGTACAAACCTTGTACACACTTGTACAAGCTTGTACACACTTGTACAAGCTTGTACACACTTGTACAAGCTTGTACACACTTGTACACCCTTGTACAAACTTGTACAACCTTTTACAAACTTGTACACACTTGTACAAAATTGTACACACTTGTACAACCTTGTACACACTTGTACACCCTTGTACACACTTGTTCAAGCTTGTACACACTTGTACAACCTTGTACACACTTGTACACCCTTGTACACACTTGTACAACCTTTTACAAACTTGTACACACTTGTACAAAATTGTACATTCTTGTACATACTTGTACACCCTTGTACACACTTGTACAACCTTGTACAAACCTGTACACCCTTGTACACACTTGTACAAGCTTGTACACACTTGTACAAGCTTGTACACACTTGTACACCCTTGTACAAACTTGTGCACCCTTGTACACTTTTGTACATCCTTGTACACATTTGTACAACCTTGTACAAACTTGTACACACTTGTACAAACTTGTACACACTTGTACAAACTTGTGTACACTTGTACAACCTTGTACACACTTGTACAACCTTGTACACACTTGTACAACCTTGTACACACTTGTACAACCTCGTACACACTTGTACAACCTTGTACACACTTGTACAACCTTGTACACAATTGTAAAACCTTGTACACACTTTTACAACCTTGTACACACTTGTACACCCTTGTACACACTTGTACAAAATTTTACATTCTTGTACATACTTGTACACCCTTGTACACACTTGTACAACCTTGTACAAACCTGTACACCCTTGTACACACTTGTACAAGCTTGTACACACTTGTACACCCTTGTACAAACTTGTGCACCCTTGAACACTTTTGTACACCCTTGTACACATTTGTACAACCTTGTACAAACTTAAACACTTTTGTACAAACATGTACACACTTGAACAACCTTGTACACACTTGTACAAACTTTGTACACACTTGTACAAGCTTGTACACACTTGTACAACCTTGTACACACTTGTACAACCTTGTACACACTTGTACAAGCTTGTACACACTTGTACAACCTTGTACACACTTGTACAACCTTGTACAAAAATGTACACCCTTGTACACACTTGTACAAGCTTGTACACGATTGTACACCCTTGTACACACTTGTGCACCCTTGTACACACTTGTACACCCTTGTACACACTTGTACAACCTTTTACAAACTTGTACACACTTGTACAAACTTGTACATTCTTGTACATACTTGTACACCCTTGTAAACACTTGTACAACCTTGTACAAACCTGTACACCCTTGTACACACTTGTACAAGCTTGTACACACTTGTACAAGCTTGTACACACTTGTACACCCTTGTACAAACTTGTGCACCCTTGTACACTTTTGTACACCCTTGTATACATTTGTACAAACTTGTACAAACTTGTACACACTTGTACAAACTTGTACACACTTGTACAAACTTGTACACCCTTGTACACACTTGTACAACCTTGTACACACTTGTACAACCTTGTACACACTTGTACAACCTTGTACACACTTGTACAACCTTGTACAAACCTGTACACCCTTGTACACACTTGTACAAGCTTGTACACGATTGTACACTCTTGTACACACTTGTGCAACCTTGTACACACTTGTACAACCTTGTACACACTTGTACAACCTTGTACACACTTGTTCAAGCTTGTACACACTTGTACAACCTTGTACACACTTGTACACCCTTGTACACACTTGTACAACCTTTTACAAACTTGTACACACTTGTACAAAATTGTACATTCTTGTACATACTTGTACACCCTTGTACACACTTGTACATCCTTGTACAAACTTGTGCACCCTTGTACACTTTTGTACACCCTTGTACACATTTGTACAAACTTGTACAAACTTGTACACACTTGTACAAACTTGTACACACTTGTACAAACTTGTGTACACTTGTACAACCTTGTACACACTTGTACAACCTTGTACACACTTGTACAACCTTGTACACACTTGTACAACCTTGTACACACTTGTACAACCTTGTACACAATTGTAAAACCTTGTACACACGTGTACAACCTTGTACAAACTTGTACACACTTGTACAAACTTGTACACCCTTGTACACACTTGTACAACCTTGTACACACTTGTACAACCTTGTACAAACTTGTACACACTTGTACACACTTTTACATCCTTGTACACATTTGTACACCCTTGTACACACTTGTACAACCTTTTACAAACTTGTACACACTTGTACAAACTTGTACATTCTTGTACGTACTTGTACAACCTTGTACACACTTGTACAACCTTGTACAAACCTGTAAACCCTTGTACAAGCTTGTACACACTAGTACAAGCTTGTACACACTTGTACACCCTTGTACAAACTTGTGCACCCTTGTACACTTTTGTACACCCTTGTACACACTTGTTCAACCTTGTACAAACCTGTAAACCCTTGTACAAGCTTGTACACACTTGTACAAGCTTGTACACACTTGTACACCCTTGTACAAACTTGTGCACCCTTGTACACTTTTGTACACCCTTGTACACATTTGTACAACCTTGTACAAAATTGTACACACTTGTGAAAACTTGAACACACTTGTACAACCTTGTACGCACTTGTACAACCTTGTACACACTTGTACAAGCTTGTACACACTTGTACAACCTTGTACACACTTGTACAACCTTGTACACACTTGTACAACCTTTTACACAATTGTAAAACCTTGTACACACTTGTACATTCTTGTACAAACTTGTACTTACTTGTACAACCTTGTACAAACTTGTACACACTTGTACAAACTTTTACAGCCTTGTACACATTTGTACACCCTTGTACACACTTGTACAAACCTGTACACCCTTGTACACACTTGTACAAGCTTGTACACGATTGTACACCCTTGTACACACTTGTGCACCATTGTACACACTTGTACACCCTTGTACACACTTGTACAACCTTTTACAAACTTGTACACACTTGTACAAACTTGTACATTCTTTTGTACGACCTTGTAAACACTTGTACAACCTTGTACAAACCTGTACACCCTTGTACACACTTGTACAAGCTTGTACACACTTGTACAAGCTTGTACACACTTGTACACCCTTGTATAAACTTGTGCACATTTGTACACTTTTGTACACCCTTGTATTAATTTGTACAACCTTGTACAAACTTGTACACACTTGTACAAACTTGTACACACTTGTACAAACTTGTACACCCTTGTACACACTTGTACAACCTTGTACACACTTGTACAACCTTGTACACACTTGTACAACCTTGTACACAATTGTACAACCTTGTACAACCATGTACACACTTGTACAACCATGTACACACTTGTACAACCTTGTACACACTTGTACAACCTTGTACACACTTGTACACCTTTGTACACACTTATACAACCTTGTACACACTTGTACAACCTTGTACACACTTGTACAACCTTGTACACACTTGTACAACCTTGTACACACTTGTACAACCTTGTACACACTTGTACAACCTTGTAAAAACTTGTACAAGCTTGTACACGATTGTACACCCTTGTACACACTTGTGCACCCTTGTACACACTTGTACAACCTTGTACACACTTGTACAACCTTGTACACACTTGTACAACCTTGTACACACTTGTACAACCTTGTACACACTTGTACAACCTTGTACACACTTGTACAACCTTGTACACACTTGTACAACCTTGTACACACTTGTACAACCTTGTACACACTTGTACAAGCTTGTACACACTTGTACAACCTTGTACACACTTGTACAACCTTGTACACACTTGTACAACCTTTTACACAATTGTAAAACCTTGTACACACTTGTACATTCTTGTACAAACTTGTACTTACTTGTACAACCTTGTACAAACTTGTACACACTTGTACAAACTTTTACATCCTTGTACACATTTGTACACCCTTGTACACACTTGTACAACCTTGTACAAACCTGTACAACCTTGTACACACTTGTACAAGCTTGTACACGATTGTACACCCTTGTACACACTTGTGCACCCTTGTATACACTTGTACACTCTTGTACACACTTGTACAACCTTATACAAACTTGTACACACTTGTACAAACTTGTACATTCTTGTACATACTTGTACACCCTTGTAAACACTTGTACAACCTTGTACACTTTTGTACACCCTTGTATACATTTGTACAACCTTGTACAAACTTGTACACACTTGTACAAACTTGTACACACTTGTACAAACTTGTACACACTTGTACAAACTTGTACACACTTGTACAAACTTGTACACCCTTGTACACACTTGTACAACCTTGTACACACTTGTACAACCTTGTACAAACCTGTACACCCTTGTACACACTTGTACAAGCTTGTACACGATTGTACACCCTTGTACACACTTGTGCACCCTTGTACACACTTGTACACCCTTGTACACACTTGTACAACCTTTTACAAACTTGTACACACTTGTACAAACTTGTACATTCTTGTACATACTTGTACACCCTTGGAAACACTTGTACAACCTTGTACAAACCTGTACACCCTTGTACACACTTGTACAAGCTTGTACACACTTGTACAAGCTTGTACACACTTGTACAAGCTTGTACACACTTGTACACCCTTGTACAAACTTGTACAACCTTTTACAAACTTGTACACACTTGTACAAAATTGTACACACTTGTACAACCTTGTACACACTTGTACACCCTTGTACACACTTGTTCAAGCTTGTACACACTTGTACAACCTTGTACACACTTGTACACCCTTGTACACACTTGTACAACCTTTTACAACCTTGTACACACTTGTACAAAATTGTACATTCTTGTACATACTTGTACACCCTTGTACACACTTGTACAACCTTGTACAAACCTGTACACCCTTGTACACACTTGTACAAGCTTGTACACACTTGTACAAGCTTGTACACACTTGTAAACCCTTGTACAAACTTGTGCACCCTTGTACACTTTTGTACATCCTTGTACACATTTGTACAACCTTGTACAAACTTGTACACACTTGTACAAACTTGTACACACTTGTACAAACTTGTGTACACTTGTACAACCTTGTACACACTTGTACAACCTTGTACACACTTGTACAACCTTGTACACACTTGTACAACCTCGTACACACTTGTACAACCTTGTACACACTTGTACAACCTTGTACACAATTGTAAAACCTTGTACACACTTGTACACCCTTGTACACACTTGTACAAAATTTTACATTTTTGTACATACTTGTACACCCTTGTACACACTTGTACAACCTTGTACAAACCTGTACACCCTTGTACACACTTGTACAAGCTTGTACACACTTGTACACCCTTGTACAAACTTGTGCACCCTTGAACACTTTTGTACACCCTTGTACACATTTGTACAACCTTGTACAAACTTAAACACTTTTGTACAAACATGTACACACTTGAACAACCTTGTACACACTTGTACAAACCTTGTACACACTTGTACAAGCTTGTACACACTTGTACAACCTTGTACACACTTGTACAACCTTGTACACACTTGTACAAGCTTGTACACACTTGTACAACCTTGTACACACTTGTACAACCTTGTACACACTTGTACAACCTTGTACAAACCTGTACACCCTTGTACACACTTGTACAAGCTTGTACACGATTGTACACCCTTGTACACACTTGTGCACCCTTGTACACACTTGTACACCCTTGTACACACTTGTACAACCTTTTACAAACTTGTACACACTTGTACAAACTTGTACATTCTTGTACATACTTGTACACCCTTGTAAACACTTGTACAACCTTGTACAAACCTGTACACCCTTGTACACACTTGTACAAGCTTGTACACACTTGTACAAGCTTGTACACACTTGTACACCCTTGTACAAACTTGTGCACCCTTGTACACTTTTGTACACCCTTGTATACAGTTGTACAAACTTGTACAAACTTGTACACACTTGTACAAACTTGTACACACTTGTACAAACTTGTACACCCTTGTACACACTTGTACAACCTTGTACACACTTGTACAACCTTGTACACACTTGTACAACCTTGTACACACTTGTACAACCTTGTACAAACCTGTACACCCTTGTACACACTTGTACAAGCTTGTACACGATTGTACACTCTTGTACACACTTGTGCAACCTTGTACACACTTGTACAACCTTGTACACACTTGTACAACCTTGTACACACTTGTTCAAGCTTGTACACACTTGTACAACCTTGTACACACTTGTACACCCTGGTACACACTTGTACAACCTTTTACAAACTTGTACACACTTGTACAAAATTGTACATTCTTGTACATACTTGTACACCCTTGTACACACTTGTACACCCTTGTACAAACTTGTGCACCCTTGTACACTTTTGTACACCCTTGTACACATTTGTACAAACTTGTACAAACTTGTACACACTTGTACAAACTTGTACACACTTGTACAAACTTGTGTACACTTGTACAACCTTGTACACACTTGTACAACCTTGTACACACTTGTACAACCTTGTACACACTTGTACAACCTTGTACACACTTGTTCAACCTTGTACACACTTGTACAAGCTTGTACACACTTGTACAACCTTGTACACACTTGTACAACCTTGTACACACTTGTACAACCTTTTACACAATTGTAAAACCTTGTACACACTTGTACATTCTTGTACAAACTTGTACTTACTTGTACAACCTTGTACAAACTTGTACACACTTGTACAAACTTTTACAGCCTTGTACACATTTGTACACCCTTGTACACACTTGTACAACCTTGTACAAACCTGTACACCCTTGTACACACTTGTACAAGCTTGTACACGATTGTACACCCTTGTACACACTTGTGCACCATTGTACACACTTGTACACCCTTGTACACACTTGTACAACCTTTTACAAACTTGTACACACTTGTACAAACTTGTACATTCTTTTGTACGACCTTGTAAACACTTGTACAACCTTGTACAAACCTGTACACCCTTGTACACACTTGTACAAGCTTGTACACACTTGTACAAGCTTGTACACACTTGTACACCCTTGTATAAACTTGTGCACATTTGTACACTTTTGTACACCCTTGTATTAATTTGTACAACCTTGTACAAACTTGTACACACTTGTACAAACTTGTACACACTTGTACAAACTTGTACACCCTTGTACACACTTGTACAACCTTGTACACACTTGTACAACCTTGTACACACTTGTACAACCTTGTACACAATTGTACAACCTTGTACAACCATGTACACACTTGTACAACCATGTACACACTTGTACAACCTTGTACACACTTGTACAACCTTGTACACACTTGTACACCTTTGTACACACTTATACAACCTTGTACACACTTGTACAACCTTGTACACACTTGTACAACCTTGTACACACTTGTACAACCTTGTACACACTTGTACAACCTTGTACACACTTGTACAACCTTGTAAAAACTTGTACAAGCTTGTACACGATTGTACACCCTTGTACACACTTGTGCACCCTTGTACACACTTGTACAACCTTGTACACACTTGTACAACCTTGTACACACTTGTACAACCTTGAACACACTTGTACAACCTTGTACACACTTGTACAACCTTGTACACACTTGTACAACCTTGTACACACTTGTACAACCTTGTACACACTTGTACAACCTTGTACACACTTGTACAAGCTTGTACACACTTGTACAACCTTGTACACACTTGTACAACCTTTTACACAATTGTAAAACCTTGTACACACTTGTACATTCTTGTACAAACTTGTACTTACTTGTACAACCTTGTACAAACTTGTACACACTTGTACAAACTTTTACATCCTTGTACACATTTGTACACCCTTGTACACACTTGTACAACCTTGTACAAACCTGTACAACCTTGTACACACTTGTACAAGCTTGTACACGATTGTACACCCTTGTACACACTTGTGCACCCTTGTATACACTTGTACACTCTTGTACACACTTGTACAACCTTATACAAACTTGTACACACTTGTACAAACTTGTACATTCTTGTACATACTTGTACACCCTTGTAAACACTTGTACAACCTTGTACACTTTTGTACACCCTTGTATACATTTGTACAACCTTGTACAAACTTGTACACACTTGTACAAACTTGTACACACTTGTACAAACTTGTACACACTTGTACAAACTTGTACACACTTGTACAAACTTGTACACCCTTGTACACACTTGTACAACCTTGTACACACTTGTACAACCTTGTACAAACCTGTACACCCTTGTACACACTTGTACAAGCTTGTACACGATTGTACACCCTTGTACACACTTGTGCACCCTTGTACACACTTGTACACCCTTGTACACACTTGTACAACCTTTTACAAACTTGTACACACTTGTACAAACTTGTACATTCTTGTACATACTTGTACACCCTTGGAAACACTTGTACAACCTTGTACAAACCTGTACACCCTTGTACACACTTGTACAAGCTTGTACACACTTGTACAAGCTTGTACACACTTGTACAAGCTTGTACACACTTGTACAAGCTTGTACACACTTGTACACCCTTGTACAAACTTGTACAACCTTTTACAAACTTGTACACACTTGTACAAAATTGTACACACTTGTACAACCTTGTACACACTTGTACACCCTTGTACACACTTGTTCAAGCTTGTACACACTTGTACAACCTTGTACACACTTGTACACCCTTGTACACACTTGTACAACCTTTTACAACCTTGTACACACTTGTACAAAATTGTACATTCTTGTACATACTTGTACACCCTTGTACACACTTGTACAACCTTGTACAAACCTGTACACCCTTGTACACACTTGTACAAGCTTGTACACACTTGTACAAGCTTGTACACACTTGTAAACCCTTGTACAAACTTGTGCACCCTTGTACACTTTTGTACATCCTTGTACACATTTGTACAACCTTGTACAAACTTGTACACACTTGTACAAACTTTTACACACTTGTACAAACTTGTGTACACTTGTACAACCTTGTACACACTTGTACAACCTTGTACACACTTGTACAACCTTGTACACACTTGTACAACCTCGTACACACTTGTACAACCTTGTACACACTTGTACAACCTTGTACACAATTGTAAAACCTTGTACACACTTTTACAACCTTGTACACACTTGTACACCCTTGTACACACTTGTACAAAATTTTACATTTTTGTACATACTTGTACACCCTTGTACACACTTGTACAACCTTGTACAAACCTGTACACCCTTGTACACACTTGTACAAGCTTGTACACACTTGTACACCCTTGTACAAACTTGTGCACCCTTGAACACTTTTGTACACCCTTGTACACATTTGTACAACCTTGTACAAACTTAAACACTTTTGTACAAACATGTACACACTTGAACAACCTTGTACACACTTGTACAAACCTTGTACACACTTGTACAAGCTTGTACACACTTGTACAACCTTGTACACACTTGTACAACCTTGTACACACTTGTACAAGCTTGTACACACTTGTACAACCTTGTACACACTTGTACAACCTTGTACACACTTGTACAACCTTGTACAAACCTGTACACCCTTGTACACACTTGTACAAGCTTGTACACGATTGTACACCCTTGTACACACTTGTGCACCCTTGTACACACTTGTACACCCTTGTACACACTTGTACAACCTTTTACAAACTTGTACACACTTGTACAAACTTGTACATTCTTGTACATACTTGTACACCCTTGTAAACACTTGTACAACCTTGTACAAACCTGTACACCCTTGTACACACTTGTACAAGCTTGTACACACTTGTACAAGCTTGTACACACTTGTACACCCTTGTACAAACTTGTGCACCCTTGTACACTTTTGTACACCCTTGTATACAGTTGTACAAACTTGTACAAACTTGTACACACTTGTACAAACTTGTACACACTTGTACAAACTTGTACACCCTTGTACACACTTGTACAACCTTGTACACACTTGTACAACCTTGTACACACTTGTACAACCTTGTACACACTTGTACAACCTTGTACAAACCTGTACACCCTTGTACACACTTGTACAAGCTTGTACACGATTGTACACTCTTGTACACACTTGTGCAACCTTGTACACACTTGTACAACCTTGTACACACTTGTACAACCTTGTACACACTTGTTCAAGCTTGTACACACTTGTACAACCTTGTACACACTTGTACACCCTGGTACACACTTGTACAACCTTTTACAAACTTGTACACACTTGTACAAAATTGTACATTCTTGTACATACTTGTACACCCTTGTACACACTTGTACACCCTTGTACAAACTTGTGCACCCTTGTACACTTTTGTACACCCTTGTACACATTTGTACAAACTTGTACAAACTTGTACACACTTGTACAAACTTGTACACACTTGTACAAACTTGTGTACACTTGTACAACCTTGTACACACTTGTACAACCTTGTACACACTTGTACAACCTTGTACACACTTGTACAACCTTGTACACACTTGTTCAACCTTGTACACACTTGTACAACCTTGTACAAAATTGTAAAACCTTGTACACACGTGTACAACCTTGTACAAACTTGTACACACTTGTACAAACTTGTACACCCTTGTACACACTTGTACAATCTTGTACACACTTGTACAACCTTGTACAAACTTGTACACACTTTTACATCCTTGTACACATTTGTACACCCTTGTACACACTTGTACAACCTTTTACAAACTTGTACACAATTGTACAAACTTGTACATTCTTGTACGTACTTGTACAACCTTGTACACACTTGTACAACCTTGTACAAACCTGTAAACCCTTGTACAAGCTTGTACACACTTGTACAAGCTTGTACACACTTGTACACCCTTGTACAAACTTGTGCACCCTTGTACACTTTTGTACACCCTTGTACACACTTGTTCAACCTTGTACAAACCTGTAAACCCTTGTACAAGCTTGTACACACTTGTACAAGCTTGTACACACTTGTACACCCTTGTACAAACTTGTGCACCCTTGTACACTTTTGTACACCCTTGTACACATTTGTACAACCTTGTACAAACTTGTACACACTTGTACAAACTTGAACACACTTGTACAACCTTGTACGCACTTGTACAACCTTGTACACCCTTGTACAACCTTGTACACACTTGTACAACCTTGTACACACTTGTACAAGCTTGTACACACTTGTACAAGCTTGTACACACTTGTACAACCTTGTACACACTTGTACAACCTTGTACACACTTGTACAACCTTTTACACAATTGTAAAACCTTGTACACACTTGTACATTCTTGTACAAACTTGTACTTACTTGTACAACCTTGTACAAACTTGTACACACTTGTACAAACTTTTACAGCCTTGTACACATTTGTACACCCTTGTACACACTTGTACAACCTTGTACAAACCTGTACACCCTTGTACACACTTGTACAAGCTTGTACACGATTGTACACCCTTGTACACACTTGTGCACCATTGTACACACTTGTACACCCTTGTACACACTTGTACAACCTTTTACAAACTTGTACACACTTGTACAAACTTGTACATTCTTTTGTACACCCTTGTAAACACTTGTACAACCTTGTACAAACCTGTACACCCTTGTACACTTTTGTACACCCTTGTACACATTTGTACAACCTTGTACAAACTTAAACACTTTTGTACAAACATGTACACACTTGAACAACCTTGTACACACTTGTACAAACCTTGTACACACTTGTACAAACCTTGTACACACTTGTACAAGCTTGTACACACTTGTACAACCTTGTACACACTTGTACAACCTTGTACACACTTGTACAAGCTTGTACACACTTGTACAACCTTGTACACACTTGTACAACCTTGTACACACTTGTACAACCTTGTACAAACCTGTACACCCTTGTACACACTTGTACAAGCTTGTACACGATTGTACACCCTTGTACACACTTGTGCACCCTTGTACACACTTGTACACCCTTGTACACACTTGTACAACCTTTTACAAACTTGTACACACTTGTACAAACTTGTACATTCTTGTACATACTTGTACACCCTTGTAAACACTTGTACAACCTTGTACAAACCTGTACACCCTTGTACACACTTGTACAAGCTTGTACACACTTGTACAAGCTTGTACACACTTGTACACCCTTGTACAAACTTGTGCACCCTTGTACACTTTTGTACACCCTTGTATACACTTGTACAAACTTGTACACCCTTGTACACACTTGTACAACCTTGTACACACTTGTACAACCTTGTACACACTTGTACAACCTTGTACACACTTGTACAACCTTGTACAAACCTGTACACCCTTGTACACACTTGTACATTCTTGTACATACTTGTACACCCTTGTACACACTTGTACACCCTTGTACAAACTTGTGCACCCTTGTACACTTTTGTACACCCTTGTACACATTTGTACAAACTTGTACAAACTTGTACACACTTGTACAAACTTGTACACACTTGTACAAACTTGTGTACACTTGTACAACCTTGTACACACTTGTACAACCTTGTACACACTTGTACAACCTTGTACACACTTGTACAACCTTGTACACACTTGTTCAACCTTGTACACACTTGTACAACCTTGTACAAAATTGTAAAACCTTGTACACACGTGTACAACCTTGTACAAACTTGTACACACTTGTACAAACTTGTACACCCTTGTACACACTTGTACAACCTTGTACACACTTGTACAACCTTGTACAAACTTGTACACACTTTTACATCCTTGTACACATTTGTACACCCTTGTACACACTTGTACAACCTTTTACAAACTTGTACACAATTGTACAAACTTGTACATTCTTGTACGTACTTGTACAACCTTGTACACACTTGTACAACCTTGTACAAACCTGTAAACCCTTGTACAAGCTTGTACACACTTGTACAAGCTTGTACACACTTGTACACCCTTGTACAAACTTGTGCACCCTTGTACACTTTTGTACACCCTTGTACACACTTGTTCAACCTTGTACAAACCTGTAAACCCTTGTACAAGCTTGTACACACTTGTACAAGCTTGTACACACTTGTACACCCTTGTACAAACTTGTGCACCCTTGTACACTTTTGTACACCCTTGTACACATTTGTACAACCTTGTACAAACTTGTACACACTTGTACAAACTTGAACACACTTGTACAACCTTGTACGCACTTGTACAACCTTGTACACACTTGTACAACCTTGTACACACTTGTACAACCTTGTACACACTTGTACAAGCTTGTACACACTTGTACAACCTTGTACACACTTGTACAACCTTGTACACACTTGTACAACCTTTTACACAATTGTAAAACCTTGTACACACTTGTACATTCTTGTACAAACTTGTACTTACTTGTACAACCTTGTACAAACTTGTACACACTTGTACAAACTTTTACAGCCTTGTACACATTTGTACACCCTTGTACACACTTGTACAACCTTGTACAAACCTGTACACCCTTGTACACACTTGTACAAGCTTGTACACGATTGTACACCCTTGTACACACTTGTGCACCATTGTACACACTTGTACACCCTTGTACACACTTGTACAACCTTTTACAAACTTGTACACACTTGTACAAACTTGTACATTCTTTTGTACACCCTTGTAAACACTTGTACAACCTTGTACAAACCTGTACACCCTTGTACACTTTTGTACACCCTTGTACACATTTGTACAACCTTGTACAAACTTAAACACTTTTGTACAAACATGTACACACTTGAACAACCTTGTACACACTTGTACAAACCTTGTACACACTTGTACAAGCTTGTACACACTTGTACAACCTTGTACACACTTGTACAACCTTGTACACACTTGTACAAGCTTGTACACACTTGTACAACCTTGTACACACTTGTACAACCTTGTACACACTTGTACAACCTTGTACAAACCTGTACACCCTTGTACACACTTGTACAAGCTTGTACACGATTGTACACCCTTGTACACACTTGTGCACCCTTGTACACACTTGTACACCCTTGTACACACTTGTACAACCTTTTACAAACTTGTACACACTTGTACAAACTTGTACATTCTTGTACATACTTGTACACCCTTGTAAACACTTGTACAACCTTGTACAAACCTGTACACCCTTGTACACACTTGTACAAGCTTGTACACACTTGTACAAGCTTGTACACACTTGTACACCCTTGTACAAACTTGTGCACCCTTGTACACTTTTGTACACCCTTGTATACATTTGTACAAACTTGTACAAACTTGTACACACTTGTACAAACTTGTACACACTTGTACAAACTTGTACACCCTTGTACACACTTGTACAACCTTGTACACACTTGTACAACCTTGTACACACTTGTACAACCTTGTACACACTTGTACAACCTTGTACAAACCTGTACACCCTTGTACACACTTGTACAAGCTTGTACACGATTGTACACTCTTGTACACACTTGTGCAACCTTGTACACACTTGTACAACCTTGTACACACTTGTACAACCTTGTACACACTTGTTCAAGCTTGTACACACTTGTACAACCTTGTACACACTTGTACACCCTTGTACACACTTGTACAACCTTTTACAAACTTGTACACACTTGTACAAAATTGTACATTCTTGTACATACTTGTACACCCTTGTACACACTTGTACACCCTTGTACAAACTTGTGCACCCTTGTACACTTTTGTACACCCTTGTACACATTTGTACAAACTTGTGTAAACTTGTACACACTTGTACAAACTTGTACACACTTGTACAAACTTGTGTACACTTGTACAACCTTGTACAAAATTGTAAAACCTTGTACACACGTGTACAACCTTGTACAAACTTGTACACACTTGTACAAACTTGTACACCCTTGTACACACTTGTACAACCTTGTACACACTTGTACAACCTTGTACAAACTTGTACACACTTTTACATCCTTGTACACATTTGTACACCCTTGTACACACTTGTACAACCTTTTACAAACTTGTACACAATTGTACAAACTTGTACATTCTTGTACGTACTTGTACAACCTTGTACACACTTGTACAACCTTGTACAAACCTGTAAACCCTTGTACAAGCTTGTACACACTTGTACAAGCTTGTACACACTTGTACACCCTTGTACAAACTTGTGCACCCTTGTACACTTTTGTACACCCTTGTACACACTTGTTCAACCTTGTACAAACCTGTAAACCCTTGTACAAGCTTGTACACACTTGTACAAGCTTGTACACACTTGTACACCCTTGTACAAACTTGTGCACCCTTGTACACTTTTGTACACCCTTGTACACATTTGTACAACCTTGTACAAACTTGTACACACTTGTACAAACTTGAACACACTTGTACAACCTTGTACGCACTTGTACAACCTTGTACACACTTGTACAACCTTGTACACACTTGTACAACCTTGTACACACTTGTACAAGCTTGTACACACTTGTACAACCTTGTACACACTTGTACAACCTTGTACACACTTGTACAACCTTTTACACAATTGTAAAACCTTGTACACACTTGTACATTCTTGTACAAACTTGTACTTACTTGTACAACCTTGTACAAACTTGTACACACTTGTACAAACTTTTACAGCCTTGTACACATTTGTACACCCTTGTACACACTTGTACAACCTTGTACAAACCTGTACACCCTTGTACACACTTGTACAAGCTTGTACACGATTGTACACCCTTGTACACACTTGTGCACCATTGTACACACTTGTACACCCTTGTACACACTTGTACAACCTTTTACAAACTTGTACTTACTTGTACAAACTTGTACATTCTTTTGTACACCCTTGTAAACACTTGTACAACCTTGTACAAACCTGTACACCCTTGTACACACTTGTACAAGCTTGTACACACTTGTACAAGCTTGTACACACTTGTACACCCTTGTACAAACTTGTGCACCCTTGTACACTTTTGTACACCCTTGTATTAATTTGTACAACCTTGTACAAACTTGTACACACTTGTACAAACTTGTACACACTTGTACAAACTTGTACACCCTTGTACACACTTGTACAACCTTGTACACACTTGTACAACCTTGTACACACTTGTACAACCTTGTACACAATTGTACAACCTTGTACAACCATGTACACACTTGTACAACCTTGTACACACTTGTACAACCTTGTACACACTTGTACACCTTTGTACACACTTATACAATCTTGTACACACTTGTACAACCTTGTACACACTTGTACAACCTTGTACACACTTGTACAACCTTGTACACACTTGTACAAGCTTGTACACGATTGTACACCCTTGTACACACTTGTACAACCTTTTACACACTTTTTCAACCTTGTACACACTTGTACAACCTTGTACACACTTGTACAACCTTGTACACACTTGTACACCTTTGTACACACTTGTACAAACTTGTACACACTTGTACAAACTTGTACACCCTTGTACACACTTGTACAACCTTGTACACACTTGTACAACCTTGTACACACTTGTACAACCTTGTACACAATTGTACAACCTTGTACAACCTTGTACACACTTGTACAACCTTGTACACACTTGTACAACCTTGTACACACTTGTACAACCTTGTACACACTTGTACAACCTTGTACACACTTGTACACCTTTGTACACACTTGTACAACCTTGTACACACTTGTACAACCTTGTACACACTTGTACAACCTTGTACACACTTGTACAACCTTGTACACACTTGTACAACCTTTTACACACTTTTTCAACCTTGTACACACTTATACAACCTTGTACACACTTGTACAACCTTGTACACACTTGTACAACCTTGTACACACTTGTACAACCTTGTACACACTTGTACAACCTTGTACACACTTGTACAACCTTGTAAAAACATGTACAACCTTGAACACACCTGTACACCCTTGTACACACTTGTACAAGCTTGTACACACTTGTACAAACTTGTACACACTTGTACAAACTTGTACACACTTGTACAAACTTGTACACCCTTGTACACACTTGTACAACCTTGTACACACTTGTACAACCTTGTACACACTTGTACAACCTTGTACACAATTGTACAACCTTGTACAACCTTGTACACACTTGTACAACCTTGTACACACTTGTACAACCTTGTACACACTTGTACACCTTTGTACACACTTGTACAAACTTGTACACACTTGTACAACCTTGTACACACTTGTACAACCTTGTACACACTTGTAAAACCTTTTACAAACTTGTACACACTTGTACAAACTTGTACATTTTTGTACAAATGTATACAAGGGTGTACAAAAGTGTACAAGGGTGCACAAGTTTGTACAAGGGTGTACAAGTGTGTACAAGCTTGTACAAGTGTGTACAAGCTTGTACAAGTGTGTACAAGGGTGTACAGGTTTGTACAAGGTTGTACAAGTGTTTACAAGGGTGTACAAGTATGTACAAGAATGTACAAGTTTGTACAAGTGTGTACAAGTTTGTAAAAGTTTGTACAAGTGTGTACAAGGGTGTACAAGTGTGTACAAGGGTGCACAAGTGTGTACAAGGGTGTACAATCGTGTACAAGCTTGTACAAGTGTGTACAAGGGTGTACAGGTTTGTACAAGGTTGTACAAGTGTGTACAAGGTTGTACAAGTGTGTACAAGCTTGTACAAGTGTGTACAAGGTTGTACAAGTGTGTACAAGGTTGTACAAGTGTGTACAAGCTTGTACAAGTGTGTACAAAGTTTGTACAAGTGTGTACAAGGTTGTTCAAGTGTGTACATGTTTGTACAAGTGTGTTTAAGTTTGTACAAGGTTGTACAAATGTGTACAAGGGTGTACAAAAGTGTTCAAGGGTGCACAAGTTTGTACAAGGGTGTACAAGTGTGTACAAGCTTGTACAAGTGTGTACAAGCTTGTACAAGTGTGTACAAGGGTGTACAGGTTTGTACAAGGTTGTACAAGTGTGTACAAGGGTGTACAAGTATGTACAAGAATGTAAAATTTTGTACAAGTGTGTACAAGGGTGTACAAGTGTGTACAAGGTTGTAAAAGTGTGTACAAGGTTTTACAATTGTGTACAAGGTTGTACAAGTGTGTACAAGGTTGTACAAGTGTGTACGAGGTTGTACAAGTGTGTACTAGGTTGTACAAGTGTGTACAAGGTTGTACAAGTGTGTACAAGGTTGTACAAGTGTACACAAGTTTGTACAAGTGTGTACAAGTTTGTACAAGTGTGTACAAGTTTGTACAAGGTTGTACAAATGTGTACAAGGGTGTACAAAAGTGTACAAGGGTGCACAAGTTTGTACAAGGGTGTACAAGTGTTTACAAGCTTGTACAAGTGTGTACAAGCTTGTACAAGTGTGTACAAGGGTGTACAGGTTTGTACAAGGTTGTACAAGTGTGTACAAGGGTGTACAAGTATGTACAAGAATGTACAATTTTGTACAAGTGTGTACAAGTTTGTAAAAGGTTGTACAAGTGTATACAAGGGTGTACAAGTGTGTACAAGGTTGTACAAGTGTGTACAAGCTTGAACAAGTGTGTACAAGGTTGTACAAGTGTGTACAAGGTTGTACAAGTGTGTACAAGGTTGTACAAGTGTGTACAAGGTTGTACAAGTGTGTACAAGGGTGTACAAGTTTGTACAAGTGTGTACAAGTTTGTACAAGTGTGTACAATTTGTACAAGTTTGTACAAATGTATACAAGGGTGTACAAAAGTGTACAAGGGTGCACAAGTTTGTACAAGGGTGTACAAGTGTGTATAAGCTTGTACAAGTGTGTACAAGCTTGTACAAGTGTGTACAAGGGTGTACAGGTTTGTACAATTTTGTACAAGTGTTTACAAGGGTGTACAAGTATGTACAAGAATGTACAAGTTTGTACAAGTGTGTACATGTTTGTAAAACGTTGTACATGTGTGTACAAGGGTGTACAAGTGTGTACAAGGGTGCACAAGTGTGTACAAGGGTGTACAATCGTGTACAAGCTTGTACAAGTGTGTACAAGGCTGTACAGGTTTGTACAAGGTTGTACAAGTGTGTACAAGGGTGTACAAATGTATACAAGGATGTAAAAGTTTGTACAAGTGTGTACAAGTTTGTACAAGGTTGTACAAGTAAGTACAAGTTTGTACAAGAATGTACAAGTGTGTACAAGGTTTTACAATTGTGTAAAAGGTTGTACAAGTGTGTACAAGGTTGTAAAAGTGTGTACAAGCTTGTACAACTGTGTACAAGGTTGAACAAGTGTGTACAAGGTTGTACAAGTGTGTACAAGCTTGTACAAGTGTGTACAAGGTTGTACAAGTGTGTACAAGGTTGTTCAAGTGTGTACATGTTTGTACAAGTGTGTTTAAGTTTGTACAAGGTTGTACAAATGTGTACAAGGGTGTACAAAAGTGTTCAAGGGTGCACAAGTTTGTACAAGGGTGTACAAGTGTGTACAAGCTTGTACAAGTGTGTACAAGCTTGTACAAGTGTGTACAAGCTTGTACAAGTGTGTACAAGGGTGTACAGGTTTGTACAAGGTTGTACAAGTGTGTACAAGGGTGTACAAGTATGTACAAGAATGTAAAATTTTGTACAAGTGTGTACAAGGGTGTACAAGTGTGTACAAGGTTGTACAAGTGTGTACAAGGTTTTACAATTGTGTACAAGGTTGTACAAGTGTGTACAAGGTTTTACAAGTGTGTACGAGGTTGTACAAGTGTGTACAAGGTTGTACAAGTGTGTACAAGGTTGTACAAGTGTGTACAAGGTTGTACAAGTGTACACAAGTTTGTACAAGTGTGTACAAGTTTGTACAAGTGTGTACAAGTTTGTACAAGGTTGTACAAATGTGTACAAGGGTGTACAAAAGTGTACAAGGGTGCACAAGTTTGTACAAGTGTGTACAAGTGTGTACAAGCTTGTACAAGTGTGTACAAGCTTGTACAAGTGTGTACAAGCTTGTACAAGTGTGTACAAGCTTGTACAAGTGTGTACAAGGGTGTACAGGTTTGTACAAGGGTGTACAAGTGTGTACAAGGGTGTACAAGTATGTACAAGAATGTACAATTTTGTACAAGTGTGTACAAGTTTGTAAAAGGTTGTACAAGTGTGTACAAGGGTGTACAAGTGTGTACAAGGTTGTACAAGTGTGTACAAGCTTGAACAAGTGTGTACAAGGTTGTACAAGTGTGTACAAGGTTGTACAAGTGTGTACAAGGTTGCACAAGTGTGTACAAGAGTGTACAATCGTGTACAAGCTTGTACAAGTGTGTACAAGGGTGTACAGGTTTGTACAAGGTTGTACAAGTGTGTACAAGGTTGTACAAGTGTGTACAAGGGTGTACAAGTTTGTACAAGTGTGTACAAGTTTGTACAAGTTTGTACAAATGTATACAAGGGTGTACAAAAGTGTACAAGGGTGCACAAGTTTGTACAAGGGTGTACAAGTGTGTACAAGCTTGTACAAGTGTGTACAAGCTTGTACAAGTGTGTACAAGGGTGTACAGGTTTGTACAATTTTGTACAAGTGTTTACAAGGGTGTACAAGTATGTACAAGAATGTACAAGTTTGTACAAGTGTGTACAAGTTTGTAAAAGGTTGTACATGTGTGTACAAGGGTGTACAAGTGTGTACAAGGGTGCACAAGTGTGTACAAGGGTGTACAATCGTGTACAAGCTTGTACAAGTGTGTACAAGGGTGTACAGGTTTGTACAAGGTTGTACAAGTGTGTACAAGGGTGTACAAATGTATACAAGGATGTAAAAGTTTGTACAAGTGTGTACAAGTTTGTACAAGGTTGTACAAGTAAGTACAAGTTTGTACAAGAATGTACAAGTGTGTACAAGGTTTTACAATTGTGTAAAAGGTTGTACAAGTGTGTACAAGGTTGTACAAGTGTGTACAAGCTTGTACAAGTGTGTACAAGGTTGTACAAGTGTGTACAAAGTTGTACAAGTGTGTACAAGCTTGTACAAGTGTGTACAAGGTTGTACAAGTGTGTACAAAGTTGTTCAAGTGTGTACATGTTTGTACAAGTGTGTTTAAGTTTGTACAAGGTTGTACAAATGTGTACAAGGGTGTACAAAAGTGTTCAAGGGTGCACAAGTTTGTACAAGGGTGTACAAGTGTGTACAAGCTTGTACAAGTGTGTACAAGCTTGTACAAGTGTGTACAAGGGTGTACAGGTTTGTACAAGGTTGTACAAGTGTGTACAAGGGTGTACAAGTATGTACAAGAATGTAAAATTTTGTACAAGTGTGTACAAGGGTGTACAAGTGTGTACAAGGTTGTACAAGTGTGTACAAGGTTTTACAATTGTGTACAAGGTTGTACAAGTGTGTACAAGGTTGTACAAGTGTGTACGAGGTTGTACAAGTGTGTACAAGGTTGTACAAGTGTGTACAAGGTTGTACAAGTGTGTACAAGGTTGTACAAGTGTACACAAGTTTGTACAAGTGTGTACAAGTTTGTACAAGTGTGTACAAGTTTGTACAAGGTTGTACAAATGTGTACAAGGGTGTACAAAAGTGTACAAGGGTGCACAAGTTTGTACAAGGGTGTACAAGTGTGTACAAGCTTGTACAAGTGTGTACAAGCTTGTACAAGTGTGTACAAGCTTGTACAAGTGTGTACAAGGGTGTACAGGTTTGTACAAGGTTGTACAAGTGTGTACATGGGTGTACAAGTATGTACAAGAATGTACAATTTTGTACAAGTGTGTACAAGTTTGTAAAAGGTTGTACAAGTATGTACAAGGGTGTACAAGTGTGTACAAGGTTGTACAAGTGTGTACAAGCTTGAACAAGTGTGTACAAGGTTGTACAAGTGTGTACAAGGTTGTACAAGTGTGTACAAGGTTGTACAAGTGTGTACAAGGTTGCACAAGTGTGTACAAGGGTGTACAAGTGTGTACAAGGTTGTACAAGTGTGTACAAGGGTGTACAAGTTTGTACAAGTGTGTACAAGTTTGTACAAGTTTGTACAAATGTATACAAGGGTGTACAAAAGTGTACAAGGGTGCACAAGTTTGTACAAGGGTGTACAAGTGTGTACAAGCTTGTACAAGTGTGTACAAGCTTGTACAAGTGTGTACAAGGGTGTACAGGTTTGTACAATTTTGTACAAGTGTTTACAAGGGTGTACAGGTATGTACAAGAATGTACAAGTTTGTACAAGTGTGTACAAGTTTGTAAAAGGTTGTACATGTGTGTACAAGGGTGTACAAGTGTGTACAAGGGTGCACAAGTGTGTACAAGGGTGTACAATCGTGTACAAGCTTGTACAAGTGTGTACAAGGGTGTACAGGTTTGTACAAGGTTGTACAAGTGTGTACAAGGGTGTACAAATGTATACAAGGTTGCACAAGTGTGTACAAGAGTGTACAATCGTGTACAAGCTTGAACAAGTGTGTACAAGGTTGTACAAGTGTGTACAAGGTTGTACAAGTGTGTACAAGGTTGTACAAGTGTGTACAAGGTTGTACAAGTGTGTACAAGGGTGTACAAGTTTGTACAAGTGTGTACAAGTTTGTACAAGTGTGTACAATTTGTACAAGTTTGTACAAATGTATACAAGGGTGTACAAAAGTGTACAAGGGTGCACAAGTTTGTACAAGGGTGTACAAGTGTGTATAAGCTTGTACAAGTGTGTACAAGCTTGTACAAGTGTGTACAAGGGTGTACAGGTTTGTACAATTTTGTACAAGTGTTTTCAAGGGTGTACAAGTATGTACAAGAATGTACAAGTTTGTACAAGTGTGTACATGTTTGTAAAACGTTGTACATGTGTGTACAAGGGTGTACAAGTGTGTACAAGGGTGCACAAGTGTGTACAAGGGTGTACAATCGTGTACAAGCTTGTACAAGTGTGTACAAGGCTGTACAGGTTTGTACAAGGTTGTACAAGTGTGTACAAGGGTGTACAAATGTATACAAGGATGTAAAAGTTTGTACAAGTGTGTACAAGTTTGTACAAGGTTGTACAAGTAAGTACAAGTTTGTACAAGAATGTACAAGTGTGTACAAGGTTTTACAATTGTGTAAAAGGTTGTACAAGTGTGTACAAGGTTGTAAAAGTGTGTACAAGCTTGTACAACTGTGTACAAGGTTGAACAAGTGTGTACAAGGTTGTACAAGTGTGTACAAGCTTGTACAAGTGTGTACAAGGTTGTACAAGTGTGTACAAGGTTGTTCAAGTGTGTACATGTTTGTACAAGTGTGTTTAAGTTTGTACAAGGTTGTACAAATGTGTACAAGGGTGTACAAAAGTGTTCAAGGGTGCACAAGTTTGTACAAGGGTGTACAAGTGTGTACAAGCTTGTACAAGTGTGTACAAGCTTGTACAAGTGTGTACAAGCTTGTACAAGTGTGTACAAGGGTGTACAGGTTTGTACAAGGTTGTACAAGTGTGTACAAGGGTGTACAAGTATGTACAAGAATGTAAAATTTTGTACAAGTGTGTACAAGGGTGTACAAGTGTGTACAAGGTTGTACAAGTGTGTACAAGGTTTTACAATTGTGTACAAGGTTGTACAAGTGTGTACAAGGTTGTACAAGTGTGTACGAGGTTGTACAAGTGTGTACAAGGTTGTACAAGTGTGTACAAGGTTGTACAAGTGTGTACAAGGTTGTACAAGTGTACACAAGTTTGTACAAGTGTGTACAAGTTTGTACAAGTGTGTACAAGTTTGTACAAGGTTGTACAAATGTGTACAAGGGTGTACAAAAGTGTACAAGGGTGCACAAGTTTGTACAAGTGTGTACAAGTGTGTACAAGCTTGTACAAGTGTGTACAAGCTTGTACAAGTGTGTACAAGCTTGTACAAGTGTGTACAAGGGTGTACAGGTTTGTACAAGGGTGTACAAGTGTGTACAAGGGTGTACAAGTATGTACAAGAATGTACAATTTTGTACAAGTGTGTACAAGTTTGTAAAAGGTTGTACAAGTGTGTACAAGGGTGTACAAGTGTGTACAAGGTTGTACAAGTGTGTACAAGCTTGAACAAGTGTGTACAAGGTTGTACAAGTGTGTACAAGGTTGTACAAGTGTGTACAAGGTTGCACAAGTGTGTACAAGAGTGTACAATCGTGTACAAGCTTGTACAAGTGTGTACAAGGGTGTACAGGTTTGTACAAGGTTGTACAAGTGTGTACAAGGTTGTACAAGTGTGTACAAGGGTGTACAAGTTTGTACAAGTGTGTACAAGTTTGTACAAGTTTGTACAAATGTATACAAGGGTGTACAAAAGTGTACAAGGGTGCACAAGTTTGTACAAGGGTGTACAAGTGTGTACAAGCTTGTACAAGTGTGTACAAGCTTGTACAAGTGTGTACAAGGGTGTACAGGTTTGTACAATTTTGTACAAGTGTTTACAAGGGTGTACAAGTATGTACAAGAATGTACAAGTTTGTACAAGTGTGTACAAGTTTGTAAAAGGTTGTACATGTGTGTACAAGGGTGTACAAGTGTGTACAAGGGTGCACAAGTGTGTACAAGGGTGTACAATCGTGTACAAGCTTGTACAAGTGTGTACAAGGGTGTACAGGTTTGTACAAGGTTGTACAAGTGTGTACAAGGGTGTACAAATGTATACAAGGATGTAAAAGTTTGTACAAGTGTGTACAAGTTTGTACAAGGTTGTACAAGTAAGTACAAGTTTGTACAAGAATGTACAAGTGTGTACAAGGTTTTACAATTGTGTAAAAGGTTGTACAAGTGTGTACAAGGTTGTACAAGTGTGTACAAGCTTGTACAAGTGTGTACAAGGTTGTACAAGTGTGTACAAAGTTGTACAAGTGTGTACAAGCTTGTACAAGTGTGTACAAGGTTGTACAAGTGTGTACAAAGTTGTTCAAGTGTGTACATGTTTGTACAAGTGTGTTTAAGTTTGTACAAGGTTGTACAAATGTGTACAAGGGTGTACAAAAGTGTTCAAGGGTGCACAAGTTTGTACAAGGGTGTACAAGTGTGTACAAGCTTGTACAAGTGTGTACAAGCTTGTACAAGTGTGTACAAGGGTGTACAGGTTTGTACAAGGTTGTACAAGTGTGTACAAGGGTGTACAAGTATGTACAAGAATGTAAAATTTTGTACAAGTGTGTACAAGGGTGTACAAGTGTGTACAAGGTTGTACAAGTGTGTACAAGGTTTTACAATTGTGTACAAGGTTGTACAAGTGTGTACAAGGTTGTACAAGTGTGTACGAGGTTGTACAAGTGTGTACAAGGTTGTACAAGTGTGTACAAGGTTGTACAAGTGTGTACAAGGTTGTACAAGTGTACACAAGTTTGTACAAGTGTGTACAAGTTTGTACAAGTGTGTACAAGTTTGTACAAGGTTGTACAAATGTGTACAAGGGTGTACAAAAGTGTACAAGGGTGCACAAGTTTGTACAAGGGTGTACAAGTGTGTACAAGCTTGTACAAGTGTGTACAAGCTTGTACAAGTGTGTACAAGCTTGTACAAGTGTGTACAAGGGTGTACAGGTTTGTACAAGGTTGTACAAGTGTGTACAAGGGTGTACAAGTATGTACAAGAATGTACAATTTTGTACAAGTGTGTACAAGTTTGTAAAAGGTTGTACAAGTATGTACAAGGGTGTACAAGTGTGTACAAGGTTGTACAAGTGTGTACAAGCTTGAACAAGTGTGTACAAGGTTGTACAAGTGTGTACAAGGTTGTACAAGTGTGTACAAGGTTGTACAAGTGTGTACAAGGTTGCACAAGTGTGTACAAGAGTGTACAATCGTGTACAAGCTTGTACAAGTGTGTACAAGGGTGTACAGGTTTGTACAAGGTTGTACAAGTGTGTACAAGGTTGTACAAGTGTGTACAAGGGTGTACAAGTGTGTACAAGGTTGTACAAGTGTTTACAAGGGTGTACAAGTTTGTACAAGTGTGTACAAGTTTGTACAAGTTTGTACAAATGTATACAAGGGTGTACAAAAGTGTACAAGGGTGCACAAGTTTGTACAAGGGTGTACAAGTGTGTACAAGCTTGTACAAGTGTGTACAAGCTTGTACAAGTGTGTACAAGGGTGTACAGGTTTGTACAATTTTGTACAAGTGTTTACAAGGGTGTACAGGTATGTACAAGAATGTACAAGTTTGTACAAGTGTGTACAAGTTTGTAAAAGGTTGTACATGTGTGTACAAGGGTGTACAAGTGTGTACAAGGGTGCACAAGTGTGTACAAGGGTGTACAATCGTGTACAAGCTTGTACAAGTGTGTACAAGGGTGTACAGGTTTGTACAAGGTTGTACAAGTGTGTACAAGGGTGTACAAATGTATACAAGGATGTAAAAGTTTGTACAAGTGTGTACAAGTTTGTACAAGGTTGTACAAGTAAGTACAAGTTTGTACAAGAATGTACAAGTGTGTACAAGGTTTTACAATTGTGTAAAAGGTTGTACAAGTGTGTACAAGGTTGTACAAGTGTGTACAAGCTTGTACAAGTGTGTACAAGGTTGTACAAGTGTGTACAAGGTTGTACAAGTGTATACAAGCTTGTACAAATGTGTACAAGGTTGTACAAGTGTGTACAAGGTTGTTCAAGTGTGTACATGTTTGTACAACTGTGTTTAAGTTTGTACAAGGTTGTACAAATGTGTACAAGGGTGTACAGGTTTTTACAAGGTTGTACAAGTGTGTACAAGGGTGTACAAGCTTGTACAAGTGTGTACAAGCTTGTACAAGTGTGTACAAGCTTGTACAAGTGTGTACAAGGGTGTACAGGTTTGTACAAGGTTGTACAAGTGTGTACAAGGGTGTACAAGTATGTACAAGAATGTAAAATTTTGTACAAGTGTGTACAAGGGTGTACAAGTGTGTACAAGGTTGTACAAGTGTGTACAAGTTTGTACAAGTGTGTACAAGTTTGTACAAGGTTGTACAAATAAGACATCCCTCTAAATAACAAGACATCCCTCCAAATATTAAGACATCCCTCTAAATAACAAGACATCCCTCTAAATAACAAGACATCCCTCTAATAAACTAGACATTCCGCTAAATATTAAGACATCCCTCTAAATAACAAGACATCCCTCCAAATACCAAGACATCCCTCTAAATATTAAGACATCCCTCCAAATAACAAGACAACCCTTTAAAAAACAAGACATCCCTCTAAATAACAAGACATCCCTCTAAATAACAAGACATCCCTCTAAATATTAAGACATCCCTCCAAATAACAAGACATCCCTCTAAATATTAAGACATCCCTCTAAATAACAAGACATCCCTCTAAATATTAAGACATCCCTTTAAATAACAAGACATCTCTCTAAATAACAAAAGACATCCCTCTAAATAACAAGACATCCCACTAAATAACAAAACGTCCCTCTAAATAACAAGACATCCCTTTTAAATAACAAGACATTCCTCTAAATAACAAGACATCCCTCTAAATAACAAGACATCCCTCCAAATAAAAAGACATCCCTCTAAATAGCAAGACATCCCTCTAATAAACAAGACATTCCGCTAAATATTAAGACATCCCTCTAAATAACAAGACATCCCATCTAAATTACAAGACAACCCTCGAAAAAACAAGACATCCCTCCAAATAACAAGACAACCCTCTAAAAAACAAGACATCCCTCTAAATAAAAAGACATCTCTCCAAATAACAAGACATCCCTCTAAATAACAAGACATCCCACTAAAAAACAAGACATCCCTCTAAATATTAAGACATCCCTCTAAATAACAAGACATCCCTCCAAATATTAAGACATCCCTCTAAATAACAAGACATCCCTCTAAATAACAAGACATCCCTCTAATAAACTAGACATTCCGCTAAATATTAAGACATCCCTCTAAATAACAAGACATCCCTCCAAATACCAAGACATCCCTCTAAATATTAAGACAACCCTCCAAATAACAAGAAAACCCTTTAAAAAAAAAGACATCCCTCTAAATAACAAGACATCCCTCTAAATAACAAGACATCCCTCTAAATATTAAGACATCCCTCCAAATAACAAGACATCCCTCTAAATATTAAGACATCCCTCTAAATAACAAGACATCCCTCTAAATATTAATACATCCCTTTAAATAACAAGACATCCCTCTAAATAACAAGACATCCCTCTAAATAACAAGACATCCCACTAAATAACAAGACGTCCCTCTAAATAACAAGACATCCCTTTTAAATAACAAGACATTCCTCTAAATAACAAGACATCCCTCTAAATAACAAGACATCCATCCAAATAAAAAGACATCCCTCTAAATAGCAAGACATCCCTCTAAATAACAAGACATCCCTCTAAATAACAAGACATCCCTCTAAATACCAAGACATCCCTCCAAATAACAAGACAACCCTTTAAAAAACAAGACATCCCTCTAAATAACAAGACATCCCTCTAAATAACAAGACATCCCTCTAAATATTAAGACATCCCTTCAAATAACAAGACATCCCTCTAAATATTAAGACATCCCTCTAAATAACAAGACATCCCTCTAAATATTAAGACATCCCTTTAAATAACAAGACATCTCTCTAAATAACAAGACATCCCTCTAAATAACAAGACATCCCTCTAAATATTAAGACATCCCTCCAAATAACAAGACATCCCTCTAAATATTAAGACATCCCTCTAAATAACAAGACATCCCTCTAAATAACAAGACATCCCTCCAAATAACAAGAAATCCCTCAAAATAGCAAGATATCCCTCTAAATATTAAGACATCCCTTCAAATAACAAGACATCCCTCTAAATAACAAGACATCCCCCTAAATAACAAGACATCCCTCTAAATAAAAAGACATCCCTCTAAATAACTAGACATCCCTCCAAATACCAAGACATCCCTCTAAATAACAAGACATCCCTCTAAATAAATAGACATCCCTCTAAATAACTAGACATCCCTCCAAATACCAAGACATCCCTCTAAATAACAAGACATCCCTCTAAATAACAAGACATACCTCCAAATAACAAGACATCCCTCTAAATTATAAGACATCCCTCTTAACAACAAGCATCCCTCCAAATAACAAGACATCCCTCTAAATAACAAGACATCCCTCCAAATATGAAGACATCCCTCCAAATATTAAGACATCCCTCTAAATAACAAGACATCCCTCTAAATAACAAGACATCTCTCTAAATATTAAGACATCCCTTCAAATAACAAGACATCCCTCTAAATAACAAGACATCCCTCTAAATAACAAGACATCCCTCTAAATAACAAGACATCCCTCTAAATAACAAGACATCCCTCTAAAAAACAAGACATCCCTCTAAATATTAAGACATCAATCTAAATAACAAGACATCCCTCCAAATAACAAGACAACCCTCTAAAAAACAAAAAAAACCCTCTAAATAACAAGACATCCCTCTAAATAACAAGACATCCCACTAAAAAACAAGACATTCCTCTAAATATTAAGACATCCCTCTAAATAACAAGACATCCCTCCAAATATTAAGACATCCCTCTAAATAACAAGACATCCCTCTAAATAACAAGACATCCCTCTATTTAACTAGACATTCCGCTAAATATTAAGACATCCCTCTAAATAACAAGACATCCCTCCAAATACCAAGACATCCCTTTAAATATTAAGACATCCCTCCAAATAACAAGAAAACTCTTTAAAAAACAAGACATCCCTCTAAATAACAAGACATCCCTCTAAATAACAAGACATCCCTCTAAATATTAAGACATCCCTCCAAATAACAAGACATCCCTCTAAATATTAAGACATCCCTCTAAATAACAAGACATCCCTCTAAATATTAAGACATCCCTTTAAATAACAAGACATCTCTCTAAATAACAAGACATCCCTCTAAATAACAAGACATCCCACTAAATAACAAGACGTCCCTCTAAATAACAAGACATCCCTTTTAAATAACAAGACATTCCTCTAAATAACAAGACATCCCTCTAAATAACAAGACATCCCTCCAAATAAAAAGACATCCCTCTAAATAGCAAGACATCCCTCTAAATAACAAGACATCCCACTAAATAACAAGACATCCCTCTAAATAACAAGACGTCCCTTTTAAATAACAAGACATTCCTCTAAATAACAAGACATCCCTCTAAATAACAAGACATCCCTCCAAATAACAAGAAATCCCTCAAAGTAGCAAGACATCCCGCTAAATATTAAGACATCCCTTCAAATAACAAGACATCCCTCTAAAAAACAAGACATCCCTCTAAATAAAAAGACATCCCTCTAAATAACTAGACATCCCTCCAAATACCAAGAAATCCCTCTAAATAACAAGACATCCCTCTAAATAACAAGACATCCCTCTAAATAAAAAGACATCCCTCTAAATAACTAGACATCCCTCCAAATACCAAGACATCCCTCTAAAAAACAAGACATCCCTCTAAATAACAAGACATACCTCCAAATAACAAGACATCCCTCTAAATTATAAGACATCCCTCTTAATAACAAGCATCCCTCCAAATAACAAGACATCCCTCTAAATAACAAGACATCCCTCCAAATATGAAGACATCCCTCCAAATATGAAGACATCCCTCTAAATAACAAGACATCCCTCTAAATAACAAGACATCCCTCTAAATAACAAGACATCCCTCTAAATAACAAGACATCCCTCTAAATAACAAGACATCCCTTTTAAATAACAAGACATTCCTCTAAATAACAAGACATCCCTCTAAATAACAAGACATCCCTCTAAATAACAAGACATCCCTCTATATAACAAGACATCCCTCTAAATAACAAGACATCCCTTTTAAATAACAAGACATTCCTCTAAATAACAAGACATCCCTCTAAATAACAAGACATCCCTCCAAATAAAAAGACATCCCTCTAAATATTAAGACATCAATCTAAATAACAAGACATCCCTCCAAATAACAAGACAACCCTCTAAAAAACAAAAAAACCCTCTAAATAACAAGACATCTCTCTAAAAAACAAGACATCCCTCTAAATATCAAGACATCCCTCTAAATAACAAGACATCCATCTATATAACAAGACATTCCTCTAAATATTAAGACATCCCTCTAAATAACAAGACATACCTGTAAATAACAAGACATCCCTCTAAATAACAAGACATCCCATCTAAATTACAAGACAACCCTCTAAAAAACAAGACATCCCTTAAGACATTCCGATAAATATTAAGACATCCCTCTAAATAACAAGACATCCCTCTAAATACCAAGACATCCCTCTAAATATTAAGACATCCCTCCAAATAACAAGACAACCCTTTAAAAACAAGACATCTCTCTAAATAACAAGACATCCCTCTAAATAACAAGACATCCCTCTAAATAACAAGACATCCCTCTAAATATTAAGACATCCCTTCAAATAACAAGACATCCCTCTAAATATTAAGACATCCCTCTAAATAACAAGACATCCCTCTAAATATTAAGACATCCCTTTAAATAACAAGATATCTCTCTAAATAACAAGACATTCCTCTAAATAACAAGACATCCCACTAAATAACAAGACATCCCTCTAAATAACAAGACATCCCTTTTAAATAACAAGACATACCTGTAAATAACAAGATATCCCTCTAAATAACAAGACATCCCATCTAAATTACAAGACAACCCTCTAAAAAACAAGACATCCCTAAAAAAAACAAGACAACCCTCTAAAAAACAAGACATCCCTCTAAATAAAAAGACATCTCTCTAAAAAACAAGACATCCCTCTAAATAAAAAGACATCTCTCCAAATAACAAGACATCCCTCTAAATAACAAGACATCCCATCTAAATTACAAGACATCTCTCTAAAAAACAAGACATCCCTCTAAATATCAAGACATCCCTCTAAATAACAAGACATCCATCTATATAACAAGACATTCCTCTAAATATTAAGACATCCCTCTAAATAACAAGACATACCTGTAAATAACAAGACATCCCTCTAAATAACAAGACATCCCATCTAAATTACAAGACAACCCTCTAAAAAACAAGACATCCCTAAAAAAAACAAGACAACCCTCTAAAAAACAAGACATCCCTCTAAATAAAAAGACATCTCTCCAAATAACAAGACATCCCTCTAAATAACAAGACATCCCATCTAAATTACAAGACAACCCTCTAAAAAACAAGACATCCCTCTAAATAACAAGACATCCCTCTAAATAACAAGACATCCCATCTAAATTACAAGACAACCCTCTAAAAAACAAGACATCCCTCTAAATAACAAGACATCCCTCTAAATAACAAGACATCCCTCTAAATATTAGGACATCCCTCTAAATACCAAGACATCCCTCTAAAAAACAAGACATCCCTCTAAATAACAAGACATCCCTCTAAATAACAAGACATCCCATCTAAATTACAAGACAACCCTCTAAAAAACAAGACATCCCTCTAAATAACAAGACATCCCTCTAAATAACAAGACATCCCTCTAAATATTAGGACATCCCTCTAAATACCAAGACATCCCTCTAAATATTAAGACATCCCTCCAAATAACAAGACAACCCTTTAAAAAACAAGACATCCCTCTAAATAACAAGACATCCCTCTAAATAACAAGACATCCCTCTAAATATTAAGACATCCCTTCAAATAACAAGACATCCCTCTAAATATTAAGACATCCCTCTAAATAACAAGACATCCCTCTAAATATTAAGACATCCCTTTAAATAACAAGACAGCTCTCTAAATAACAAGACATCCCTCTAAATAACAAGACATCCCTCTAAATATTAAGACATCCCTCCAAATAACAAGACATCCCTCTAAATATTAAGACATCCCTCTAAATAACAAGACATCCCTCTAAATATTAAGACATCCCTTTAAATAACAAGACATCTCTCTAAATAACAAGACATCCCTCTAAATAACAAGACATCCCACTAAATAACAAGACATCCCTCTAAATAACAAGACATCCCTTTTAAATAACAAGACATTCCTCTAAATAACAAGACATCCCTCTAAATAACAAGACATCCCTCCAAATAACAAGAAATCCCTCAAAGTAGCAAGACATCCCTCTAAATATTAAGACATCCCTTCAAATAACAAGACATCCCTCTAAATAACAAGACATCCCTCTAAATAACAAGACATCCCTCTAAATAAAAAGACATCCCTCTAAATAACTAGACATCCCTCCAAATACCAAGACATCCCTCTAAATAACAAGACATCCCTCTAAATAAAAAGACATCCCTCTAAATAACTAGACATCCCTCCAAATACCAAGACATCCCTCTAAATAACAAGACATCCCTCTAAATAACAAGACATACCTCCAAATAACACGACATCCCTCTAAATTATAAGACATCCCTCTTAATAACAAGCATCCCTCTAAATAACAAGACATCCCTCTAAATAACAAGACATCCCTCCAAATATGAAGACATCCCTCCAAATATGAAGACATCCCTCTAAATAACAAGACATCCCTCTAAATAACAAGACATCCCTCTAAATAACAAGACATCTCTCTAAATATTAAGACATCCCTTCAAATAACAAGACATCCCTCTAAATAACAAGACATCCCTCTAAATAACAAGACATCCCTCTAAATAACAAGACATCCCTCTAAATAACAAGACATCCCTCTAAATAACAAGACATCCCTATTAAATAACAAAACATTCCTCTAAATAACAAGACATCCCTCTAAATAACAAGACATCCCTCCAAATAAAAAGACATCCCTCTAAATATTAAGACATCAATCTAAATAACAAGACATCCCTCCAAATAACAAGACAAACCTCTAAAAAACAAAACAACCCTCTAAATAACAAGACATCTCTCTAAAAAACAAGACATCCCTCTAAATATCAAGACATCCCTCTAAATAACAAGACATCCATCTATATAACAAGACATTCCTCTAAATATTAAGACATCCCTCTAAATAACAAGACATACCTGTAAATAACAAGACATCCCTCTAAATAACAAGACATCCCATCTAAATTACAAGACAACCCTCTAAAAAACAAGACATCCCTTAAGACATTCCTCTAAATATTAAGACATCTCTCTAAATAACAAGACATCCCTCTAAATACCAAGACATCCCTCTAAATATTAAGACATCCCTCCAAATAACAAGACAACCCTTTAAAAAACAAGACATCTCTCTAAATAACAAGACATCCCTCTAAATAACAAGACATCCCTCTAAATAACAAGACATCCCTCTAAATATTAAGACATCCCTTCAAATAACAAGACATCCCTCTAAATATTAAGACATCCCTCTAAATAACAAGACATCCCTCTAAATATTAAGACATCCCTTTAAATAACAAGACATCTCTCTAAATAACAAGACATCCCTCTAAATAATAAGACATCCCACTAAATAACAAGACATCCCTCTAAATAACAAGACATCCCTTTTAAATAACAAGACATTCCTCTAAATAACAAGACATCCCTCTAAATAACAAGACATCCCTCCAAATAAAAAGACATCCCTCTAAATAGCAAGACATCCCTCTAATAAACAAGACATTCCGCTAAATATTAAGACATCCCTCTAAATATTAAGACATCCCTTTAAATAACAAGACATCTCTCTAAATAACAAGACATCCCTCTAAATAACAAGACATCCCACTAAATAACAAGACATCCCTCTAAATAACAAGACATCCCTTTTAAATAACAAGACATTCCTCTAAATAACAAGACATCCCTCTAAATAACAAGACATCCCTCCAAATAAAAAGACATCCCTCTAAATAGCAAGACATCCCTCTAATAAACAAGACATTCCGCTAAATATTAAGACATCCCTCTAAATAACAAGACATCCCATCTAAATTACAAGACAACCCTCTAAAAAACAAGACATCCCTCCAAATAACAAGACAACCCTCTAAAAAACAAGACATCCCTCTAAATAAAAAGACATCTCTCCAAATAACAAGACATCCCTCAAAATAACAAGACATCCCATCTAAATTACAAGACAACCCTCTAAAAAACAAGACATCCCTCTAAATAACAAGACATCCCTCTAAATAACAAGACATCCCTCTAAATATTAAGACATCCCTCCAAATAACAAGACATCCCTCTAAATATTAAGACATCCCTCTAAATAACAAGACATCCCTCTAAATATTAAGACATCCCTTTAAATAACAAGACATCTCTCTAAATAACAAGACATCCCTCTAAATAACAAGACATCCCACTAAATAACAAGACGTCCCTCTAAATAACAAGACATCCCTTTTAAATAACAAGACATTCCTCTAAATAACAAGACATCCCTCTAAATAACAAGACATCCCTCCAAATAAAAAGACATCCCTCTAAATAGCAAGACATCCCTCTAAATAACAAGACATCCCTCCAAATAACAAGATATCCCTCTAAATAACAAGACATTCCTCCAAATAACAAGACTTCCCTCCAAATAAGAAGACATCCCTCTAAATAACAAGACATCCCTCTAAATAACAAGACATCCCTCTAAATTCCAAGACATCCCTCTAAATATTAAGACATCCCTTAAAATAACAAGACAACCCTTTAAAAAACAAGACATCCCTCTAAATAACAAGACATCCCTCTAAATAACAAGACATCCCTCTAAATATCAAGACATCCCTCTAAATAACAAGACATCCATCTATTTAACAAGACATTCCTCTAAATATTAAGACATCCCTCTAAATAACAAGACATACCTGTAAATAACAAGACATCCCTCTAAATAACAAGACATCCCATCTAAATTACAAGACAACCCTCTAAATACCAAGACATCCCTCTAAATAACAAGACATCCCTCCAAATATTAAGACATCCCTTCAAATAACAAGACATCCCTCTAAATATTAAGACATCCCTCTAAATACTAAGACATCCCTCTAAATATTAAGACATCCCTCCAAATAACAAGACAACCCTTTAAAAAACAAGACATCCCTCTAAATAACAAGACATCCCTCTAAATAACAAGACATCCCTCTAAATAACAAGACATCCCTCCAAATATTAAGACATCCTTTCAAATAACAAGACATCCCTCTAAATATTAAGACATCCCTCTAAATAACAAGACATCCCTCTAAATATTAAGACATCCCTTTAAATAACAAGACATCTCTCTAAATAACAAGACATCCCTCTAAATAACAAGACATCCCTTTTAAATAACAAGACATTCCTCTAAATAACAAGACATCCCTCCAAATAAAAAGACATCCCTCTAAATAGCAAGACATCCCTCTAATAAACAAGACATTCCGCTAAATATTAAGACATCCCTCTAAATATTAAGACATCCCTTTAAATAACAAGACATCTCTCTAAATAACAAGACATCCCTCTAAATAACAAGACATCCCACTAAATAACAAGACATCCCTCTAAATAACAAGACATCCCTTTTAAATAACAAGACATTCCTCTAAATAACAAGACATCCCTCTAAATAACAAGACATCCCTCCAAATAAAAAGACATCCCTCTAAATAGCAAGACATCCCTCTAATAAACAAGACATTCCGCTAAATATTAAGACATCCCTCTAAATAACAAGACATCCCATCTAAATTACAAGACAACCCTCTAAAAAACAAGACATCCCTCCAAATAACAAGACAACCCTCTAAAAAACAAGACATCCCTCTAAATAAAAAGACATCTCTCCAAATAACAAGACATCCCTCTAAATAACAAGACATCCCATCTAAATTACAAGACAACCCTCTAAAAAACAAGACATCCCTCTAAATAACAAGACATCCCTCTAAATAACAAGACATCCCTCTAAATATTAAGACATCCCTCCAAATAACAAGACATCCCTCTAAATATTAAGACATCCCTCTAAATAACAAGACATCCCTCTAAATATTAAGACATCCCTTTAAATAACAAGACATCTCTCTAAATAACAAGACATCCCTCTAAATAACAAGACATCCCACTAAATAACAAGACGTCCCTCTAAATAACAAGACATCCCTTTTAAATAACAAGACATTCCTCTAAATAACAAGACATCCCTCTAAATAACAAGACATCCCTCCAAATAAAAAGACATCCCTCTAAATAGCAAGACATCCCTCTAAATAACAAGACATCCCTCCAAATAACAAGATATCCCTCTAAATAACAAGACATTCCTCCAAATAACAAGACTTCCCTCCAAATAAGAAGACATCCCTCTAAATAACAAGACATCCCTCTAAATAACAAGACATCCCTCTATATTCCAAGACATCCCTCTAAATATTAAGACATCCCTCCAAATAACAAGACAACCCTTTAAAAAACAAGACATCCCTCTAAATAACAAGACATCCCTCTAAATATTAAGACATCCCTTCAAATAACAAGACATCCCTCTAAATATCAAGACATCCCTCTAAATAACAAGACATCCCTCTAAATATTAAGACATCCCTTTAAATAACAAGACATCTCTCTAAATAACAAGACATCCCTCTAAATAACAAGACATCCCTCTAAATATTGAGACATCCCTCCAAATAACAAGACATCCCTCTAAATATTAAGACATCCCTCTAAATAACAAGACATCCCTCTAAATATTAAGACATCCCTTTAAATAACAAGACATCTCTCTAAATAACAAGACATCCCTCTAAATAACAAGACATCTCACTAAAAAACAAGACATCCCTCTAAATAACAAGACATCCCTTTTAAATAACAAGACATTCCTCTAAATAACAAGACATCCCTCTAAATAACAAGACATCCCTCCAAATAACAAGAAATCCCTCAAAAAAGCAAGACATCCCTCTAAATATTAAGACATCCCTTCAAATAACAAGACATCCCTCTAAATAACAAGACATCTCACTAAAAAACAAGACATCCCTCTAAATAACAAGACATCCCTTTTAAATAACAAGACATTCCTCTAAATAACAAGACATCCCTCTAAATAACAAGACATCCCTCCAAATAACAAGAAATCCCTCAAAAAAGCAAGACATCCCTCTAAATATTAAGACATCCCTTCAAATAACAAGACATCCCTCTAAATAACAAGACATCCCTCTAAATAACAAGACATCCCTCTAAATAAAAAGACATCCCTCTAAATAACAAGACATCCCTCTAAATATCAAGACATCCCTCTAAATAGCAAGACATCCATCTATTTAACAAGACATTCCTCTAAATATTAAGACATCCCTCTAAATAACAAGACATACCTGTAAATAACAAGACATCCCTCTAAATAACAAGACATCCCATCTAAATTACAAGACAACCCTCTAAAAAACAAGACATCCCTTAAGACATTCCGCTAAATATTAAGACATCCCTCTAAATAACAAGACATCCCTCTAAATACCAAGACATCCCTCTAAATATTAAGACATCCCTCCAAATAACAAGACAACCCTTTAAAAAACAAGACATCCCTCTAAATAACAAGACATCCCTCTAAATAACAAGACATCCCTCTAAATAACAAGACATCCCTCCAAATATTAAGACATCCCTTCAAATAACAAGACATCCCTCTAAATATTAAGACATCCCTCTAAATAACAAGACATCCCTCTAAATATTAAGACATCCCTTTAAATAACAAGACATCTCTCTAAATAACAAGACATCCCTCTAAATAACAAGACATCCCTTTTAAATAACAAGACATTCCTCTAAATAACAAGACATCCCTCCAAATAAAAAGACATCCCTCTAAATAGCAAGACATCCCTCTAATAAACAAGACATTCCGCTAAATATTAAGACATCCCTCTAAATATTAAGACATCCCTTTAAATAACAAGACATCTCTCTAAATAACAAGACATCCCTCTAAATAACAAGACATCCCACTAAATAACAAGACATCCCTCTAAATAACAAGACATCTCTTTTAAATAACAAGACATTCCTCTAAATAACAAGACATCCCTCTAAATAACAAGACATCCCTCCAAATAAAAAGACATCCCTCTAAATAGCAAGATATCCCTCTAATAAACAAGACATTCCGCTAAATATTAAGACATCCCTCTAAATAACAAGACATCCCATCTAAATAACAAGACAACCCTCTAAAAAACAAGACATCCCTCCAAATAACAAGACAACCCTCTAAAAAACAAGACATCCCTCTAAATAAAAAGACATCTCTCCAAATAACAAGACATCCCTCTAAATAACAAGACATCCCATCTAAATTACAAGACAACCCTCTAAAAAACAAGACATCCCTCTAAATAACAAGACATCCCTCTAAATAACAAGACATCCCTCTAAATATTAAGACATCCCTCCAAATAACAAGACATCCCTCTAAATATTAAGACATCCCTCTAAATAACAAGACATCCCTCTAAATATTAAGACATCCCTTTAAATAACAAGACATCTCTCTAAATAACAAGACATCCCTCTAAATAACAAGACATCCCACTAAATAACAAGACGTCCCTCTAAATAACAAGACATCCCTTTTAAATAACAAGACATTCCTCTAAATAACAAGACATCCCTCTAAATAACAAGACATCCCTCCAAATAAAAAGACATCCCTCTAAATAGCAAGACATCCCTCTAAATAACAAGACATCCCTCCAAATAACAAGATATCCCTCTAAATAACAAGACATTCCTCCAAATAACAAGACTTCCCTCCAAATAAGAAGACATCCCTCTAAATAACAAGACATCCCTCTAAATAACAAGACATCCCTCTATATTCCAAGACATCCCTCTAAATATTAAGACATCCCTCCAAATAACAAGACAACCCTTTAAAAAACAAGACATCCCTCTAAATAACAAGACATCCCTCTAAATATTAAGACATCCCTTCAAATAACAAGACATCCCTCTAAATATCAAGACATCCCTCTAAATAACAAGACATCCCTCTAAATATTAAGACATCCCTTTAAATAACAAGACATCTCTCTAAATAACAAGACATCCCTCTAAATAACAAGACATCCCTCTAAATATTAAGACATCCCTCCAAATAACAAGACATCCCTCTAAATATTAAGACATCCCTCTAAATAACAAGACATCCCTCTAAATATTAAGACATCCCTTTAAATAACAAGACATCTCTCTAAATAACAAGACATCCCTCTAAATAACAAGACATCTCACTAAAAAACAAGACATCCCTCTAAATAACAAGACATCCCTTTTAAATAACAAGACATTCCTCTAAATAACAAGACATCCCTCTAAATAACAAGACATCCCTCCAAATAACAAGAAATCCCTCAAAAAAGCAAGACATCCCTCTAAATATTAAGACATCCCTTCAAATAACAAGACATCCCTCTAAATAACAAGACATCCCTCTAAATAACAAGACATCCCTCTAAATAAAAAGACATCCCTCTAAATAACTAGACATCCCTCCAAATACCAAGACATCCCTCTAAAAAACAAGACATCCCTCTAAATAACAAGACATACCTCCAAATAACGAAACATCCCTCTAAATTATAAGACATCCCTCTTAATAACAAGCATCCCTCCAAATAACAAGACATCCCTCTAAATAACAAGACATCCCTCCAAATATGAAGACATCCCTCTAAATAACAAGACATCCCTCTAAATAACAAGACATCCCTCTAAATAACAAGACATCTCTCTAAATATTAAGACATCCCTTCAAATAACAAGACATCCCTCTAAATAACAAGACATCCCTCTAAATAACAACACATCCCTCTAAATAACAAGACATCCCTCTAAATAACAAGACATCCCTCTAAAAAACAAGACATCCCTCTAAATATTAAGACATCAATCTAAATAACAAGACATCCCTCCAAATAACAAGACAACCCTCTAAAAAACAAAAAAACCCTTTAAATAACAAGACATCTCTCTAAAAAACAAGACATCCCTCTAAATATCAAGACATCCCTCTAAATAACAAGACATCCATCTATATAACAAGACATTCCTCTAAATATTAAGACATCCCTCTAAATAACAAGACATACCTGTAAATAACAAGACATCCCTCTAAATAACAAGACATCCCATCTAAATTACAATACAACCCTCTAAAAAACAAGACATCCCTCCAAATAACAAGACAACCCTCTAAAAAACAAGACATCCCTCTAAATAAAAAGACATCTCTCCAAATAACAAGACATCCCTCTAAATAACAAGACATCCCATCTAAATTACAAGACAACCCTCTAAAAAACAAGACATCCCTCTAAATAACAAGACATCCCTCTAAATAACAAGACATCCCTCTAAATATTAAGACATCCCTCCAAATAACAAGACATCCCTCTAAATATTAAGACATCCCTCTAAATAACAAGACATCCCTCTAAATATTAAGACATCCCTTTAAATAACAAGACATCTCTCTAAATAACAAGACATCCCTCTAAATAACAAGACATCCCACTAAATAACAAGACGTCCCTCTAAATAACAAGACATCCCTTTTAAATAACAAGACATTCCTCTAAATAACAAGACATCCCTCTAAATAACAAGACATCCCTCCAAATAAAAAGACATCCCTCTAAATAGCAAGACATCCCTCTAAATAACAAGACATCCCTCCAAATAACAAGATATCCCTCTAAATAACAAGACATTCCTCCAAATAACAAGACTTCCCTCCAAATAAGAAGACATCCCTCTAAATAACAAGACATCCCTCTAAATAACAAGACATCCCTCTAAATACCAAGACATCCCTCTAAATATTAAGACATTCCTCCAAATAACAAGACAACCCTTTAAAAAACAAGACATCCCTCTAAATAACAAGACATCCCTCTAAATAACAAGACATCCCTCTAAATATTAAGACATCCCTTCAAATAACAAGACATCCCTCTAAATATTAAGACATCCCTCTAAATAACAAGACATCCCTCTAAATATTAAGACATCCCTTTAAATAACAAGACATCTCTCTAAATAACAAGACATCCCACTAAATAACAAGACATCCCTCTAAATATTAAGACATCCCTCCAAATAACAAGACATCCCTCTAAATATTAAGACATCCCTCTAAATAACAAGACATCCCTCTAAATATTAAGACATCCCTTTAAATAACAAGACATCTCTCTAAATAACAAGACATCCCTCCAAATAACAAGAAATCCCTCAAAAAAGCAAGACATCCCTCTAAATATTAAGACATCCCTTCAAATAACAAGACATCCCTCTAAATAACAAGACATCCCTCTAAATAACAAGACATCCCTCTAAATAAAAAGACATCCCTCTAAATAACAAGACATACCTCCAAATAACGAAACATCCCTCTAAATTATAAGACATCCCTCTTAATAACAAGCATCCCTCCAAATAACAAGACATCCCTCCAAATAACAAGACAACCCTCTAAAAAACAAAAAAACCCTTTAAATAACAAGACATCTCTCTAAAAAACAAGACATCCCTCTAAATATCAAGACATCCCTCTAAATAACAAGACATCCATCTATATAACAAGACATTCCTCTAAATATTAAGACATCCCTCTAAATAACAAGACATACCTGTAAATAACAAGACATCCCTCTAAATAACAAGAAATCCCATCTAAATTACAATACAACCCTCTAAAAAACAAGACATCCCTCCAAATAACAAGACAACCCTCTAAAAAACAAGACATCCCTCTAAATAAAAAGACATCTCTCCAAATAACAAGACATCCCTCTAAATAACAAGACATCCCATCTAAATTACAAGACAACCCTCTAAAAAACAAGACATCCCTCTAAATAACAAGACATCCCTCTAAATAACAAGACATCCCTCTAAATATTAAGACATCCCTCCAAATAACAAGACATCCCTCTAAATATTAAGACATCCCTCTAAATAACAAGACATCCCTCTAAATATTAAGACATCCCTTTAAATAACAAGACATCTCTCTAAATAACAAGACATCCCTCTAAATAACAAGACATCCCACTAAATAACAAGACGTCCCTCTAAATAACAAGACATCCCTTTTAAATAACAAGACATTCCTCTAAATAACAAGACATCCCTCTAAATAACAAGACATCCCTCCAAATAAAAAGACATCCCTCTAAATAGCAAGACATCCCTCTAAATAACAAGACATCCCTCCAAATAACAAGATATCCCTCTAAATAACAAGACATCCCTCTAAATATTAAGACATCCCTTTAAATAACAAGAAATCCCTCTAAATAACAAGACATCCCTCTAAATAACAAGACATCCCACTAAATAACAAGACATCCCTCTAAATAACAAGACATCCCATCTAAATTACAATACAACCCTCTAAAAAACAAGACATCCCTCCAAATAACAAGACAACCCTCTAAAAAACAAGACATCCCTCTAAATAAAAAGACATCTCTCCAAATAACAAGACATCCCTCTAAATAACAAGACATCCCATCTAAATTACAAGACAACCCTCTAAAAAACAAGACATCCCTCTAAATAACAAGACATCCCTCTAAATAACAAGACATCCCTCTAAATATTAAGACATCCCTCCAAATAACAAGACATCCCTCTAAATATTAAGACATCCCTCTAAATAACAAGACATCCCTCTAAATATTAAGACATCCCTTTAAATAACAAGACATCTCTCTAAATAACAAGACATCCCTCTAAATAACAAGACATCCCACTAAATAACAAGACGTCCCTCTAAATAACAAGACATCCCTTTTAAATAACAAGACATTCCTCTAAATAACAAGACATCCCTCTAAATAACAAGACATCCCTCCAAATAAAAAGACATCCCTCTAAATAGCAAGACATCCCTCTAAATAACAAGACATCCCTCCAAATAACAAGATATCCCTCTAAATAACAAGACATTCCTCCAAATAACAAGACTTCCCTCCAAATAAGAAGACATCCCTCTAAATAACAAGACATCCCTCTAAATAACAAGACATCCCTCTAAATACCAAGACATCCCTCTAAATATTAAGACATTCCTCCAAATAACAAGACAACCCTTTAAAAAACAAGACATCCCTCTAAATAACAAGACATCCCTCTAAATAACAAGACATCCCTCTAAATATTAAGACATCCCTTCAAATAACAAGACATCCCTCTAAATATTAAGACATCCCTCTAAATAACAAGACATCCCTCTAAATATTAAGACATCCCTTTAAATAACAAGACATCTCTCTAAATAACAAGACATCCCACTAAATAACAAGACATCCCTCTAAATATTAAGACATCCCTCCAAATAACAAGACATCCCTCTAAATATTAAGACATCCCTCTAAATAACAAGACATCCCTCTAAATATTAAGACATCCCTTTAAATAACAAGACATCTCTCTAAATAACAAGACATCCCTCCAAATAACAAGAAATCCCTCAAAAAAGCAAGACATCCCTCTAAATATTAAGACATCCCTTCAAATAACAAGACATCCCTCTAAATAACAAGACATCCCTCTAAATAACAAGACATCCCTCTAAATAAAAAGACATCCCTCTAAATAACAAGACATACCTCCAAATAACGAAACATCCCTCTAAATTATAAGACATCCCTCTTAATAACAAGCATCCCTCCAAATAACAAGACATCCCTCCAAATAACAAGACAACCCTCTAAAAAACAAAAAAACCCTTTAAATAACAAGACATCTCTCTAAAAAACAAGACATCCCTCTAAATATCAAGACATCCCTCTAAATAACAAGACATCCATCTATATAACAAGACATTCCTCTAAATATTAAGACATCCCTCTAAATAACAAGACATACCTGTAAATAACAAGACATCCCTCTAAATAACAAGAAATCCCATCTAAATTACAATACAACCCTCTAAAAAACAAGACATCCCTCCAAATAACAAGACAACCCTCTAAAAAACAAGACATCCCTCTAAATAAAAAGACATCTCTCCAAATAACAAGACATCCCTCTAAATAACAAGACATCCCATCTAAATTACAAGACAACCCTCTAAAAAACAAGACATCCCTCTAAATAACAAGACATCCCTCTAAATAACAAGACATCCCTCTAAATATTAAGACATCCCTCCAAATAACAAGACATCCCTCTAAATATTAAGACATCCCTCTAAATAACAAGACATCCCTCTAAATATTAAGACATCCCTTTAAATAACAAGACATCTCTCTAAATAACAAGACATCCCTCTAAATAACAAGACATCCCACTAAATAACAAGACGTCCCTCTAAATAACAAGACATCCCTTTTAAATAACAAGACATTCCTCTAAATAACAAGACATCCCTCTAAATAACAAGACATCCCTCCAAATAAAAAGACATCCCTCTAAATAGCAAGACATCCCTCTAAATAACAAGACATCCCTCCAAATAACAAGATATCCCTCTAAATAACAAGACGTTCCTCCAAATAACAAGACTTCCCTCCAAATAAGAAGACATCCCTCTAAATAACAAGACATCCCTCTAAATAACAAGACATCCCTCTAAATACCAAGACATCCCTCTAAATATTAAGACATTCCTCCAAATAACAAGACAACCCTTTAAAAAACAAGACATCCCTCTAAATAACAAGACATCTCTCTAAATATTAAGACATCCCTTCAAATAACAAGACATCCCTCTAAATAACAAGACATCCCTCTAAATAACAAGACATCCCATCTAAATTACAAGACAACCCTCTAAAAAACAAGACATCCCTCTAAATAACAAGACATCCCTCTAAATAACAAGACATCCCTCTAAATATTAAGACATCCCTCCAAATAACAAGACATTCCTCTAAATATTAAGACATCCCTCTAAATAACAAGACATCCCTCTAAATATTAAGACATCCCTTTAAATAACAAGACATCTCTCTAAATAACAAGACATCCCTCTAAATAACAAGACATCCCACTAAATAACAAGACGTCCCTCTAAATAACAAGACATCCCTTTTAAATAACAAGACATTCCTCTAAATAACAAGACATCCCTCTAAATAACAAGACATCCCTCCAAATAAAAAGACATCCCTCTAAATAGCAAGACATCCCTCTAAATAACAAGACATCCCTCCAAATAACAAGATATCCCTCTAAATAACAAGACATTCCTCCAAATAACAAGACTTCCCTCCAAATAAGAAGACATCCCTCTAAATAACAAGACATCCCTCTAAATAACAAGACATCCCTCTAAATACCAAGACATCCCTCTAAATATTAAGACATTCCTCCAAATAACAAGACAACCCTTTAAAAAACAAGACATCCCTCTAAATAACAAGACATCCCTCTAAATAACAAGACATCCCTCTAAATATTAAGACATCCCTTCAAATAACAAGACATCCCTCTAAATATTAAGACATCCCTCTAAATAACAAGACATCCCTCTAAATATTAAGACATCCCTTTAAATAACAAGACATCTCTCTAAATAACAAGACATCCCTCTAAATAACAAGACATCCCTCTAAATATTAAGACATCCCTCCAAATAACAAGACATCCCTCTAAATATTAAGACATCCCACTAAATAACAAGACATCCCTCTAAATATTAAGACATCCCTTTAAATAACAAGACACCTCTCTAAATAACAAGACATCCCTCTAAATAACAAGACATCTCACTAAAAAACAAGACATCCCTCTAAATAACAAGACATCCCTTTTAAATAACAAGACATTCCTCTAAATAACAAGACATCCCTCTAAATAACAAGACATCCCTCCAAATAACAAGAAATCCCTCAAAAAAGCAAGACATCCCTCTAAATATTAAGACATCCCTTCAAATAACAAGACATCCCTCTAAATAACAAGACATCCCTCTAAATAACAAGACATCCCTCTAAATAAAAAGACATCCCTCTAAATAACTAGACATCCCTCCAAATACCAAGACATCCCTCTAAATAACAAGACATCCCTCTAAATAACAAGACATACCTCCAAATAACGAAACATCCCTCTAAATTATAAGACATCCCTCTTAATAACAAGCATCCCTCCAAATAACAAGACATCCCTCTAAATAACAAGACATCCCTCCAAATATGAAGACATTCCTCTAAATAACAAGACATCCCTCTAAATAACAAGACATCTCTCTAAATAACAAGACATCTCTCTAAATATTAAGACATCCCTTCAAATAACAAGACATCCCTCTAAATAACAAGACATCCCTCTAAATAACAAGACATCCCTCTAAATAACAAGACATCCCTCTAAATAACAAGACAACCCTCTAAAAAACAAGACATCCCTCTAAATATTAAGACATCAATCTAAATAACAAGACATCCCTCCAAATAACAAGACAACCCTCTAAAAAACAAAAAAACCCTTTAAATAACAAGACATCTCTCTAAAGAACAAGACATCCCTCTAAATATCAAGACATCCCTCTAAATAACAAGACATCCATCTATATAACAAGACATTCCTCTAAATATTAAGACATCCCTCTAAATAACAAGACATACCTGTAAATAACAAGACATCCCTCTAAATAACAAGACATCCCATCTAAATTACAAGACAACCCTCTAAAAAACAAGACATCCCTCCAAATAACAAGACAACCCTCTAAAAAACAAGACATCCCTCTAAATAACAAGACAACCCTTTAAAAAACAAGACATCCCTCTAAATAACAAGACATCCCTCTAAATAACAAGACATCCCTCTAAATATTAAGACATCCCTTCAAATAACAAGACATCCCTCTAAATATTAAGACATCCCTCTAAATAACAAGACATCCCTCTAAATATTATAACATCCCTTTAAATAACAAGACATCTCTCTAAATAACAAGACATCCCTCTAAATAACAAGACATCCCACTAAATAACAAGACATCCCTCTAAATAACAAGACATCCCTTTTAAATAACAAGACATTCCTCTAAATAACAAGACATCCCTCTAAATATTAAGACATCCCTCTAAATAACAAGACATCCCTCCAAATAAAAAGACATCCCTCTAAATAGCAAGACATCCCTCTAATAAACAAGACATTCCGCTAAATATTAAGACATCCCTCTAAATAACAAGACATCCCATCTAAATTACAAGAAAACCCTCTAAAAAACAAGACAACCCTCTAAAAAACAAGACATCCCTCTAAATAAAAAGACATCTTAGACACAAGTGTGTACAAGGTTGTACAAGTGTGTACAAGGTTGTACAAGTGTGTACAAGGGTGTACAAGTTTGTACAAGTGTGTACAAGTTTGTACAAGTGTGTACAAGTTTGTACAAGGTTGTACAAATGTATACAAGGGTGTACAAAAGTGTACAAGGGTGCACAAGTTTGTACAAGGGTGTACAAGTGTGTACAAGCTTGTAGAAGTGTGTACAAGCTTGTACAAGTGTGTACAAGGGTGTACAGGTTTGTACAAGGTTGTACAAGTGTTTACAAGGGAGTACAAGTATGTACAAGAATGTACAAGTTTGTACAAGTGTGTACAAGTGTGTACAAGGTTGTACAAGTGTGTACAAGGTTGTACTTGTACACACTTGTACAAACTTGTACACACTTGTACACCCTTGTACAAACTTGTGCAGCCTTGTACACTTTTGTACACCCTTGTACACATTTGTACAACCTTGTACAAACTTGTACACACTTGAACAAACTTGTACACACTTGTACAACCTTGTACACACTTGTACAACCTTGTACACACTTGTACAACCTTGTACACACTTGTACAAGCTTGTACACACTTGTACAACCTTGTACACACTTGTACAACCTTGTACACACTTGTATAAACTTGTACACCCTTGTACACACTTGTACAACCTTGTACACACTTGTACAACCTTGTACACAATTGTACAACCTTGTACAACCATGTACACACTTGTACAACCTTGTACACACTTGTACAACCTTTTACAAACTTTTACACACTTGTACAAACTTGTACATTCTTTTGTACATCCTTGTAAACACTTGTACAACCTTGTACAAACCTGTACACCCTTGTACACACTTGTACAAGCTTGTACACACTTGTACATTCTTGTACAAACTTGTACTTACTTGTACAACCTTGTACAAACTTGTACACACTTGTACAAACTTTTACATCCTTGTACACATTTGTACACCCTTGTACACACTTGTACAACCTTGTACAAACCTGTACACCCTTGTACACACTTGTACAAGCTTGTACAAGATTGTACACCCTTGTACACACTTGTGCACCCTTGTACACACTTGTACACCCTTGTATACACTTGTACAACCTTTTACAAACTTGTACACACTTGTACAAACTTGTACATTCTTGTGCATACTTGTACACCCTTGTAAACACTTGTACAACCTTGTACAAACCTGTACACCCTTGTACACACTTGTACAAGCTTGTACACACTTGTACAAGCTTGTACACACTTGTACAAGCTTGTACACACTTGTACACCCTTGTACAAACTTGTGCACCCTTGTACACTTTTGTACACCCTTGTATACATTTGTACAACCTTGTACAAACTTGTACACAATTGTACAAACTTGTACACACTTGTACAAACTTGTACACCCTTGTACACACTTGTACAACCTTGTACACACTTGTACAACCTTGTACAAACCTGTACACCCTTGTACACACTTGTACAAGCTTGTACACGATTGTACACCCTTGTACACACTTGTGCACCCTTGTACACACTTGTACACCCTTGTACACACTTGTACAACCTTTTACAAACTTGTACACACTTGTACAAACTTGTACATTCTTGTACATACTTGTACACCCTTGTAAACACTTGTACAACCTTGTACAAACCTGTACACCCTTGTACACACTTGTACAAGCTTGTACACACTTGTACACCCTTGTACACACTTGTACAACCTTGTACAAACTTGTACAACCTTGTACACAATTGTACAACCTTGTACAACCTTGTACACACTTGTACAACCTTGTACACACTTGTACAACCTTGTACACACTTGTACAACCTTGTACACACTTGTACACCTTTGTACACACTTGTTCAACCTTATACACACTTGTACAACCTTTTACACACTTGCTTGTACAAGGGTTTACAGGTTTGTACAAGGTTGTACAAGTGTGTACAAGGGTGTACAAGTATGTACAAGAATGTACAAGTTTGTACAAGTGTGTACAAGGGTGTACAAGTATGTACAAGAATGTACAAGTTTGTACAAGTGTGTACAAGGGTGTACAAATGTGTACAAGGATGTAAAAGTTTGTACAAGTGTGTACAAGTTTGTAGTAAGTTGTACAAGGTTGTACAAGTGTGTACAAGGTTGTACAAGTGTGTACAAGGGTTCACAAGTGTGTACAAGGGTGTACAATCGTGTACAAGCTTGTACAATCGTGTACAAGCTTGTACAAGTGTGTACACGGGTTTACAGGTTTGTACAAGGTTGTACAAGTGTGTACAAGGATGTACAAGTGTGTACAAGGTTGTACAAGTGTGTACAAGTTTGTACAAGTGTGTACAAGTTTGTACAAGTTTGTACAAATGTGTACAAGGGTGTACAAAAGTGTACAAGGGTGCACAAGTTTGTACAAGGGTGTACAAGTGTGTACAAATGTATACAAGGGTGCACAAGTGTGTACAAGGGTGTACAATCGTGTACAAGGATGTACAAGTATGTACAAGAATGTACAATTTTGTACAAGTGTGTACAAGTTTGTAAAAGGTTGTACAAGAGTGTACAAGGGTGAACAAGTGTGTACAAGGTTGTACAAGTGTGTACAAGCTTGTACAAGTGTGTACAAGCTTGTACAAGTGTGTACAAGGGTGTACAAGTGTGTACAAGGTTGTACAAGTTTTTACAAGGTTGTACAAGTGTGTACAAGGTTGTACAAGTGTGTACAAGGTTGTACAAGTGTAAACAAGTTTGTACAAGGTTGTACAAGTGTGTACAAGGTTGTACAAGTGTGTACAAGGTTGTACAAGTGTGTACAAGGGTGTACAAGTTTGTACAAGTGTGTACAAGGTTGTACAAGTGTGTACAAGGGTGTACAAGTTTGTACAAGTGTGTACAAGTTTGTACAATTGTGTACAAGTTTGTACAAGGTTGTACAAATGTATACAAGGGTGCACAAGTGTGTACAAGGGTGTACAATCGTGTACAAGCTTGTACAAGTGTGTACAAGGGTGTACAGGTTTGTACAAGGTTGTACAAGTGTGTACAAGGGTGTACAAATGTGTACAAGGATGTAAAAGTTTGTACAAGTGTGTACAAGTTTGTACAAGGTTGTACAGGTAAGTATAAGTTTGTACAAGAATGTACAAGTGTGTACAAGGTTTTACAATTGTGTAAAAGGTTGTACAAGTGTGTACAAGGTTGTACAAGCGTGTACAAGGTTGTACAAGTGTGTACATGGTTGTACAAGTGTGTACAAGGTTGTACAAGTGTGTACAAGTTTGTTCAAGTGTGTACAAGTTTGTACAAGGTTGTACAAATGTGTACAAGGGTGTACAAAAGTGTACAAGGGTGCACAAGTTTGTACAAGGGTGTACAAGTGTGTACAAGCTTGTACAAGTGTGTACAAGCTTGTACAAGGGTTTACAGGTTTGTACAAGGTTGTACAAGTGTGTACAAGGGTGTACAAGTATGTACAAGAATGTACAAGTTTGTACAAGTGTGTACAAGGGTGTACAAGTATGTACAAGAATGTACAAATTTGTACGAGTGTGTACAAGGATGTACAAATGTGTACAAGGATGTAAAAGTTTGTACAAGTGTGTACAAGTTTGTACAAGGTTGTACAAGGTTGTACAAGTGTGTACAAGGTTGTACAAGTGTGTACAAGGTTGTACAAGTGTGTACAAGGTTGTACAAGTGTGTACAAGGTTGTACAAGTGTGTACAAGGGTGCACAAGTGTGTACAAGGGTGTTTAATCGTGTACAAGCTTGTACAATCGTGTACATGCTTGTTTCAAGTTTGTACAAGGGTTTACAGGTTTGTACAAGGTTGTACAAGTGTGTACAAGGGTGTACAAGTATGTACAAGAATGTACAAGTTTGTACAAGTGTGTACAAGGGTGTACAAATGTGTACAAGGTTGTACAAGTGTGTACAAGGTTGTACAAGTGTGTACAAGGTTGTACAAGTGTGTACAAGGGTGCACAAGTGTGTACAAGGGTGTACAATCGTGTACAAGCTTGTACAATCGTGTACATGCTTGTTTCAAGTTTGTACAAGGGTTTACAGGTTTGTACAAGGTTGTACAAGTGTGTACAAGGGTGTACAAGTATGTACAAGAATGTACAAGTTTGTACAAGTGTGTACAAGGGTGTACAAATGTGTACAAGTTTGTACAAGGTTGTACAAGGTTGTACAAGTGTGTACAAGGTTGTTCAAGTGTGTACAAGGTTGTACAATTGTGTACAAGTTTGTACAAGTGTGTACAAGTTTGTACAATGTTGTACAAATGTGTACAAGGGTGTACAAAAGTGTACAAGGGTGCACAAGTTTGTACAAGGGTGTACAAGTGTGTACAAGGGTGTACAGGTTTGTACAAGGTTGTACAAGTGTTTACAAGGTTGTACAAGTGTGTACAAGGTTGCACAAGTGTGTACAAGAGTGTACAATCGTGTACAAGCTTGTACAAGTGTGTACAAGGGTGTACAGGTTTGTACAAGGTTGTACAAGTGTGTACAAGGTTTTACAATTGTGTACAAGGTTGTACAAGTGTGTACAAGGTTGTACAAGTGTGTACAAGTTTGTACAAGTGTGTACAAGCTTGTACAAGTGTGTACAAGGTTGTACAAGTGTGTACATGGTTGTTCAAGTGTGTACATGTTTGTACAAGTGTGTTTAAGTTTGTACAAGGTTGTACAAATGTGTACAAGGGTGTACAAAAGTGTACAAGGGTGCACAAGTTTGTACAAGGGTGTACAAGTGTGTACAAGCTTGTACAAGTGTGTACAAGGGTGTACAGGTTTGTACAAGGTTGTACAAATGTGTACAAGGATGTACAAGTATGTACAAGAATGTACAATTTTGTACAAGTGTGTACAAGTTTGTAAAAGGTTGTACAAGTGTGTACAAGGGTGAACAAGTGTGTACAAGGTTGTACAAGTGTGTACAAGCTTGTACAAGTGTGTACAAGGGTGTACAAGTGTGTACAAGGTTGTACAAGTTTTTACAAGGTTGTACAAGTGTGTACAAGGTTGTACAAGTGTGTAAGGTGTACAAGTGTGTACAAGGTTGTACAAGTGTGTACAAGGTTGTACAAGTGTGTACAAGGTTGTACAAGTGTGTACAAGGTTGTACAAGGTTGTACAATTGTGTACAAGGTTGTACATGTGTGTACAAGGTTGTACAAGTGTGTACAAGGTTGTACAAGTGTGTACAAGGGTGTACAAGTTTGTACAAGTGTGTAAAAGTTTGTACAATTGTGTACAAGTTTGTACAAGGTTGTACAAATGTATACAAGGGTGTACAAAAGTGTACAAGGGTGCACAAGTTTGTACAAGGGTGTACAAGTGTGTACAAGCTTGTACAAGTGTGTACAAGCTTGTACAAGTGTGTACAAGGGTGTACAGGTTTGTACAAGGTTGTACAAGTGTTTACAAGGGTGTACAAGTATGTACAAGAATGTACAAGTTTGTACAAGTGTGTACAAGTTTGTAAAAGGTTGTACAAGTGTGTACAAGGGTGTACAAGTGTGTACAAGGGTGCACAAGTGTGTACAAGCTTGTACAAGTGTGTACAAGGGTGTACAGGTTTGTACAAGGTTGTACAAGTGTGTACAAGGATGTACAAGTATGTACAAGAATGTACAATTTTGTACAAGTGTGTACAAGTTTGTAAAAGGTTGTACAAGTGTGTACAAGGGTGTACAAGTGTGTGCAAGGTTGTACAAGTGTGTACAAGCTTGTACAAGTGTGTACAAGGGTGTACAAGTTTGTACAAGTGTGTACAAGGTTGTACAAGTGTGTACAAGGGTGTACAAGTTTGTACAAGTGTGTACAAGTTTGTACAATTGTGTACAAGTTTGTACAAGGTTGTACAAATGTATACAAGGGTGCACAAGTGTGTACAAGGGTGTACAATCGTGTACAAGCTTGTACAAGTGTGTACAAGGGTGTACAGGTTTGTACAAGGTTGTACAAGTGTGTACAAGGGTGTACAAATGTGTACAAGGATGTAAAAGTTTGTACAAGTGTGTACAAGTTTGTACAAGGTTGTACAAGTAAGTATAAGTTTGTACAAGAATGTACAAGTGTGTACAAGGTTTTACAATTGTGTAAAAGGTTGTACAAGTGTGTACAAGCTTGTACAAGTGTGTACAAGGGTGTACAGGTTTGTACAAGGTTGTACAAGTGTGTACAAGGGTGTACAAATGTGTACAAGGATGTAAAAGTTTGTACAAGTGTGTACAAGTTTGTACAAGGTTGTACAAGTAAGTATAAGTTTGTACAAGAATGTACAAGTGTGTACAAGGTTTTACAATTGTGTAAAAGGTTGTACAAGTGTGTACAAGGTTGTACAAGCGTGTACAAGGTTGTACAAGTGTGTACATGGTTGTACAAGTGTGTACAAGGTTGTACAAGTGTGTACAAGTTTGTTCAAGTGTGTACAAGTTTGTACAAGGTTGTACAAATGTGTACAAGGGTGTACAAAAGTGTACAAGGGTGCACAAGTTTGTACAAGGGTGTACAAGTGTGTACAAGCTTGTACAAGTGTGTACAAGCTTGTACAAGGGTTTACAGGTTTGTACAAGGTTGTACAAGTGTGTACAAGGGTGTACAAGTATGTACAAGAATGTACAAGTTTGTACAAGTGTGTACAAGGGTGTACAAGTATGTACAAGAATGTACAAATTTGTACAAGTGTGTACAAGGATGTACAAATGTGTACAAGGATGTAAAAGTTTGTACAAGTGTGTACAAGTTTGTACAAGGTTGTACAAGGTTGTACAAGTGTGTACAAGGTTGTACAAGTGTGTACAAGGTTGTACAAGTGTGTACAAGGTTGTACAAGTGTGTACAAGGTTGTACAAGTGTGTACAAGGGTGCACAAGTGTGTACAAGGGTGTTTAATCGTGTACAAGCTTGTACAATCGTGTACATGCTTGTTTCAAGTTTGTACAAGGGTTTACAGGTTTGTACAAGGTTGTACAAGTGTGTACAAGGGTGTACAAGTATGTACAAGAATGTACAAGTTTGTACAAGTGTGTACAAGGGTGTACAAATGTGTACAAGGTTGTACAAGTGTGTACAAGGTTGTACAAGTGTGTACAAGGGTGCACAAGTGTGTACAAGGGTGTACAATCGTGTACAAGCTTGTACAATCGTGTACATGCTTGTTTCAAGTTTGTACAAGGGTTTACAGGTTTGTACAAGGTTGTACAAGTGTGTACAAGGGTGTACAAGTATGTACAAGAATGTACAAGTTTGTACAAGTGTGTACAAGGGTGTACAAATGTGTACAAGTTTGTACAAGGTTGTACAAGGTTGTACAAGTGTGTACAAGGTTTTTCAAGTGTGTACAAGGTTGTACAAGTGTGTACAAGTTTGTACAAGTGTGTACAAGTTTGTACAATGTTGTACAAATGTGTACAAGGGTGTACAAAAGTGTACAAGGGTGCACAAGTTTGTACAAGGGTGTACAAGTGTGTACAAGGGTGTACAGGTTTGTACAAGGTTGTACAAGTGTTTACAAGGTTGTACAAGTGTGTACAAGGTTGCACAAGTGTGTACAAGAGTGTACAATCGTGTACAAGCTTGTACAAGTGTGTACAAGGGTGTACAGGTTTGTACAAGGTTGTACAAGTGTGTACAAGGTTTTACAATTGTGTACAAGGTTGTACAAGTGTGTACAAGGTTGTACAAGTGTGTACAAGTTTGTACAAGTGTGTACAAGCTTGTACAAGTGTGTACAAGGTTGTACAAGTGTGTACATGGTTGTTCAAGTGTGTACATGTTTGTACAAGTGTGTTTAAGTTTGTACAAGGTTGTACAAATGTGTACAAGGGTGTACAAAAGTGTACAAGGGTGCACAAGTTTGTACAAGGGTGTACAAGTGTGTACAAGCTTGTACAAGTGTGTACAAGGGTGTACAGGTTTGTACAAGGTTGTACAAATGTGTACAAGGATGTACAAGTATGTACAAGAATGTACAATTTTGTACAAGTGTGTACAAGTTTGTAAAAGGTTGTACAAGTGTGTACAAGGGTGAACAAGTGTGTACAAGGTTGTACAAGTGTGTACAAGCTTGTACAAGTGTGTACAAGGGTGTACAAGTGTGTACAAGGTTGTACAAGTTTTTACAAGGTTGTACAAGTGTGTACAAGGTTGTACAAGTGTGTACAAGGTTGTACAAGTGTGTACAAGGTTGTACAAGTGTGTACAAGGTTGTATAAGTGTGTACAAGGTTGAAAAAGTGTGTACAAGGTTGTACAAGTGTGTACAAGGTTGTACAAGTGTGTACAAGGTTGTACAAGTGTGTAAGGTGTACAAGTGTGTACAAGGTTGTACAAGTGTGTACAAGGTTGTACAAGTGTGTACAAGGTTGTACAAGTGTGTACAAGGTTGTACAAGGTTGTACAATTGTGTACAAGGTTGTACATGTGTGTACAAGGTTGTACAAGTGTGTACAAGGTTGTACAAGTGTGTACAAGGGTGTACAAGTTTGTACAAGTGTGTAAAAGTTTGTACAATTGTGTACAAGTTTGTACAAGGTTGTACAAATGTATACAAGGGAGTACAAAAGTGTACAAGGGTGCACAAGTTTGTACAAGGGTGTACAAGTGTGTACAAGCTTGTACAAGTGTGTACAAGCTTGTACAAGTGTGTACAAGGGTGTACAGGTTTGTACAAGGTTGTACAAGTGTTTACAAGGGTGTACAAGTATGTACAAGAATGTACAAGTTTGTACAAGTGTGTACAAGTTTGTAAAAGGTTGTACAAGTGTGTACAAGGGTGTACAAGTGTGTACAAGGGTGCACAAGTGTGTACAAGCTTGTACAAGTGTGTACAAGGGTGTACAAGTTTGTACAAGGTTGTACAAGTGTGTACAAGGATGTACAAGTATGTACAAGAATGTACAATTTTGTACAAGTGTGTACAAGTTTGTAAAAGGTTGTACAAGTGTGTACAAGGGTGTACAAGTGTGTGCAAGGTTGTACAAGTGTGTACAAGCTTGTACAAGTGTGTACAAGGGTGTACAAGTGTGTACAAGCTTGTACAAGTGTGTACAAGGGTGTACAAGTGTGTACAAGGTTGTACAAGTTTTTACAAGGTTGTACAAGTGTGTACAAGGTTGTACAAGTGTGTACAAGGTTGTACAAGTGTGTACAAGGTTGTACAAGTGTGTACAAGGTTGTATAAGTGTGTAAAAGGTTGGATAAGTGTGTACAAGGTTGTACAAGTGTGTACAAGGTTGTACAAGTGTGGACAAGGTTGTACAAGTGTGTACAAAGGTGTACAATTGTGTACAAGGTTGTACAAGTGTGTACAAGGTTGTACAAGTGTGTACAAGGTTGTACAAGTGTGTACAAGGTTGTACAAGGTTGTACAATTGTGTACAAGGTTGTACAAGTGTGTACAAGGTTGTACAAGTGTGTACAAGGTTGTACAAGTGTGTACAAGGTTGTACAAGTGAGTACAAGGTTGTACAAGTGAGTACAAGGGTGTACAAGTTTGTACAAGTGTGTACAAGTTTGTACAAGTGTGTACAAGTTTGTACAAGGTTGTACAAATGTATACAAGGGTGTACAAAAGTGTACAAGGGTGCACAAGTTTGTACAAGGGTGTACAAGTGTGTACAAGCTTGTACAAGTGTGTACAAGCTTGTACAAGTGTGTACAAGGGTGTACAGGTTTGTACAAGGTTGTACAAGTGTTTACAAGGGTGTACAAGTATGTACAAGAATGTACAAGTTTGTACAAGTGTGTACAAGTGTGTACAAGGTTGTACAAGTGTGTACAAGGTTGTACAAGTGTGTACAAGGTTGTACAAGTGTGTACAAGGTTGTACAAGTGTGTACAAAGGTGTACAAGTGTGTACAAGGTTGTACAAGGTTGTACAATTGTGTACAAGGTTGTACAAGTGTGTACAAGGTTGTACAAGTGTGTACAAGGGTGTACAAGTTTGTACAAGTGTGTACAAGTTTGTACAAGTGTGTACAAGTTTGTACAAGGTTGTACAAATGTATACAAGGGTGTACAAAAGTGTACAAGGGTGCACAAGTTTGTACAAGGGTGTACAAGTGTGTACAAGCTTGTACAAGTGTGTACAAGGGTGTACAGGTTTGTACAAGGTTGTACAAGTGTTTACAAGGGTGTACAAGTATGTACAAGAATGTAAAAGTTTGTACAAGTGTGTACAAGTTTGTAAAAGGTTGTACAAGTGTGTACAAGGGTGTACAAGTGTGTACAAGGGTGCACAAGTGTGTACAAGGGTGTACAATCGTGTACAATCTTGTACAAGTGTGTACAAGGGTGTACAGGTTTGTACAAGGTTGTACAAGTGTGTACAAGGTTGTACAAGTGTGTACAAGGGTGTACAAGTTTGTACAAGTGTGTACAAGTTTGTACAATTGTGTACAAGTTTGTACAAGGTTGTACAAATGTATACAAGGGTGTACAAAAGTAAACAAGGGTGCACAAGTTTGTACAAGGGTGTACAAGTGTGTACAAGCTTGTACAAGTGTGTACAAGCTTGTACAAGTGTGTACAAGGGTGTACAGGTTTGTACAAGTTTGTACAAGTGTTTACAAGGGTGTACAAGTATGTACAAGAATGTACAAGTTTGTACAAGTGTGTACAAGTTTGTAAAAGGTTGTACAAGTGTGTACAAGGGAGTACAAGTGTGTACAATGGTGCACAAGTGTGTACAAGGGTGTACAATCGTGTACAAGCTTGTACAAGTGTGTTCAAGGGTGTACAGGTTTGTACAAGGTTGTACAAGTGTGTACAAGGGTGTACAAATGTGTACAAGGATGTAAAAGTTTGTACAAGTGTGTACAAGTTTGTACAAGGTTGTACAAGTAAGTACAAGTTTGTACAAGGTTGTACAAGTGTGTACAAGCTTGTACAAGTGTGTACAAGGTTGTACAAGTGTGTACAAGGTTGTACAAGTGTGTACAAGGTTGTACAAGTGTGTACAAGGTTGTACAAGTGTGTACAAGGTTGTACAAGTGTGTACAAGGTTGTACAAGTGTGTACAAGGTTGTACAAGTGTGTACAAGGTTGTACAAGTGTGTACAAGGTTGTACAAGTGTGTACATGGTTGTACAAGTGTGTACAAGGTTGTACAAGTGTGTACAAGGTTTTACAAGTGTGTACAAGGGTGCACAAGTGTGTACAAGGGTGTACAATCGTGTACAAGCTTGTACAAGTTTTTACAAGGTTGTACAAGTGTGTACAAGGTTGTACAAGTGTGTACAAGGTTGTACAAGTGTGTACAAGGTTGTACAAGTGTGTACAAGGTTGTATAAGTGTGTACAAAGGTGTACAAGTGTGTACAAGGTTGTACAAGTGTGTACAAGGTTGTACAAGTGTGTACAAGGGTGTACAAGTTTGTACAAGTGTGTACAAGTTTGTACAAGTGTGTACAAGTTTGTACAAGGTTGTACAAATGTACACAAGGGTGTACAAACGTGTACAAGGGTGCACAAGTTTGTACAAGGTTGTACAAGTGTGTACAAGTTTGTACAAGGTTGTACAAGTGTGTACAAGTTTGTACAAGGTTGTACAAACGTGTACAATTGTGTACAAGGTTGTACAAGTGTGTACAAGGTTGTACAAGTGTGTACAAGGTTGTACAAGTGTGTACAAGGTTGTACAAGTGTGTACAAGGTTGTACAAGTGTGTACAAGGTTGTACAAGTGTGTACAAGGTTGTACAAGTGTGTACAAGGGTGCACAAGTGTGTACAAGGGTGCACAAGTGTGTACAAGGGTGTACAATCGTGTACAAGCTTGTACAATCGTGTACAAGCTTGTACAAGTGTGTACAAGGGTTTACAGGTTTGTACAAGGTTGTACAAGTGTGTACAAGGGTGTACAAATGTGTACAAGGATGTAAAAGTTTGTACAAGTGTGTACAAGTTTATACAAGGTTGTACAAGTGTGTACAATGTTTTACAATTGTGTACAAGGTTGTACAAGTGTGTACAAGGTTGTACAGGTTTGTACAAGGTTGTACAAGTGTTTACAAGGGAGTACAAGTATGTACAAGAATGTACAAGTTTGTACAAGTGTGTACAAGTGTGTACAAGGTTGTACAAGTGTGTACAAGGTTGTACAAGTGTGTACAAGGTTGTACAAGTGTGTACAAGGTTGAACAAGTGTGTACAAAGGTGTACAAGTGTGTACAAGGTTGTACAAGTGTGTACAAGGTTGTACAAGTGTGTACAAGGTTGTACAAGTGTGTACAAGGTTGTACAAGTGTGTACAAGTGTGTACAAGCTTGTACAAGTGTGTACAAGCTTGTACAAGTGTGTACAAGGGTGTACAGGTTTGTACAAGGTTGTACAAGTGTTTACAAGGGTGTACAAGTATGTACAAGAATGTACAAGTTTGTACAAGTGTGTACAAGTTTGTAAAAGGTTGTACAAGTGTGTACAAGGGTGTACAAGTGTGTACAAGGGTGCACAAGTGTGTACAAGCTTGTACAAGTGTGTACAAGGGTGTACAGGTTTGTACAAGGTTGTACAAGTGTGTACAAGGATGTACAAGTATGTACAAGAATGTACAATTTTGTACAAGTGTGTACAAGTTTGTAAAAGGTTGTACAAGTGTGTACAAGGGTGTACAAGTGTGTGCAAGGTTGTACAAGTGTGTACAAGCTTGTACAAGTGTGTACAAAGGTGTACAATTGTGTACAAGGTTGTACAAGTGTGTACAAGGTTGTACAAGTGTGTACAAGGTTGTACAAGTGTGTGCAAGGTTGTACAAGGTTGTACAATTGTGTACAAGGTTGTACAAGTGTGTACAAGGTTGTACAAGTGTGTACAAGGTTGTACAAGTGTGTACAAGGTTGTACAAGTGAGTACAAGGGTGTACAAGTTTGTACAAGTGTGTACAAGTTTGTACAAGTGTGTACAAGTTTGTACAAGGTTGTACAAATGTATACAAGGGTGTACAAAAGTGTACAAGGGTGCACAAGTTTGTACAAGGGTGTACAAGTGTGTACAAGCTTGTACAAGTGTGTACAAGCTTGTACAAGTGTGTACAAGGGTGTACAGGTTTGTACAAGGTTGTACAAGTGTTTACAAGGGTGTACAAGTATGTACAAGAATGTACAAGTTTGTACAAGTGTGTACAAGTGTGTACAAGGTTGTACAAGTGTGTACAAGGTTGTACAAGTGTGTACAAGGTTGTACAAGTTTGTACAAGGTTGTACAAGTGTGTACAAAGGTGTACAAGTGTGTACAAGGTTGTACAAGGTTGTACAATTGTGTACAAGGTTGTACAAGTGTGTACAAGGTTGTACAAGTGTGTACAAGGGTGTACAAGTTTGTACAAGTGTGTACAAGTTTGTACAAGTGTGTACAAGGGTGTACAAGTTTGTACAAGTGTGTACAAGTTTGTACAAGTGTGCACAAGTTTGTACAAGGTTGTACAAATGTATACAAGGGTGTACAAATGTATACAAGGGTGTACAAAAGTGTACAAGGGTGCACAAGTTTGTACAAGGGTGTACAAGTGTGTACAAGCTTGTACAATCGTGTACAAGCTTGTACAAGTGTGTACAAGGGTTTACAGGTTTGTACAAGGTTGTACAAGTGTGTACAAGGGTGTACAAATGTGTACAAGGATGTAAAAGTTTGTACAAGTGTGTACAAGTTTGTACAAGGTTGTACAAGTGTGTACAATGTTTTACAATTGTGTACAAGGTTGTACAAGTGTGTACAAGGTTGTACAGGTTTGTACAAGGTTGTACAAGTGTTTACAAGGGAGTACAAGTATGTACAAGAATGTACAAGTTTGTACAAGTGTGTACAAGTGTGTACAAGGTTGTACAAGTGTGTACAAGGTTGTACAAGTGTGTACAAGGTTGTACAAGTGTGTACAAGGTTGAACAAGTGTGTACAAAGGTGTACAAGTGTGTACAAGGTTGTACAAGTGTGTACAAGGTTGTACAAGTGTGTACAAGGTTGTACAAGTGTGTACAAGGTTGTACAAGTGTGTACAAGGTTGTACAAGGTTGTACAATTGTGTACAAGGTTGTACAAGTGTGTACAAGGTTGTACAAGTGTGTACAAGGGTGTACAAGTTTGTACAAGTGTGTACGTGTACAAGTGTGCACAAGTTTGTACAAGGTTGTACAAATGTATACAAGGGTGTACAAAAGTGTACAAGGGTGCACAAGTTTGTACAAGGGTGTACAAGTGTGTACAAGCTTGTACAATCGTGTACAAGGGTGTACAGGTTTGTACAAGGTTGTACAAGTGTTTACAAGGGTGTACAAGTATGTACAAGAATGTACAAGTTTGTACAAGTGTGTACAAGTTTGTAAAAGGTTGTACAAGTGTGTACAAGGGTGTACAAGTGTGTACAAGGGTGCACAAGTTTGAACAAGGGTGTACAAGTGTGTACAAGCTTGTACAAGTGTGTACAAGCTTGTACAAGTGTTTACAAGGGTGTACAAGTATGCACAAGAATGTACAAGTTTGTACAAGTGTGTACAAGTTTGTAAAAGGTTGTACAAGTGTGTACAAGGGTGTACAAGTGTGTACAAGGGTGCACAAGTGTGTACAAGGGTGCACAAGTGTGTACAAGTGTGTACAAGGTTGTACAAGTGTGTACAAGGTTGTACAAGTGTGTACAAGGTTGTATAAGTGTGTACAAAGGTGTACAAGTGTGTACAAGGTTGTACAAGTGTGTACAAGGTTGTACAAGTGTGTACATGGTTGTACAAGGTTGTACAATTGTGTACAAGGTTGTACAAGTGTGTACAAGGTTGAACAATGTGTACAAGGGTGTACAAGTTTGTACAAGTGTGTACAAGTTTGTACAAGTGTGTACAAGTTTGTACAAGGTTGTACAAATGTATACAAGGGTGTACAAAAGTGTACAAGGGTGCACAAGTTTGTACAAGGGTGTACAAGTGTGTACAAGCTTGTACAAGTGTGTACAAGCTTGTACAAGTGTGTACAAGGGTGTACAGGTTTGTACAAGATTGTACAAGTGTTTACAAGGGTGTACAAAAGAATGTACAAGTTTGTACAAGTGTGTACAAGTTTGTAAAAGGTTGTACAAGTGTGTACAAGGTTGTACAAGTGTGTACAAGGTTGTACCATAGTGTACAAGGTTGTACAAGTGTGTACAAAGGTGTACAAGTGTGTACAAGGTTGTACAAGTGTGTACAAAGTTGTACAAGTGTGTACATGGTTGTACAAGGTTTTACAATTGTGTACAAGGTTGTACAAGTGTGTACAAGGTTGTACAAGTGTGTACAAGGGTGACAAGTTTGTACAAGTGTGTACAAGTTTGTACAAGTGTGTACAAGTTTGTACAAGGTTGTACAAATGTACACAAGGGTGTACAAACGTGTACAAGGGTGCACAAGTTTGTACAAGGTTGTATAAGTGTGTACAAGTTTGTACAAGGTTGTACAAGTGTGTACAAGTTTGTACAAGGTTGTACAAACGTGTACAATTGTGTATAAGGTTGTACAAGTGTGTACAAGGTTGTACAAGTGTGTACAAGGTTGTACAAGTGTGTACAAGGTTGTACAAGTGTGTACAAGGTTGTACAAGTGTGTACAAGGTTGTACAAGTGTGTACAAGGTTGTACAAGTGTGTACAAGGGTGTACAATCGTGTACAAGCTTGTACAATCGTGTACAAGCTTGTACAAGTGTGTACAAGGGTTTACAGGTTTGTACAAGGTACAAGTGTGTACAAGGGTGCACAAGTGTGTACAAGGGTGTACAATCGTGTACAAGCTTGTACAATCGTGTACAAGCTTGTACAAGTGTGTACAAGGGTTTACAGGTTTGTACAAGGTTGTACAAGTGTGTACAAGGGTGTACAAATGTGTACAAGGATGTAAAAGTTTGTACAAGTGTGTACAAGTTTATACAAGGTTGTACAAGTGTGTACAATGTTTTACAATTGTGTACAAGGTTGTACAAGTGTGTACAAGGTTGTACAGGTTTGTACAAGGTTGTACAAGTGTTTACAAGGGAGTACAAGTATGTACAAGAATGTACAAGTTTGTACAAGTGTGTACAAGTGTGTACAAGGTTGTACAAGTGTGTACAAGGTTGTACAAGTGTGTACAAGGTTGTACAAGTGTGTACAAGGTTGAACAAGTGTGTACAAAGGTGTACAAGTGTGTACAAGGTTGTACAAGTGTGTACAAGGTTGTACAAGTGTGTACAAGGTTGTACAAGTGTGTACAAGGTTGTACAAGTGTGTACAAGGTTGTACAAGGTTGTACAATTGTGTACAAGGTTGTACAAGTGTGTACAAGGTTGTACAAGTGTGTACAAGGGTGTACAAGTTTGTACAAGTGTGTACAGGTTTGTACAAGTGTGCACAAGTTTGTACAAGGTTGTACAAATGTATACAAGGGTGTACAAAAGTGTACGAGGGTGCACAAGTTTGTACAAGGGTGTACAAGTGTGTACAAGCTTGTACAATCGTGTACAAGGGTGTACAGGTTTGTACAAGGTTGTACAAGTGTTTACAAGGGTGTACAAGTATGTACAAGAATGTACAAGTTTGTACAAGTGTGTACAAGTTTGTAAAAGGTTGTACAAGTGTGTACAAGGGTGTACAAGTGTGTACAAGGGTGCACAAGTTTGAACAAGGGTGTACAAGTGTGTACAAGCTTGTACAAGTGTGTACAAGCTTGTACAAGTGTTTACAAGGGTGTAGAAGTATGCACAAGAATGTACAAGTTTGTACAAGTGTGTACAAGTTTGTAAAAGGTTGTACAAGTGTGTACAAGGGTGTACAAGTGTGTACAAGGGTGCACAAGTGTGTACAAGGGTGTACAATCTTGTACAAGCTTGTACAATCGTGTACAAGGGTGTACAGGTTTTTCACAAGGTTGTACAAGTGTGTACAAGGGTGTACAAATGTGTACAAGGATGTAAAAGTTTGTACAAGTGTGTACAAGTTTGTACAAGGTTGTACAAGTAAGTACAAGTTTGTACAAGAATGTACAAGTGTGTACAAGGTTTTACAATTGTGTAAAAGGTTGTACAAGTGTGTACAAGGTTGTACAAGTGTGTACAAGCTTGTACAAGTGTGTACAAGGTTGTACAAGTGTGTACAAGGTTGTACAAGTGTGTACAAGGTTGTACAAGTGTGTACAAGGGTGTACAGGTTTGTACAAAGGTTGTACAAGTGTGTACAAGGTTGTACGAGTGTGTACAAGGGTGTACAAGTTTGTACAAGTGTGTACAAGTTTGTACAATTGTGTACAAGTTTGTACAAGGTTTTACAAATGTATAAAAGGGTGTACAAAAGTGTACAAGGGTGCACAAGTTTGAAACAGGGGGGAAAAGTGTGTACAAGCTTGTACAAGTGTGTACAAGCTTGTACAAGTGTTTACAAGGGTGTACAATTATGCACAAGAATGTACAAGTTTGTACAAATGTGTACAATTTTGTAAAAGGTTGTTCAAGTGTGTACAAGGGTGTACAAGTGTGTACAAGGGTGCACAAGTGTGTACAAGGGTGTACAATCTTGTACAAGCTTGTACAATCGTGTACAAGGGTGTACAGGTTTGTACAAGGTTGTACAAGTGTGTACAAGGGTGTACAAATGTGTACAAGGATGTAAAAGTTTGTACAAGTGTGTACAAGTTTGTACAAGGTTGTACAAGTAAGTACAAGTTTGTACAAGAATGTACAAGTGTGTACAAGGTTTTACAATTGTGTAAAAGGTTGTACAAGTGTGTACAAGGTTGTACAAGTGTGTACACACATGTACAAACTTGTACACACTTGTACAAACTTGTACACCCTTGTACACACTTGTACAACTTTGTACACACTTGTACAACCTTGTACACAATTGTTCAACCTTGTACAACCATGTACACACTTGTGCACCCTTGTACACACTTGTACAACCTTGTACACACTTGTACAACCTTGTACACACTTGTACAACCTTGTACACACTTGTACAACCTTGTACACACTTGTACAACCTTGTACACACTTGTACAACCTTGTACACACTTGTACAACCTTGTACACACTTGTACAACCTTGTACACACTTGTACAAGCTTGTACACACTTGTACAACCTTGTACACACTTGTACAACCTTTTACACAATTGTAAAACCTTGTACACACTTGTACATTCTTGTACAAACTTGTACTTACTTGTACAACCTTGTACAAACTTGTACACACTTGTACAAACTTTTACATCCTTGTACACATTTGTACACCCTTGTACACACTTGTACTACCTTGTACAAACCTGTACACCCTTGTACACGATTGTACAAGCTTGTACAAGATTGTACACCCTTGTACACACTTGTGCACCCTTGTACACACTTGTACACCCTTGTACACACTTGTACAACCTTTTACAAACTTGTACACACTTGTACAAACTTGTACATTCTTGTGCATACTTGTACACCCTTGTAAACACTTGTACAAGCTTGTACACACTTGTACAAGCTTGTACACACTTGTACACCCTTGTTCAAACTTGTGCACCCTTGTACACTTTTGTACACCCTTGTATACATTTGTACAACCTTGTACAAACTTGTACACAATTGTACAAACTTGTACACACTTGTACAAACTTGTACACCCTTGTACACACTCGTACAACCTTGTACACACTTGTACAACCTTGTACAAACCTGTACACCCTTGTACACACTTGTACAACCTTGTACACACTTGTACAACCTTGTACACACTTGTACAACCTTGTACACACTTGTACAAGCTTGTACACACTTGTACAACCTTGTACACACTTGTACAACCTTTTACACAATTGTAAAACCTTGTACACACTTGTACATTCTTGTACAAACTTGTACTTACTTGTACAACCTTGTACAAACTTGTACACACTTGTACAAACTTTTACATCATTGTACACATTTGTACACCCTTGTACACACTTGTACAACCTTGTACAAACCTGTACACCCTTGTACACGATTGTACAAGCTTGTACAAGATTGTACACCCTTGTACACACTTGTGCACCCTTGTACACACTTGTACACCCTTGTACACACTTGTACAACCTTTTACAAACTTGTACACACTTGTACAAACTTGTACATTCTTGTGCATACTTGTACACCCTTGTAAACACTTGTACAAGCTTGTACACACTTGTACAAGCTTGTACACACTTGAACACCCTTGTTCAAACTTGTGCACCCTTGTACACACTTGTACACCCTTGTACACACTTGTACAACCTTTTACAAACTTGTACACACTTGTACAAACTTGTACATTCTTGTACATACTTGTACACCCTTGTAAACACTTGTACAACCTTGTACAAACCTGTACACCCTTGTACACACTTGTACAAGCTTGTACACACTTGTACACCCTTGTACAAACTTGTGCACCCTTGTACACTTTTGTACGCCCTTGTATATATTTGTACAACCTTGTACAAACTTGTGCACACTTGTACAAACTTGTACACACTTGTACAAACTTGTACACCCTTGTACACACTTGTACAACCTTGTACACACTTGTACAACCTTGTACACAATTGTACAATCTTGTACAACCTTGTACACACTTGTACAACCTTGTACACACTTGTACAACCTTGTAAACACTTGTACAATCTTGTACAAACCTGTACAACCTTGTACACAATTGTAAAACATTGTACACACTTGTACAACCTTGTACAAACTTGTACACACTTGTACAAACTTTTACATCCTTGTACACATTTGTACACCCTTGTACACACTTGTACAACCTTGTACAAACCTGTACACCCTTGTACACGATTGTACAAGCTTGTACAAGATTGTACACCCTTGTACACACTTGTGCACCCTTGTACACACTTGTACACCCTTGTACACACTTGTACAACCTTTTACAAGCTTGTACACACTTGTACACCCTTGTACAAACTTGTGCACCCTTGTACACTTTTGTACGCCCTTGTATATATTTGTACAACCTTGTACAAACTTGTGCACACTTGTACAAACTTGTACACACTTGTACAAACTTGTACACCCTTGTACACACTTGTACAACCTTGTACACACTTGTACAACCTTGTACACACTTGTACAACCTTGTACACACTTGTACAACCTTGTACACACTTGTAAAACCTTGTACACACTTCTACAAGCTTGTACACACTTGTACAACCTTGTACACACTTGTACAACCTTTTACACAATTGTAAAACCTTGTACACACTTGTACATTCTTGTACAAACTTGTACTTACTTGTACAACCTTGTACAAACTTGTACATACTTGTACAAACTTTTACATCCTTGTACACATTTGTACACCCTTGTACACACTTGTACAACCTTGTACAAACCTGTACACCCTTGTACACGATTGTACAAGCTTGTACAAGATTGTACACCCTTGTACACACTTGTGCACCCTTGTACACACTTGTACACCCTTGTACACACTTGTACAACCTTTTACAAACTTGTACACAATTGTACAAACTTGTACATTCTTGTGCATACTTGTACACCCTTGTAAACACTTGTACAAGCTTGTACACACTTGTACAAGCTTGTACACACTTGAACACCCTTGTTCAAACTTGTGCACCCTTGTACACTTTTGTACGCCCTTGTATATATTTGTACAACCTTGTACAAACTTGTGCACACTTGTACAAACTTGTGCACACTTGTACAAACTTGTACACACTTGTACAAACTTGTACACACTTGTACAACCTTTTACAAACTTGTACATACTTGTACAAACTTTTACATCCTTGTACACATTTGTACACTCTTGTACACACTTGTACACCCTTGTACACACTTGTACAACCTTTTACAAACTTGTACACACTTGTACAAACTTGTACATTCTTGTACATACTTGTACACCCTTGTAAACACTTGTACAACCTTGTACAAACCTGTACACCCTTGTACACACTTGTACAAGCTTGTACACACTTGTACACCCTTGTACAAACTTGTGCACCCTTGTACACTTTTGTACGCCCTTGTATATATTTGTACAACCTTGTACAAACTTGTGCACACTTGTACAAACTTGTACAAACTTGTGCACACTTGTACAAACTTGTACACACTTGTACAAACTTGTACACCCTTGTACACACTTGTACAACCTTGTACACACTTGTACAACCTTGTACACACTTGTACAACCTTGTACACACTTGTACAACCTTGTACACACTTGTAAAACCTTGTACACACTTCTACAAGCTTGTACACACTTGTACAACCTTGTACACACTTGTACAACCTTTTACACAATTGTAAAACCTTGTACACACTTGTACATTCTTGTACAAACTTGTACTTACTTGTACAACCTTGTACAAACTTGTACATACTTGTACAAACTTTTACATCCTTGTACACATTTGTACACCCTTGTACACACTTGTACAACCTTGTACAAACCTGTACACCCTTGTACACGATTGTACAAGCTTGTACAAGATTGTACACCCTTGTACACACTTGTGCACCCTTGTACACACTTGTACACCCTTGTACACACTTGTACAACCTTTTACAAACTTGTACACAATTGTACAAACTTGTACATTCTTGTGCATACTTGTACACCCTTGTAAACACTTGTACAAGCTTGTACACACTTGTACAAGCTTGTACACACTTGAACACCCTTGTTCAAACTTGTGCACCCTTGTACACTTTTGTACGCCCTTGTATATATTTGTACAACCTTGTACAAACTTGTGCACACTTGTACAAACTTGTGCACACTTGTACAAACTTGTACACACTTGTACAAACTTGTACACACTTGTACAACCTTTTACAAACTTGTACATACTTGTACAAACTTTTACATCCTTGTACACATTTGTACACTCTTGTACACACTTGTACACCCTTGTACACACTTGTACAACCTTTTACAAACTTGTACACACTTGTACAAACTTGTACATTCTTGTACATACTTGTACACCCTTGTAAACACTTGTACAACCTTGTACAAACCTGTACACCCTTGTACACACTTGTACAAGCTTGTACACACTTGTACACCCTTGTACAAACTTGTGCACCCTTGTACACTTTTGTACGCCCTTGTATATATTTGTACAACCTTGTACAAACTTGTGCACACTTGTACAAACTTGTACACACTTGTACAAACTTGTACACCCTTGTACACACTTGTACAACCTTGTACACACTTGTACAACCTTGTACACAATTGTACAACCTTGTACAACCTTGTACACACTTGTACAACCTTGTACACACTTGTACAACCTTGTACACACTTGTACAACCTTGTACACACTTGTACACCTTTGTACACACTTGTTCAACCTTGTACACACTTGTACAACCTTGTACACACTTGTACAACCTTGTACACACTTGTACAACCTTGTACACACTTGTACACACTTGTACAAACTTTTACATTCTTGTACATACTTGTACTCCCTTGTAAACACTTGTACAACCTTGTACAAACCTGTACAACCTTGTACACACTTGTACAACCTTGTACACAATTGTAAAACATTGTACACACTTGTACAACCTTGTACAAACTTGTACACACTTGTACAAACTTTTACATCCTTGTACACATTTGTACACCCTTGTACACACTTGTACAACCTTGTACAAACCTGTAAACCCTTGTACACACTTGTACAAGCTTGTACACGATTGTACAAGCTTGTACACGATTGTACACCCTTGTACACACTTGTGCACCCTTGTACACACTTGTACAACCTTGTACACACTTGTACAACCTTGTACACACTTGTACAACCTTGTACACACTTGTTCAACCTTGTACACACTTGTACAACCTTGTACACACTTGTACAACCTTGTACACACTTGTACAACCTTGTACACAATTGTACACGTTTGTACAACCTTGTACAAACTTGTACACACTTGTACAACCTTGTACAAACTTGTACACACTTGTACAACCTTGTACAAACTTGTGCACCCTTGTACACTTTTGTACACCCTTGTGTACATTTGTACAACCTTGTACAAACTTGTACACACTTGTACAAACTTGTACACACTTGTACAAACTTGTACACCCTTGTACACACTTGTACAACCTTGTACACACTTGTACAACCTTGTACACAATTGTAAAACCTTGTACAACCATGTACACACTTGTACAACTTTGTACACACTTGTACAACCTTGTACACACTTGTACACCTTTGTACACACTTGTACAACCTTGTACACTATGGTACAACCTTGTACACACTTGTACAACCTTGTACACACTTGTACAACCTTTTACAAACTTGTACACACTTGTACAAACTTGTACATTCTTTTGTACACCCTTGTAAACACTTGTACAACCTTGTACAAACCTGTACACCCTTGTACACACTTGTACAAGCTTGTACACACTTGTACAAGCTTGTACACACTTGTACACCCTTGTACAAACTTGTGCACCCTTGTACACTTTTGTACACCCTTGTATACATTTGTACAACCTTGTACAAACTTGTACACACTTGTACAAACTTGTACACACTCTTACAAACTTGTACACCCTTGTACACATTGTACAACCTTGTACACACTTGTACAACCTTGTACACAATTGTACAACCTTGTACAACCATGTACACACTTGTACAACCTTGTACACACTTGTACAACCTTGTACACACTTGTACACCTTTGTACACACTTATACAACCTTGTACACACTTGTACAACCTTGTACACACTTGTACAACCTTGTACACACTTGTACAAACTTGTACACACTTGTACAACCTTGTACACACTTGTACAACCTTGTAAAAACTTGCACAAGCTTGTACACGATTGTACACCCTTGTACACACTTGTGCACCCTTGTACACACTTGTACAACCTTGTACACACTTGTACAACCTTGTACACACTTGTACAACCATGTACACACTTGTACAACCTTGTACACACTTGTACAACCTTGTACACACTTGTACAACCTTGTACACACTTGTACAACCTTGTACACACTTGTACAACCTTGTACACACTTGTACAACCTTGTACACACTTGTACAACCTTGTACACACTTGTACAACCTTGTACACACTTGTACAACCTTGTACACACTTGTACAACCTTGTACACACTTGTACAAGCTTGTACACACTTGTACAACCTTGTACACACTTGTACACCCTTGTACACACTTGTACAACCTTTTACAAACTTGTACACAATTGTACAAACTTGTACATTCTTGTGCATACTTGTACACCCTTGTAAACACTTGTACAAGCTTGTACACACTTGTACAAGCTTGTACACACTTGAACACCCTTGTTCAAACTTGTGCACCCTTGTACACTTTTGTACGCCCTTGTATATATTTGTACAACCTTGTACAAACTTGTGCACACTTGTACAAACTTGTGCACACTTGTACAAACTTGTACACACTTGTACAAACTTGTACACACTTGTACAACCTTTTACAAACTTGTACATACTTGTACAAACTTTTACATCCTTGTACACATTTGTACACTCTTGTACACACTTGTACACCCTTGTACACACTTGTACAACCTTTTACAAACTTGTACACACTTGTACAAACTTGTACATTCTTGTACATACTTGTACACCCTTGTAAACACTTGTACAACCTTGTACAAACCTGTACACCCTTGTACACACTTGTACAAGCTTGTACACACTTGTACACCCTTGTACAAACTTGTGCACCCTTGTACACTTTTGTACGCCCTTGTATATATTTGTACAACCTTGTACAAACTTGTGCACACTTGTACAAACTTGTACAAACTTGTGCACACTTGTACAAACTTGTACACACTTGTACAAACTTGTACACCCTTGTACACACTTGTACAACCTTGTACACACTTGTACAACCTTGTACACACTTGTACAACCTTGTACACACTTGTACAACCTTGTACACACTTGTAAAACCTTGTACACACTTCTACAAGCTTGTACACACTTGTACAACCTTGTACACACTTGTACAACCTTTTACACAATTGTAAAACCTTGTACACACTTGTACATTCTTGTACAAACTTGTACTTACTTGTACAACCTTGTACAAACTTGTACATACTTGTACAAACTTTTACATCCTTGTACACATTTGTACACCCTTGTACACACTTGTACAACCTTGTACAAACCTGTACACCCTTGTACACGATTGTACAAGCTTGTACAAGATTGTACACCCTTGTACACACTTGTGCACCCTTGTACACACTTGTACACCCTTGTACACACTTGTACAACCTTTTACAAACTTGTACACAATTGTACAAACTTGTACATTCTTGTGCATACTTGTACACCCTTGTAAACACTTGTACAAGCTTGTACACACTTGTACAAGCTTGTACACACTTGAACACCCTTGTTCAAACTTGTGCACCCTTGTACACTTTTGTACGCCCTTGTATATATTTGTACAACCTTGTACAAACTTGTGCACACTTGTACAAACTTGTGCACACTTGTACAAACTTGTACACACTTGTACAAACTTGTACACACTTGTACAACCTTTTACAAACTTGTACATACTTGTACAAACTTTTACATCCTTGTACACATTTGTACACTCTTGTACACACTTGTACACCCTTGTACACACTTGTACAACCTTTTACAAACTTGTACACACTTGTACAAACTTGTACATTCTTGTACATACTTGTACACCCTTGTAAACACTTGTACAACCTTGTACAAACCTGTACACCCTTGTACACACTTGTACAAGCTTGTACACACTTGTACACCCTTGTACAAACTTGTGCACCCTTGTACACTTTTGTACGCCCTTGTATATATTTGTACAACCTTGTACAAACTTGTGCACACTTGTACAAACTTGTACACACTTGTACAAACTTGTACACCCTTGTACACACTTGTACAACCTTGTACACACTTGTACAACCTTGTACACAATTGTACAACCTTGTACAACCTTGTACACACTTGTACAACCTTGTACACACTTGTACAACCTTGTACACACTTGTACAACCTTGTACACACTTGTACACCTTTGTACACACTTGTTCAACCTTGTACACACTTGTACAACCTTGTACACACTTGTACAACCTTGTACACACTTGTACAACCTTGTACACACTTGTACACACTTGTACAAACTTTTACATTCTTGTACATACTTGTACTCCCTTGTAAACACTTGTACAACCTTGTACAAACCTGTACAACCTTGTACACACTTGTACAACCTTGTACACAATTGTAAAACATTGTACACACTTGTACAACCTTGTACAAACTTGTACACACTTGTACAAACTTTTACATCCTTGTACACATTTGTACACCCTTGTACACACTTGTACAACCTTGTACAAACCTGTAAACCCTTGTACACACTTGTACAAGCTTGTACACGATTGTACAAGCTTGTACACGATTGTACACCCTTGTACACACTTGTGCACCCTTGTACACACTTGTACAACCTTGTACACACTTGTACAACCTTGTACACACTTGTACAACCTTGTACACACTTGTACAACCTTGTACACACTTGTACAACCTTGTACACACTTGTACAACCTTGTACACACTTGTACAACCTTGTACACACTTGTACAACCTTGTACACACTTGTACAACCTTGTACACACTTGTACAACCTTGTACACACTTGTACAACCTTGTACACACTTGTACAACCTTGTACACACTTGTACAACCTTGTACACACTTGTACACCCTTGTACACACTTGTACAACCTTTTACAAACTTGTACACAATTGTACAAACTTGTACATTCTTGTGCATACTTGTACACCCTTGTAAACACTTGTACAAGCTTGTACACACTTGTACAAGCTTGTACACACTTGAACACCCTTGTTCAAACTTGTGCACCCTTGTACACTTTTGTACGCCCTTGTATATATTTGTACAACCTTGTACAAACTTGTGCACACTTGTACAAACTTGTGCACACTTGTACAAACTTGTACACACTTGTACAAACTTGTACACACTTGTACAACCTTTTACAAACTTGTACATACTTGTACAAACTTTTACATCCTTGTACACATTTGTACACTCTTGTACACACTTGTACACCCTTGTACACACTTGTACAACCTTTTACAAACTTGTACACACTTGTACAAACTTGTACATTCTTGTACATACTTGTACACCCTTGTAAACACTTGTACAACCTTGTACAAACCTGTACACCCTTGTACACACTTGTACAAGCTTGTACACACTTGTACACCCTTGTACAAACTTGTGCACCCTTGTACACTTTTGTACGCCCTTGTATATATTTGTACAACCTTGTACAAACTTGTGCACACTTGTACAAACTTGTACAAACTTGTGCACACTTGTACAAACTTGTACACACTTGTACAAACTTGTACACCCTTGTACACACTTGTACAACCTTGTACACACTTGTACAACCTTGTACACACTTGTACAACCTTGTACACACTTGTACAACCTTGTACACACTTGTAAAACCTTGTACACACTTCTACAAGCTTGTACACACTTGTACAACCTTGTACACACTTGTACAACCTTTTACACAATTGTAAAACCTTGTACACACTTGTACATTCTTGTACAAACTTGTACTTACTTGTACAACCTTGTACAAACTTGTACATACTTGTACAAACTTTTACATCCTTGTACACATTTGTACACCCTTGTACACACTTGTACAACCTTGTACAAACCTGTACACCCTTGTACACGATTGTACAAGCTTGTACAAGATTGTACACCCTTGTACACACTTGTGCACCCTTGTACACACTTGTGCACCCTTGTACACACTTGTACAACCTTGTACACACTTGTACAACCTTGTACACACTTGTACAACCTTGTACACACTTGTACAACCTTGTACACACTTGTACAACCTTGTACACACTTGTACAACCTTGTACACACTTGTACAACCTTGTACACACTTGTACAACCTTGTACACACTTGTACAACCTTGTACACACTTGTACAACCTTGTACACACTTGTACAACCTTGTACACACTTGTACAACCTTGTACACACTTGTACAACCTTGTACACACTTGTACACCCTTGTACACACTTGTACAACCTTTTACAAACTTGTACACAATTGTACAAACTTGTACATTCTTGTGCATACTTGTACACCCTTGTAAACACTTGTACAAGCTTGTACACACTTGTACAAGCTTGTACACACTTGAACACCCTTGTTCAAACTTGTGCACCCTTGTACACTTTTGTACGCCCTTGTATATATTTGTACAACCTTGTACAAACTTGTGCACACTTGTACAAACTTGTGCACACTTGTACAAACTTGTACACACTTGTACAAACTTGTACACACTTGTACAACCTTTTACAAACTTGTACATACTTGTACAAACTTTTACATCCTTGTACACATTTGTACACTCTTGTACACACTTGTACACCCTTGTACACACTTGTACAACCTTTTACAAACTTGTACACACTTGTACAAACTTGTACATTCTTGTACATACTTGTACACCCTTGTAAACACTTGTACAACCTTGTACAAACCTGTACACCCTTGTACACACTTGTACAAGCTTGTACACACTTGTACACCCTTGTACAAACTTGTGCACCCTTGTACACTTTTGTACGCCCTTGTATATATTTGTACAACCTTGTACAAACTTGTGCACACTTGTACAAACTTGTACAAACTTGTGCACACTTGTACAAACTTGTACACACTTGTACAAACTTGTACACCCTTGTACACACTTGTACAACCTTGTACACACTTGTACAACCTTGTACACACTTGTACAACCTTGTACACACTTGTACAACCTTGTACACACTTGTAAAACCTTGTACACACTTCTACAAGCTTGTACACACTTGTACAACCTTGTACACACTTGTACAACCTTTTACACAATTGTAAAACCTTGTACACACTTGTACATTCTTGTACAAACTTGTACTTACTTGTACAACCTTGTACAAACTTGTACATACTTGTACAAACTTTTACATCCTTGTACACATTTGTACACCCTTGTACACACTTGTACAACCTTGTACAAACCTGTACACCCTTGTACACGATTGTACAAGCTTGTACAAGATTGTACACCCTTGTACACACTTGTGCACCCTTGTACACACTTGTACACCCTTGTACACACTTGTACAACCTTTTACAAACTTGTACACAATTGTACAAACTTGTACATTCTTGTGCATACTTGTACACCCTTGTAAACACTTGTACAAGCTTGTACACACTTGTACAAGCTTGTACACACTTGAACACCCTTGTTCAAACTTGTGCACCCTTGTACACTTTTGTACGCCCTTGTATATATTTGTACAACCTTGTACAAACTTGTGCACACTTGTACAAACTTGTGCACACTTGTACAAACTTGTACACACTTGTACAAACTTGTACACACTTGTACAACCTTTTACAAACTTGTACATACTTGTACAAACTTTTACATCCTTGTACACATTTGTACACTCTTGTACACACTTGTACACCCTTGTACACACTTGTACAACCTTTTACAAACTTGTACACACTTGTACAAACTTGTACATTCTTGTACATACTTGTACACCCTTGTAAACACTTGTACAACCTTGTACAAACCTGTACACCCTTGTACACACTTGTACAAGCTTGTACACACTTGTACACCCTTGTACAAACTTGTGCACCCTTGTACACTTTTGTACGCCCTTGTATATATTTGTACAACCTTGTACAAACTTGTGCACACTTGTACAAACTTGTACACACTTGTACAAACTTGTACACCCTTGTACACACTTGTACAACCTTGTACACACTTGTACAACCTTGTACACAATTGTACAACCTTGTACAACCTTGTACACACTTGTACAACCTTGTACACACTTGTACAACCTTGTACACACTTGTACAACCTTGTACACACTTGTACACCTTTGTACACACTTGTTCAACCTTGTACACACTTGTACAACCTTGTACACACTTGTACAACCTTGTACACACTTGTACAACCTTGTACACACTTGTACACACTTGTACAAACTTTTACATTCTTGTACATACTTGTACTCCCTTGTAAACACTTGTACAACCTTGTACAAACCTGTACAACCTTGTACACACTTGTACAACCTTGTACACAATTGTAAAACATTGTACACACTTGTACAACCTTGTACAAACTTGTACACACTTGTACAAACTTTTACATCCTTGTACACATTTGTACACCCTTGTACACACTTGTACAACCTTGTACAAACCTGTAAACCCTTGTACACACTTGTACAAGCTTGTACACGATTGTACAAGCTTGTACACGATTGTACACCCTTGTACACACTTGTGCACCCTTGTACACACTTGTACAACCTTGTACACACTTGTACAACCTTGTACACACTTGTACAACCTTGTACACACTTGTTCAACCTTGTACACACTTGTACAACCTTGTACACACTTGTACAACCTTGTACACACTTGTACAACCTTGTACACAATTGTACACGTTTGTACAACCTTGTACAAACTTGTACACACTTGTACAACCTTGTACAAACTTGTACACACTTGTACAACCTTGTACAAACTTGTGCACCCTTGTACACTTTTGTACACCCTTGTGTACATTTGTACAACCTTGTACAAACTTGTACACACTTGTACAAACTTGTACACACTTGTACAAACTTGTACACCCTTGTACACACTTGTACAACCTTGTACACACTTGTACAACCTTGTACACAATTGTAAAACCTTGTACAACCATGTACACACTTGTACAACTTTGTACACACTTGTACAACCTTGTACACACTTGTACACCTTTGTACACACTTGTACAACCTTGTACACTATGGTACAACCTTGTACACACTTGTACAACCTTGTACACACTTGTACAACCTTTTACAAACTTGTACACACTTGTACAAACTTGTACATTCTTTTGTACACCCTTGTAAACACTTGTACAACCTTGTACAAACCTGTACACCCTTGTACACACTTGTACAAGCTTGTACACACTTGTACAAGCTTGTACACACTTGTACACCCTTGTACAAACTTGTGCACCCTTGTACACTTTTGTACACCCTTGTATACATTTGTACAACCTTGTACAAACTTGTACACACTTGTACAAACTTGTACACACTCTTACAAACTTGTACACCCTTGTACACATTGTACAACCTTGTACACACTTGTACAACCTTGTACACAATTGTACAACCTTGTACAACCATGTACACACTTGTACAACCTTGTACACACTTGTACAACCTTGTACACACTTGTACACCTTTGTACACACTTATACAACCTTGTACACACTTGTACAACCTTGTACACACTTGTACAACCTTGTACACACTTGTACAAACTTGTACACACTTGTACAACCTTGTACACACTTGTACAACCTTGTAAAAACTTGCACAAGCTTGTACACGATTGTACACCCTTGTACACACTTGTGCACCCTTGTACACACTTGTACAACCTTGTACACACTTGTACAACCTTGTACACACTTGTACAACCATGTACACACTTGTACAACCTTGTACACACTTGTACAACCTTGTACACACTTGTACAACCTTGTACACACTTGTACAACCTTGTACACACTTGTACAACCTTGTACACACTTGTACAACCTTGTACACACTTGTACAACCTTGTACACACTTGTACAACCTTGTACACACTTGTACAACCTTGTACACACTTGTACAACCTTGTACACACTTGTACAAGCTTGTACACACTTGTACAACCTTGTACACACTTGTGCACCCTTGTACAAACTTGTACTTACTTGTACAACCTTGTACAAACTTGTACACACTTGTACAAACTTTTACATCCTTGTACACATTTGTACACCCTTGTACACACTTGTACAACCTTGTACAAACCTGTACACCCTTGAACACACTTGTACAAGCTTGTACACGATTGTACACCCTTGTACACACTTGTGCACCCTTGTACACACTTGTACACCTTTGTACACACTTGTACAACCTTTTACAAACTTGTACACACTTGTACAAACTTGTACATTCTTGTACATACTTGTACACCCTTGTAAACACTTGTACAAACTTGTACAAACCTGTACACCCTTGTACACACTTGTACAAGCTTGTACACACTTGTACAAGCTTGTACACACTTGTACACCCTTGTACAAACTTGTGCACCCTTGTTTACTTTTGTACACCCTTGTATACATTTGTACAACCTTGTACAAACTTGTACACAATTGTACAAACTTGTACACACTTGTACAAACTTGTACAGCCTTGTACACACTTGTACAACCTTGTACACACTTGTACAACCTTGTACAAACCTGTACACCCTTGTACACACTTGTACAAGATTGTACACGATTGTACACCCTTGTACACACTTGTGCATCCTTGTACACACTTGTACACCCTTGTACACACTTGTACAACCTTTTACAAACTTGTACACACTTGTACAAACTTTTACATTCTTGTACATACTTGTACACCCTTGTAAACACTTGTACAACCTTGTACAAACCTGTACACCCTTGTACACACTTGTACAAGCTTGTACACACTTGTACACCCTTTACAAACTTGTGCACCCTTGTACACTTTTGTACACCCTTGTATACATTTGTACAACCTTGTACAAACTTGTACACACTTGTACAAACTTGTACACACTTGTACAAACTTGTACAACCTTGTACACACTTGTACAACCTTGTACACACTTGTACAACCTTGTACACAATTGTACAACCTTGTACAACCTTGTACACACTTGTACAACCTTGTACACACTTGTACAACCTTGTACACACTTGTACACCTTTGTACACACTTGTACAACCTTGTACACACTTGTACAACCTTGTACACACTTGTACAACCTTGTACACACTTGTACAACCTTGTACACACTTGTACAACCTTGTACACACTTGTACACACTTGTACAAACTTGTACATTTTTGTACATACTTGTACACCCTTGTAAACACTTGTACAACCTTGTACAAACCTGTACACCCTTGTACACACTTGTACAAGCTTGTACACACTTGTACAAGCTTGTACACACTTGTACACCCTTGTACAAACTTGTGCACCCTTGTACACTTTTGTACACCCTTGTATACATTTGTACAACCTTGTACAAACTTGTACACACTTGTACAAACTTGTACACACTTGTACAAACTTGTACACCCTTGTACTCACTTGTACAACCTTGTACACACTTGTACAACCTTGTACACACTTGTACAACCTTGTAAACACTTGTACAACCTTGTACACAATTGTACAACCTTGTACAACCTTGTACACACTTGTACAAACTTTTACATCCTTGTACACATTTGTACACCCTTGTACACACTTGTACAACCTTGTACAAACCTGTACACCCTTGAACACACTTGTACAAGCTTGTACACGATTGTACACCCTTGTACACACTTGTGCACCCTTGTACACACTTGTACACCTTTGTACACACTTGTACAACCTTTTACAAACTTGTACACACTTGTACAAACTTGTACATTCTTGTACATACTTGTACACCCTTGTAAACACTTGTACAAACTTGTACAAACCTGTACACCCTTGTACACACTTGTACAAGCTTGTACACACTTGTACAAGCTTGTACACACTTGTACACCCTTGTACAAACTTGTGCACCCTTGTTTACTTTTGTACACCCTTGTATACATTTGTACAACCTTGTACAAACTTGTACACAATTGTACAAACTTGTACACACTTGTACAAACTTGTACAGCCTTGTACACACTTGTACAACCTTGTACACACTTGTACAACCTTGTACAAACCTGTACACCCTTGTACACACTTGTACAAGATTGTACACGATTGTACACCCTTGTACACACTTGTGCACCCTTGTACACACTTGTACACCCTTGTACACACTTGTACAACCTTTTACAAACTTGTACACACTTGTACAAACTTTTACATTCTTGTACATACTTGTACACCCTTGTAAACACTTGTACAACCTTGTACAAACTTGTACACCCTTGTACACACTTGTACAAGCTTGTACACACTTGTACACCCTTTACAAACTTGTGCACCCTTGTACACTTTTGTACACCCTTGTATACATTTGTACAACCTTGTACAAACTTGTACACACTTGTACAAACTTGTACACACTTGTACAAACTTGTACAACCTTGTACACACTTGTACAACCTTGTACACACTTGTACAACCTTGTACACAATTGTACAACCTTGTACAACCTTGTACACACTTGTTCAACCTTGTACACACTTGTACAACCTTGTACACACTTGTACACCTTTGTACACACTTGTACAACCTTGTACACACTTGTACAACCTTGTACACACTTGTACAACCTTGTACACACTTGTACAACCTTGTACACACTTGTACACACTTGTACAAACTTGTACATTCTTGTACATACTTGTACACCCTTGTAAACACTTGTACAACCTTGTACAAACCTGTACACCCTTGTACACACTTGTACAAGCTTGTACACACTTGTACAAGCTTGTACACACTTGTACACCCTTGTACAAACTTGTGCACCCTTGTACACTTTTGTACACCCTTGTATACATTTGTACAACCTTTTACAAACTTGTACACACTTGTACAAACTTGTACACACTTGTACAAACTTGTACACCCTTGTACTCACTTGTACAACCTTGTACACACTTGTACAACCTTGTACACACTTGTACAACCTTGTACACACTTGTACAACCTTGTACACAATTGTACAACCTTGTACAACCTTGTACACACTTGTACAACCTTGTACACACTTGTACAACCTTGTACACACTTGTACAACCTTGTACACAATTGTACACCTTTGTACACACTTGTACAACCTTGTCCACACTTGTGCACCCTTGTACACTTTTGTACACCCTTGTATACATTTGTACAACCTTGTACAAACTTGTACACACTTGTACAAACTTGTAAACACTTGTACAAACTTGTACACCCTTGTACTCACTTGTACAACCTTGTACACACTTGTACAACCTTGTACACACTTGTACAACCTTGTACACACTTGTACAACCTTGTACACAATTGTACAACCTTGTACAACCTTGTACACACTTGTACAACCTTGTACACACTTGTACAACCTTGTACACACTTGTACAACCTTGTACACAATTGTACACCTTTAGACACACTTGTACAACCTTGTCCACACTTGTACAACCTTGTACACACTTGTACAACCTTGTACACACTTGTACAACCTTGTAAAAACTTGTACAACCTTGTACACACTTGTACACCCTTGTACACACTTGTACAACCTTGTACACACTTGTACACCCTTGTACACACTTGTACAAGCTTGTACACACTTGTACACCCTTGTACACACTTGTACAAGCTTGTACACACTTGTACAACCTTGTACACACTTGTACACCCTTGTACACACTTGTACAACCTTTTACAAACTTGTACACACTTGTACAAAATTGTACATTCTTGTACATCTTGTACATCCTTGTACACACTTGTACAACCTTGTACAAACCTGTACACCCTTGTACACACTTGTACAAGCTTGTACACACTTGTGCACCCTTGTACACACTTGTACACCCTTGTACACACTTGCACAACCTTTTACAAACTTGTACACACTTGTACAAACTTGTACATTCCTGTACATACTTGTACACCCTTGTAAACACTTGTACAACCTTGTACAAACCTGTACACCCTTGTACACACTTGTACAAGCTTGTACACACTTGTACAAGCTTGTACACACTTGTACACCCTTGTACAAACTTGTGCACCATTGTACACTTTTGTACACCCTTGTATACATTTGTACAACCTTGTACAAACTTGTACACAATTGTACAAACTTGTACACACTTGTACAAACTTGTACACCCTTGTACACACTTGTACAACCTTGTACACACTTGTACAACCTTGTACACACATGTACAACCTTGTACACAATTGTACAACCTTGTACAACCTTGTACACACTTGTACAACCTTGTACACACTTGTACAACCTTGTACACACTTGTACAACCTTGTACACACTTGTACACCTTTGTACACACTTGTACAACCTTGTACACACTTGTACAACCTTGTACACACTTGTACAACCTTGTACACACTTTTTCAACCTTGTACACACTTATACAACCTTGTACACACTTGTACAACCTTGTACACACTTGTACAACCTTGTACACACTTGTACAACCTTGTAAAAACTTGTACAACCTTGTACACACTTGTACACCCTTGTACACACTTGTACAAGCTTGTACACACTTGTACAACCTTGTACACACTTGTTCACCCTTGTACACACTTGTACAACCTTTTACAAACTTGTACATTCTTGTACATACTTGTACATCCTTGTACACATTTGTACAACCTTGTACAAACCTGTACACCCTTGTACACACTTGTACAAGCTTGTACACACTTGTACACCCTTGTACAAACTTGTGCACCCTTGTACACTTTTCTACACCCTTGTACACATTTGTACAACCTTGTACAAACTTAAACACACTTGTACAAACATGTACACACTTGAGCAACCATGTACACACTTGTACAACCTTGTACACACTTGTACAAGCTTGTACACACTTGTACAAACTTGTACAAACTTGTACAACCTTGTACACACTTGTACAACCTTGTACACAATTGTAAAACCTTGTACACACTTGTACAACCTTGTACAAACCTGTACACCCTTGTACACACTTGTACAAGCTTGTACACGATTGTACACTCTTGTACACACTTGTGCAACCTTGTACACACTTGTACAACCTTGTAAACACTTGTACAACTTTGTACAAACCTGTACACCCTTGTACACACTTGTACACCCTTGTACAAACTTGTGCACCCTTGTACACTTTTGTACACCCTTGTACACATTTGTACAACCTTGTACAAACTTGTACACACTTGTACAAACTTGTACACACTTGTACAACCTTGTACACACTTGTACAACCTTGTACACACTTGTACAACCTTGTACAACCTTGTACAAACTTGTACACACTTGTACAAACTTTTACATCCTTGTACACATTTGTACACCCTTGTACACACTTGTACAAACTTGTACATTCTTGTACATACTTGTACACCCTTGTACACACTTGTACAACCTTGTACAAACCTGTAAACCCTTGTACAAACTTGAAACAAGCATGTACACGATTGTACAAGCTTGTACACGATTGTACACCCTTGTACACACTTGTGCACCCTTGTACACACTTGTACAACCTTGTAAACATTTGTACAACCTTGTACACACTTGTACAACCTTGTACACACTTGTACAACCTTGTACACACTTGTACAACCTTGTACAACCTTGTACAAACTTGTACACACTTGTACAAACTTTTACATCCTTGTACACATTTGTACATCCTTGTACACACTTGTACAAACTTTTACATCCTTGTACACATTTGTACATCCTTGTACACACTTGTACAAACTTGTACATTCTTGTACATACTTGTACACCCTTGTACACACTTGTACAAACTTGTACATTCTTGTACATACTTGTACACCCTTGTACACACTTGTACAACCTTGTACAAACCTGTAAACCCTTGTACAAGCTTGTACACACTTGTACAAGCTTGTACACACTTGTACACCCTTGTACAAACTTGTGCACCCTTGTACACTTTTGTACACCCTTGTACACATTTGTACAACCTTGTACAAACTTGTACACACTTGAACAAACTTGTACACACTTGTACAACCTTGTACACACTTGTACAACCTTGTACACACTTGTACAACCTTGTACACGCTTGTACAACCTTGTACACACTTGTACAACCTTTTACACAATTTTACAACCTTGTACAACCTTGTACACACTTGTACAACCTTGTACACACTTGTACAACCTTGTACACACTTGTACAACCTTGTAAAAACTTGTACAACCTTGTACACACTTGTACACCCTTGTACACACTTGTACAAGCTTGTACACACTTGTACAAGCTTGTACACACTTGTACAACCTTGTACACACTTGTTCACCCTTGTACACACTTGTACAACCTTTTACAAACTTGTACACACTTGTACAAAATTGTACATTCTTGTACATACTTGTACATCCTTGTACACATTTGTACAACCTAGTACAATCCTGTACACCATTGTACACACTTGTACAAGCTTGTACACACTTGTACACCCTTGTACAAACTTGTGCACCCTTGTACACTGTTTGTATATTACTTACTTAAAAGTCTTTGTTTAAAATAATTTGTTTAACATATGTTGTCAATAATAATTAAGCAATGATATTGATTGTAAACAGTTATAGAATAAAGAGAAACAACTTGAATGTTAAAAAATACTTTTTACTTTTTATCAAATTAAACATGGCGCAGTCGGTAAAGATTTGATTAAGAATTATATCAGAAGAATATACACAGAAATGGAATTTAACAAACCGGATATCCTAAGCCTTGAAGGCAACTTGGAGGAAAATTTTAGGACATTTAAAGAAGAAGTGGAGATATATTTTATAGCCACTGAAACCGAAAAGAAACCTAACTCTATACAAGCAGCAAGGCTTAAAAACCTACTAGGAAAAGAAGCATTGAAAATTTATAAAGATTTCAAACAAGATGAACCAGAAACAGTAAAAACGATATTAGAGACACTAGAGAAGTATTGCACGCCAAGGAGGAATGAAATCATGGATATTTATAAGTTTTTCAAAAGAAAGCAGCAACAAGATGAACCATTTAATAAATTCTATTCGGACCTAAAAAATTTAGTCAAACCATGTAAATTTGAAGAACAAGAGGAAAAACTGTTGAGAGCTCAGATAATACTGGGATTAAGTTCAAAAAATGTCCAAGAAAAACTTTTGAGAGAAGATCTAAAATTGGAAAAGGTAATAGAAACCTGCAAAACGATGGAGTTAACTGAACAAAATATGAATGAAATCAATGAGAAGAAAGAAGTACTTCAAATTACAAATATTCATGATGAGAAGAAAGAAGTTCATCAAGTAACTAAAACCTTTGCTGGGACACGTAAGTTGGAGGAGGACCAAACAGGTAAAAGATGTTTTAAATGTTACAGATGTGGTGGTAGTCATGGAAAACAACAATGTCCAGCTTGGGGTAAAATCTGTAGTAAATGCAAAAAGTCAAATCATTTTGCAAGTATGTGTAGGACAAACCTAAATATTCTTTCTAATGAGAAATGTAACGAAGTAACTGATCAAAGTAGTAGTTCTTTTGTGCATAATTGCCAAGGCTATGAGATTAACACAGTTTGTGTAGTTGATTCCATTGGGAATCAAGAAAAAGCTTGGTATAAAAGTGTTAAAGTTGAAGGGTTCAATGTAAGAATGAAACTTGATACTGGGTCTGAAGTAGACATTGTCCCATATTCCTTTGTAAAACTAAATAAACTACAAAATAGGATGAAGAAAAACCTAAACAAACTAATTTCATTCGGGGGGTTTCAAATAAATCCAGTAGGATACATAGATGCACAGATTGAGACAGAAAATAAAATGGATGTTGTAAAGTTAGTAGTGGTCAGTGGAGAATGTACTCCAATCCTAGGGCTGAAATCTTGTCTAAGTTTAAATTTAATAAAGAAGGTAGATACTGTTGCTAATGGTTTATCAGTAAAAGAAGATGAAGAAAAATTAAAAATTTATAACAATTATAAAGATGTTTTTGATGGTGTGGGTTGTTTCCCTGACATTTGTAAGATAAAATTAAAGGAAGATGCAGTACCACAAGTAAGTTCTGCTAGAAGAATACCATACAAAATTAAAGATAAATTTGAAAAGGCATTAAATTCGCTGGTTGACAATGAAATTATTAAGCAAGTTGAAGAGCCGGTTGAATGGGTCAATAATATTGTAGTACTAGAAAAGCCAAATGGATCTTTAAGAATCTGTATTGATCCTACACAACTTAATAAATATATCATAAGAGAGAGGTATGCAATTCCTTTGCTAGAGGACTTGGCTCCAAACTTAAGTAATAAGAAATACTTTACAATTTTAGATTTGAAAGACGGGTTTTATCATATAAAACTAGATGAAGAATCCAGTAAAATGTGTTCATTCAGCACAATCTTTGGAACTTACAGATTTTTGAGGGCACCTTTTGGCCTCTCTTGTGTACCTGAAATATTTCAAAGATTGGTACACAAATATTTCAAAGATATTAAAGGTCTTTCAATCTATTTTGATGATTTGTGCATTGCTACTGATACTAAAGAGGAAAATGATAAAATTATAAAGCAGGTAATGGAAAGAGCAAAACAGTATAATATTAGATTTAACTATAGTAAAATGCAATACTGTGTTAATAAGGTAAAGTATATTGGTGCTATATTCAGTGAACAAGGGATGCAACCGGATCCTTCAAAAGTTGAAGCAATAAAGAATTTTAAAACTCCTACATCTAAGGTAGAATTACAAAGATTTTTAGGTATGGTAAATTACATCAGAAATTTCGTCCCTAATTTGGCTTCAATAGCATCACCTCTTAGAGATTTACTAAAAAAGAATGTTCCTTGGCAATGGTATGAACATCATTCTAATGCTCTTGAAAAAATCAAACAATCACTCTGTAGTAATCAGGTCTTAGGGAATTTTGATCCATCTCTTCCTATTGAAATACAATGTGATGCTTCACAGGATTCTGTAGGGTGTTGTTGCATGCAAAATGGCAGGCCCGTTAGTTACTTTTCTAGAAGTCTGACCACAGCAGAAGTTAATTATGCTCAAATTGAAAAAGAATTATTAGCTATTTGTTTTTCGTGCAAGAAATACCACAACTATATATATGGAAATGAAAATGTAACAATTTTTACTGACCATTTACCTCTGTTGTCAATTTTTAATAAGCCATTGTTTAAAATTGTCAATAACAGAATAAGAAGGCTCAGACTTAAATTGATGATATACAGTTTTAAACTAAAATATTTGCCAGGAAAAAACATGCATATTGCAGATTTTTTATCTCGGAATGGTATTAAAGATGAGGTTGAATGGCATGAACCCTTAGATGGTATTGTGCACTGTATTGAATCTTCTGAAGTGAAGTTTAGTGATAGAAGACTTGAGGAATTTAAAGAGGAAACAAGAAATGATGATGTTTTAAACAAAGTTATACAATTTTGTAAAACCCAATGGCCAAAATCTGTTAATGATGGTGATCTAAAGACTTATTTCAATATGAGAAATGATGTAACTCATCAAGATGGATTACTCTATTTGAATGACAAACTTATAATACCAAGTAAACTGAGGAAATTCATGCTGTCACACCTGCATGAGACTCATCTGGGAACAACTAAAATATTGAAAACTGCCAATTTATTTTTTTACTGGCCAGGAATGTCATCAGACATAAGAAATACAGTATCTCAATGTTCTATATGTATGAAACACCAACGTTCAAAATTGAATGAACCTTTAAAAGTTCACAGTGTTCCTCAAATACCCTTCATCAAGATTGGAGCTGATATTGCTGAATATGCAGGTAAATACTATCTTGTAACTGTTGACTTTTATTCACGTTGGATTGATGTATTTAAGTTGAACAGTAAAAACAGTAATACAATAATTGGTAAATTCAAAGAGCTATTTAGTCGAAATGGGATCCCTATGTATTTGGTGGCTGATAATCAACCATTTAATAGCTATGAAATGAAACAGTTTTCTATAAATTGGAATTTTACAATAATCACATCAAGTCCTCACTATCCAAAAAGTAATGGACTAGCAGAAAAGGCTGTAGGAATTGTAAAGAAAATGTTACAGAAGAGTGCTGAAAGTAAACAGGATTTTGAACTCTTCTTATTAAATTATAGAAACTCACCTGTTGCAAACCTGGACTATTCACCTTCTCAGCTTTTAAACAGCAGACACATAAGATCAAAACTACCTATACCAAACAGTTATTTACAGCCTAAAACAGTTTCTTTTGAGGTACATGAAAGCATAAATGAAAGCAAAAGGTATCAAGAACAAATGTATAACAGATCAGCCTTGAAAAAAGAAGATGAATTCCAAGTTGAAGAAGAGGTTTTAGTACAGGATATTAAAACCAAATTTTGGAATCCTGGTGTGATTTTTAAAAAATTACCGGAACCTCGTTCTTATTTGGTAAAATTAGAAAGTAATGTTGTTTTAAGAAGAAACACACACCATATAAGAAAAATTAAATCTATGTTAAAAAAGAAGGACAGTCAAGACGGCTAAAAAAGGGAGATGTTTGTATATTACTTACTTAAAAGTCTTTGTTTAAAATAATTTGTTTAACATATGTTGTCAATAATAATTAAGCAATGATATTGATTGTAAACAGTTATAGAATAAAGAGAAACAACTTGAATGTTAAAAAATACTTTTTACTTTTTATCAAATTAAACATACACTTTTGTACACCCTTGTACACATTTGTACAACCTTGTACAAACTTAAACACACTTGTACAAACATGTACACACTTGAACAACCATGTACACACTTGTACAACCTTGTACACACTTGTACAAGCTTGTACACACTTGTACAACCTTGTACACACTTGTACAACCTTGTACACACTTGTACAACCTTGTACACAATTGTAAAACCTTGTACACACTTGTACAACCTTGTACAAACCTGTACACCCTTGTACACACTTGTACAAGCTTGTACACGATTGTACACTCTTGTACACACTTGTGCAACCTTGTACACACTTGTGCAACCTTGTACACACTTGTACAACCTTGTAAACACTTGTACAACCTTGTACACACTTGTTCAAGCTTGTACACACTTGTACAACCTTGTACAAACCTGTACACCCTTGTACACACTTGTACACCCTTGTACAAACTTGTGCACCCTTGTACACTTTTGTACACCCTTGTACACATTTGTACAACCTTGTACAAACTTGTACACACTTGTACAAACTTGTACACACTTGTACAACCTTGTACACACTTGTACATCCTTGTACACACTTGTACAACCTTGTACACACTTGTACAACCTTGTACACAATTGTAAAACATTGTACACACTTAAACAACCTTGTACAAACTTGTACACACTTGTATAAACTTTTACATCCTTGTACACATTTGTACACCCTTGTACACACTTGTACAACCTTGTACAAACCTGTAAACCCTTGTACACACTTGTACAAGCTTGTACACGATTGTACAAGCTTGTACACGATTGTACACCCTTGTACACACTTGTGAACCCTTGTACACACTTGTACAACCTTGTACACACTTGTACAACCTTGTACACACTTGTACAACCTTGTACACACTTGTACAACCTTGTACACACTTGTACAACCTTGTACACACTTGTACAACCTTGTACAACCTACTACAAACTTGTACACACTTGTACAAACTTTTACATCCTTGTACACATTTGTACACCCTTGTACACACTTGTACAAACTTGTACATTCTTGTACATACTTGTACACCCTTGTACACACTTGTACAAACTTGTACATTCTTGTACATACTTGTACACCCTTGTACACACTTAAACAACCTTGTACAAACCTGTAAACCCTTGTACAAGCTTGTACACACTTGTACAAACTTGTACACACTTGTACACCCTTGTACAAACTTGTACACACTTGTACAACCTTGTACACACTTGTACACATTTGTACAACCTTGTACAAACTTGTACACACTTGAACAAACTTGTACACACTTGTACAACCTTGTACACACTTGTACAACTTTGAACACACTTGTACAACCTTGTACACACTTGTACAAGCTTGTACACACTTGTACAACCTTGTACACACTTGTACAACCTTGTACACACTTGTACAACCTTTTACACAATTGTAAAACCTTGTACACACTTGTACATTCTTGTACAAACTTGTACTTACTTGTACAACCTTGTACAAACTTGTACACACTTGTACAAACTTTTACATCCTTGTACACATTTGTACACCCTTGTACACACTTGTACAACCTTGTACAAACCTGTACACCCTTGTACACACTTGTACAAGCTTGTACACGATTGTACACCCTTGTACACACTTGTGCACCCTTGTACACACTTGTACAACCTTGTACACACTTGTACGACCTTGTACACACTTGTACAACCTTGTACACACTTGTACAACCTTGTACACACTTGTACAAACTTGTACACACTTGTACAAACTTGTACACACTTGTACAACCTTGTACACACTTGTACAACCTTGTACACACTTGTACAACCTTTTACACAATTGTAAAACCTTGTACACACTTGTACATTCTTGTACAAACTTGTACTTACTTGTACAACCTTGTACAAACTTGTACACACTTGTACAAACTTTTACATCCTTGTACACATTTGTACACCCTTGTACACACTTGTACAACCTTGTACAAACCTGTACACCCTTGTACACACTTGTACAAGCTTGTACAAGATTGTACACCCTTGTACACACTTGTGCACCCTTGTACACACTTGTACACCCTTGTATACACTTGTACAACCTTTTACAAACTTGTACACACTTGTACAAACTTGTACATTCTTGTGCATACTTGTACACCCTTGTAAACACTTGTACAACCTTGTACAAACCTGTACACCCTTGTACACACTTGTACAAGCTTGTACACACTTGTACAAGCTTGTACACACTTGTACACCCTTGTACAAACTTGTGCACCCTTGTACACTTTTGTACACCCTTGTATACATTTGTACAACCTTGTAAAACTTGTACACAATTGTACAAACTTGTACACACTTGTACAAACTTGTACACCCTTGTACACACTTGTACAACCTTGTACACACTTGTACAACCTTGTACAAACCTGTACACCCTTGTACACACTTGTACAAGCTTGTACACGATTGTACACCCTTGTACACACTTGTGCACCCTTGTACACACTTGTACACCCTTGTACACACTTGTACAACCTTTTACAAACTTGTACACACTTGTACAAACTTGTACATTCTTGTACATACTTGTACACCCTTGTAAACACTTGTACAACCTTGTACAAACCTGTACACCCTTGTACACACTTGTACAAGCTTGTACACACTTGTACACCCTTGTACACACTTGTACAACCTTGTACACACTTGTACAACCTTGTACACAATTGTACAACCTTGTACAACCTTGTACACACTTGTACAACCTTGTACACACTTGTACAACCTTGTACACACTTGTACAACCTTGTACACACTTGTACACCTTTGTACACACTTGTTCAACCTTGTACACACTTGTACAACCTTGTACACACTTGTACAACCTTGTACACACTTGTACAACCTTGTACACACTTGTACACACTTGTACAAACTTGTACATTCTTGTACATACTTGTACTCCCTTGTAAACACTTGTACAACCTTGTACAAACCTGTACACCCTTGTACACACTTGTACAAGCTTGTACACACTTCTACAAGCTTGTACACACTTGTACACCCTTGTACAAACTTGTGCACCCTTGTACACTTTTGTACACCCTTGTATACATTTGTACAACCTTGTACAAACTTGTACACACTTGTACAAACTTGTACACACTTGTACAAACTTGTACACCCTTGTACACACTTGTACAACCTTGTACACACTTGTACAACCTTGTACACACTTGTGTCTAAGATGTCTTTTTATTTAGAGGGATGTCTTGTTTTTTAGAGGGTTGTCTTGTTTTTTAGAGTGTTTTCTTGTAATTTAGATGGGATGTCTTGTTATTTAGAGGGATGTCTTAATATTTAGCGGAATGTCTTGTTTATTAGAGGGATGTCTTGCTATTTAGAGGGATGTCTTTTTATTTGGAGAGATGTCTTGTTATTTAGAGGGATGTCTTAATATTTAGAGGGATGTCTTGTTATTTAGAGGAATGTCTTGTTATTTAAAAGGGTTATTTAGAGGGATGTCTTGTTATTTAGTGGGATGTCTTGTTATTTAGAGGGATGTCTTGTTATTTAGAGAGATGTCTTGTTATTTAAAGGGATGTCTTAATATTTAGAGGGATGTCTTGTTATTTAGAGGGATGTCTTAATATTTAGAGGGATGTCTTGTTATTTGAAGGGATGTCTTAATATTTAGAGGGATGTCTTGTTATTTAGAGGGATGTCTTGTTATTTAGAGGGATGTCTTGTTTTTTAAAGGGTTGTCTTGTTATTTGGAGGGATGTCTTAATATTTAGAGTGATGTCTTGTTATTTAGAGGGATGTCTTGTTATTTAGAGGGATGTCTTGTTTTTTAGAGGGTTGTCTTGTTATTTGGAGGGATGTCTTGTTTTTTAGAGGGTTGTCTTGTAATTTAGATGGGATGTCTTGTTATTTAGAGGGATGTCTTGTTATTTACAGGTATGTCTTGTTATTTAGAGGGATGTCTTAATATTTAGAGGAATGTCTTGTTATATAGATGGATGTCTTGTTATTTAGAGGGATGTCTTGATATTTAGAGGGATGTCTTGTTTTTTAGAGAGATGTCTTGTTATTTAAAGGGTTTTTTTGTTTTTTAGAGGGTTGTCTTGTTATTTGGAGGGATGTCTTGTTATTTAGATTGATGTCTTAATATTTAGAGGGATGTCTTGTTTTTTAGAGGGATGTCTTGTTATTTAGAGGGATGTCTTGTTATTTAGAGGGATGTCTTGTTATTTAGAGGGATGTCTTGTTATTTAGAGGGATGTCTTGTTATTTGAAGGGATGTCTTAATATTTAGAGAGATGTCTTGTTATTTAGAGGGATGTCTTGTTATTTAGAGGGATGTCTTGTTATTTAGAGGGATGTCTTCATATTTGGAGGGATGTCTTGTTATTTAGAGGGATGTCTTGTTATTTGGAGGGATGCTTGTTATTAAGAGGGATGTCTTATAATTTAGAGGGATGTTTCGTTATTTGGAGGTATGTCTTGTTATTTAGAGGGATGTCTTGTTATTTAGAGGGATGTCTTGGTATTTGGAGGGATGTCTAGTTATTTAGAGGGATGTCTTTTTATTTAGAGGGATGTCTTGTTATTTAGAGGGATGTCTTGTTATTTAGAGGGATGTCTTGTTATTTGAAGGGATGTCTTAATATTTAGAGGGATGTCTTGCTTTTTTGAGGGATTTCTTGTTATTTGGAGGGATGTCTTGTTATTTAGAGGGATGTCTTGTTATTTAGAGGAATGTCTTGTTATTTAAAAGGGATATCTTGTTATTTAGAGGGATGTCTTGTTTTTTAGTGAGATGTCTTGTTATTTAGAGGGATGTCTTGTTATTTAGAGAGATGTCTTGTTATTTAAAGGGATGTCTTAATATTTAGAGGGATGTCTTGTTATTTAGAGGGATGTCTTAATATTTAGAGGGATGTCTTGTTATTTGGAGGGATGTCTTAATATTTAGAGCGATGTCTTGTTATTTAGAGGGATGTCTTGTTATTTAGAGAGATGTCTTGTTATTTAAAGGGATGTCTTAATATTTAGAGGGATGTCTTGTTATTTAGAGGGATGTCTTAATATTTAGAGGGATGTCTTGTTATTTGAAGGGATGTCTTAATATTTAGAGGGATGTCTTGTTATTTAGAGGGATGTCTTGTTATTTAGAGGGATGTCTTGTTTTTTAAAGGGTTGTCTTGTTATTTGGAGGGATGTCTTAATATTTAGAGGGATGTCTTGGTATTTAGAGGGATGTCTTGTTATTTAGAGGGATGTCTTGTTATTTAGAGGGATGTCTTCTTATTTGGAGGGAAGTCTTGTTATTTGGAGGAATGTCTTGTTATTTAGAGGGATATCTTGTTATTTGGAGGGATGTCTTGTTATTTAGAGGGATGTCTTGCTATTTAGAGGGATGTCTTTTTATTTGGAGGGATGTCTTGTTATTTAGAGGGATGTCTTGTTATTTAGAGGAATGTCTTGTTATTTAAAAGGGATGTCTTGTTATTTAGAGGGACGTCTTGTTATTTAGTGGGATGTCTTGTTATTTAGAGGGATGTCTTGTTATTTAGAGAGATGTCTTGTTATTTAAAGGGATGTCTTAATATTTAGAGGGATGTCTTGTTATTTAGAGGGATGTCTTAATATTTAGAGGGATGTCTTGTTATTTGGAGGGATGTCTTAATATTTAGAGGGATGTCTTGTTATTTAGAGGGATGTCTTGTTATTTAGAGGGATGTCTTGTTTTTTAGAGGGTTGTCTTGTAATTTAGATGGGATGTCTTGTTATTTAGAGGGATGTCTTGTTATTTGGAGAGATGTCTTTTTATTTAGAGGGATGTCTTGTTTTTTAGAGGGTTGTCTTGTTATTTGGAGGGATGTCTTGTTTTTTAGAGGGTTGTCTTGTAATTTAGATGGGATGTCTTGTTATTTAGAGGGATGTCTTAATATTTAGCGGAATGTCTTGTTTATTAGAAGGATGTCTTGCTATTTAGAGGGATGTCTTTTTATTTGGAGGGATGTCTTGTTATTTAGAGGGATGTCTTGTTATTTAGAGGAATGTCTTGTTATTTAAAAGGGATGTCTTGTTATTTAGAGGGATGTCTTAATATTTAGAGGGATGTCTTGTTATTTGGAGGGATGTCTTAATATTTAGAGGGATGTCTTGTTATTTAGAGGGATGTCTTGTTATTTAGAGGGATGTCTTGTTTTTTAGAGGGTTGTCTTGTAATTTAGATGGGATGTCTTGTTATTTAGAGGGATGTCTTGTTATTTGGAGAGATGTCTTTTTATTTAGAGGGATGTCTTGTTTTTTAGAGGGTTGTCTTGTTATTTGGAGGGATGTCTTGTTTTTTAGAGGGTTGTCTTGTAATTTAGATGGGATGTCTTGTTATTTAGAGGGATGTCTTAATATTTAGCGGAATGTCTTGTTTATTAGAGGGATGTCTTGCTATTTAGAGGGATGTCTTTTTATTTGGAGGGATGTCTTGTTATTTAGAGGGATGTCTTGTTATTTAGAGGAATGTCTTGTTATTTAAAAGGGATGTCTTGTTATTTAGAGGGATGTCTTAATATTTAGAGGGATGTCTTGTTATTTGGAGGGATGTCTTAATATTTAGAGGGATGTCTTGTTATTTAGAGGGATGTCTTGTTATTTAGAGGGATGTCTTGTTTTTTAGAGGGTTGTCTTGTAATTTAGATGGGATGTCTTGTTATTTAGAGGGATGTCTTGTTATTTGGAGAGATGTCTTTTTATTTAGAGGGATGTCTTGTTTTTTAGAGGGTTGTCTTGTTATTTGGAGGGATGTCTTGGTTTTTAGAGGGTTGTCTTGTAATTTAGATGGGATGTCTTGTTATTTAGAGGGATGTCTTAATATTTAGCGGAATGTCTTGTTTATTAGAGGGATGTCTTGCTATTTAGAGGGATGTCTTTTTATTTGGAGGGATGTCTTGTTATTTAGAGGGATGTCTTGTTATTTAGAGGAATGTCTTGTTATTTAAAAGGGATGTCTTGTTATTTAGAGGGATGTCTTGTTATTTAGTGGGATGTCTTGTTATTTAGAGGGATGTCTTGTTATTTAGAGAGATGTCTTGTTATTTAAAGGGATGTCTTAATATTTAGAGGGATGTCTTAATATTTAGCGGAATGTCTTGTTTATTAGAGGGATGTCTTGCTATTTAGAGGGATGTCTTTTTATTTGGAGGGATGTCTTGTTATTTAGAGGGATGTCTTGTTATTTAGAGGAATGTCTTGTTATTTAAAAGGGATGTCTTGTTATTTAGAGGGATGTCTTGTTATTTAGTGGGATGTCTTGTTATTTAGAGGGATGTCTTGTTATTTAGAGAGATGTCTTGTTATTTAAAGGGATGTCTTAATATTTAGAGGGATGTCTTCTTATTTAGAGGGATGTCTTAATATTTAGAGGGATGTTTTGTTATTTGAAGGGATGTCTTAATATTTAGAGGGATGTCTTGTTATTTAGAGGGATGTCTTGTTATTTAGAGGGATGTCTTGTTATTTAGAGGGATGTCTTGTTTTTTAAAGGGTTGTCTTGTTATTTGGAGGGATGTCTTAATATTTAGAGGGATGTCTTGGTATTTAGAGGGATGTCTTGTTATTTAGAGGGATGTCTTAATATTTAGCGGAATGTCTTAAGGGATGTCTTGTTTTTTAGAGGGTTGTCTTGTAATTTAGATGGGATGTCTTGTTATTTAGAGGGATGTCTTGTTATTTACAGGTATGTCTTGTTATTTAGAGGGATGTCTTAATATTTAGAGGAATGTCTTGTTATATAGATGGATGTCTTGTTATTTAGAGGGATGTCTTGATATTTAGAGGGATGTCTTGTTTTTTAGAGAGATGTCTTGTTATTTAGAGGGTTTTTTTGTTTTTTAGAGGGTTGTCTTGTTATTTGGAGGGATGTCTTGTTATTTAGATTGATGTCTTAATATTTAGAGGGATGTCTTTTTATTTGGAGGGATGTCTTGTTATTTAGAGGGATGTCTTGTTATTTAGAGGAATGTCTTGTTATTTAGAGGGATGTCTTAATATTTAGCGGAATGTCTTAAGGGATGTCTTGTTTTTTAGAGGGTTGTCTTGTAATTTAGATGGGATGTCTTGTTATTTAGAGGGATGTCTTGTTATTTACAGGTATGTCTTATTATTTAGAGGGATGTCTTAATATTTAGAGGAATGTCTTGTTATATAGATGGATGTCTTGTTATTTAGAGGGATGTCTTGATATTTAGAGGGATGTCTTGTTTTTTAGAGAGATGTCTTGTTATTTAGAGGGTTTTTTTGTTTTTTAGAGGGTTGTCTTGTTATTTGGAGGGATGTCTTGTTATTTAGATTGATGTCTTAATATTTAGAGGGATGTCTTTTTATTTGGAGGGATGTCTTGTTATTTAGAGGGATGTCTTGTTATTTAGAGGAATGTCTTGTTATTTAAAAGGGATGTCTTGTTATTTAGAGGGATGTCTTGTTATTTAGAGGGATGTCTTGTTATTTAGAGGGATGTCTTGTTATTTGAAGGGATGTCTTAATATTTAGAGAGATGTCTTGTTATTTAGAGGGATGTCTTGTTATTTAGAGGGATGTCTTGTTATTTAGAGGAATGTCTTCATATTTGGAGGGATGTCTTCATATTTGGAGGGATGTCTTGTTATTTAGAGGGATGTCTTGTTATTTGGAGGGATGCTTGTTATTAAGAGGGATGTCTTATAATTTAGAGGGATGTCTTGTTATTTGGAGGTATGTCTTGTTATTTAGAGGGATGTCTTGTTATTTAGAGGGATGTCTTGGTATTTGGAGGGATGTCTAGTTATTTAGAGGGATGTCTTTTTATTTAGAGGGATGTCTTGTTATTTAGAGGGATGTCTTGGTATTTGGAGGGATGTCTAGTTATTTAGAGGGATGTCTTTTTATTTAGAGGGATGTCTTGTTATTTAGAGGGATGTCTTGTTATTTAGAGGGATGTCTTGTTATTTGAAGGGATGTCTTAATATTTAGAGGAATGTCTTGCTATTTTGAGGGATTTCTTGTTATTTGGAGGGATGTCTTGTTATTTAGAGGGATGTCTTGTTATTTAGAGGAATGTCTTGTTATTTAAAAGGGATGTCTTGTTATTTAGAGGGATGTCTTGTTATTTAGTGGGATGTCTTGTTATTTAGAGGGATGTCTTGTTATTTAGAGAGATGTCTTGTTATTTAAAGGGATGTCTTAATATTTAGAGGGATGTCTTGTTATTTAGAGGGATGTCTTAATATTTGGAGGGATGTCTTGTTATTTGGAGGGATGTCTTAATATTTAGAGGGATGTCTTGTTATTTAGAGGGATGTCTTGTTATTTAGAGAGATGTCTTGTTATTTAAAGGGATGTCTTAATATTTAGAGAGATGTCTTGTTATTTAGAGGGATGTCTTAATATTTAGAGGGATGTCTTGTTATTTGAAGGGATGTCTTAATATTTAGAGGGATGTCTTGTTATTTAGAGGGATGTCTTGTTATTTAGAGGGATGTCTTGTTTTTTAAAGGGTTGTCTTGTTATTTGGAGGGATGTCTTAATATTTAGAGGGATGTCTTGGTATTTAGAGGGATGTCTTGTTATTTAGAGGGATGTCTTGTTATTTAGAGGGATGTCTTCTTATTTGGAGGGAAGTCTTGTTATTTGGAGGAATGTCTTGTTATTTAGAGGGATATCTTGTTATTTGGAGGGATGTCTTGTTATTTAGAGGGATGTCTTGCTATTTAGAGGGATGTCTTTTTATTTGGAGGGATGTCTTGTTATTTAGAGTGATGTCTTGTTATTTAGAGGAATGTCTTGTTATTTAAAAGGGATGTCTTGTTATTTAGAGGGACGTCTTGTTATTTAGTGGGATGTCTTGTTATTTAGAGGGATGTCTTGTTATTTAGAGAGATGTCTTGTTATTTAAAGGGATGTCTTAATTTTTAGAGGGATGTCTTGTTATTTAGAGGGATGTCTTAATATTTAGAGGGATGTCTTGTTATTTGGAGGGATGTCTTAATATTTAGAGGGATGTCTTGTTATTTAGAGGGATGTCTTGTTATTTAGAGGGATGTCTTGTTTTTTAAAGGGTTTTCTTGTTATTTGGAGGGATGTCTTAATATTTAGAGGGATGTCTTGGTATTTGGAGGGATGTCTTGTTATTTAGAGGGATGTCTTAATATTTAGCAGAATGTCTAGTTTATTAGAGGGATGTCTTGTTATTTAGAGGGATGTCTTGTTATTTAGAGGGATGTCTTAATATTTGGAGGGATGTCTTGTTATTTAGAGGGATGTCTTAATATTTAGAGGGATGTCTTGTTTTTTAGTGGGATGTCTTGTTATTTAGAGGGATGTCTTGTTATTTAGAGGGTTTTTTTTGTTTTTTAGAGGGTTGTCTTGTTATTTGGAGGGATGTCTTGTTATTTAGATTGATGTCTTAATATTTAGAGGGATGTCTTGTTATTTAGAGGGATGTCTTGTTATTTAGAGGGATGTCTTGTTATTTGAAGGGATGTCTTAATATTTAGAGAGATGTCTTGTTATTTAGAGGGATGTCTTGTTATTTAGAGGGATGTCTTAATATTTGGAGGGATGTCTTCATATTTGGAGGGATGTCTTGTTATTTAGAGGATGTCTTGTTATTTGGAGGGATGCTTGTTATTAAGAGGGATGTCTTATAATTTAGAGGGATGTCTTGTTATTTGGAGGTATGTCTTGTTATTTAGAGGGATGTCTTGTTATTTAGAGGGATGTCTTGGTATTTGGAGGGATGTCTAGTTATTTAGAGGGATGTCTTTTTATTTAGAGGGATGTCTTGTTATTTAGAGGGATGTCTTGGTATTTGGAGGGATGTCTAGTTATTTAGAGGGATGTCTTTTTATTTAGAGGGATGTCTTGTTATTTAGAGGGATGTCTTGTTATTTAGAGGGATGTCTTGTTATTTGAAGGGATGTCTTAATATTTAGAGGGATGTCTTGCTATTTTGAGGGATTTCTTGTTATTTAGAGGGATGTCTTGTTATTTAGAGGGATGTCTTGTTATTTAGAGGAATGTCTTGTTATTTAAAAGGGATGTCTTGTTATTTAGAGGGATGTCTTGTTATTTAGTGGGATGTCTTGTTATTTAGAGGGATGTCTTGTTATTTAGAGAGATGTCTTGTTATTTAAAGGGATGTCTTAATATTTAGAGGGATGTCTTGTTATTTAGAGGGATGTCTTGTTATTTAAAAGGGATGTCTTGTTATTTAGAGGGATGTCTTGTTATTTAGTGGGATGTCTTGTTATTTAGAGGGATGTCTTGTTATTTAGAGAGATGTCTTGTTATTTAAAGGGATGTCTTAATATTTAGAGGGATGTCTTGTTATTTAGAGGGATGTCTTAATATTTAGAGGGATGTCTTGTTATTTGAAGGGATGTCTTAATATTTAGAGGGATGTCTTGTTATTTAGAGGGATGTCTTGTTATTTAGAGGGATGTCTTGTTTTTTAAAGGTTGTCTTGTTATTTGGAGGGATGTCTTGGTATTTAGAGGGATGTCTTGTTATTTAGAGGGATGTCTTGTTATTTAGAAGGATGTCTTCTTATTTGGAGGGAAGTCTTGTTATTTGGAGGAATGTCTTGTTATTTAGAGGGATATCTTGTTATTTGGAGGGATGTCTTGTTATTTAGAGGGATGTCTTGCTATTTAGAGGGATGTCTTTTTATTTGGAGGGATGTCTTGTTATTTAGAGGGATGTCTTGTTATTTAGAGGAATGTCTTGTTATTTAAAAGGGATGTCTTGTTATTTAGAGGGACGTCTTGTTATTTAGTGGGATGTCTTGTTATTTAGAGGGATGTCTTGTTATTTAGAGGGATGTCTTGTTATTTAAAGGGATGTCTTAATATTTAGAGGGATGTCTTGTTATTTAGAGGGATGTCTTAATATTTAGAGGGATGTCTTGTTATTTGGAGGGATGTCTTAATATTGTAGAGGGATGTCTTGTTATTTAGAGGGATGTCTTGTTATTTAGAGGGATGTCTTGTTTTTTAAAGGGTTTTCTTGTTATTTGGAGGGATGTCTTAATATTTAGAGGGATGTCTTGGTATTTGGAGGGATGTCTTGTTATTTAGAGAGATGTCTTAATATTTAGCGGAATGTCTAGTTTATTAGAGGGATGTCTTGTTATTTAGAGGGATGTCTTGTTATTTAGAGGGATGTCTTAATATTTGGAGGGATGTCTTGTTATTTAGAGGGATGTCTTAATATTTAGAGGGATGTCTTGTTTTTTAGTGGGATGTCTTGTTATTTAGAGGGATGTCTTGTTATTTGGAGAGATGTCTTTTTATTTAGAGGGATGTCTTGTTTTTTAGAGGGTTGTCTTGTTATTTGGAGGGATGTCTTGTTTTTTCGAGGGTTGTCTTGTAATTTAGATGGGATGTCTTGTTATTTAGAGGGATGTCTTAATATTTAGCGGAATGTCTTGTTTATTAGAGGGGTGTCTTGCTATTTAGAGGGATGTCTTTTTATTTGGAGGGATGTCTTGTTATTTAGAGGGATGTCTTGTTATTTAGAGGAATGTCTTGTTATTTAAAAGGGATGTCTTGTTATTTAGAGGGATGTCTTGTTATTTAGTGGGATGTCTTGTTATTTAGAGGGATGTCTTGTTATTTAGAGAGATGTCTTGTTATTTAAAGGGATGTCTTAATATTTAGAGGGATGTCTTGTTATTTAGAGGGATGTCTTAATATTTAGAGGGATGTCTTGTTATTTGAAGGGATGTCTTAATATTTAGAGGGATGTCTTGTTATTTAGAGGGATGTCTTGTTATTTAGAGGGATGTCTTGTTATTTAGAGGGATGTCTTGTTTTTTAAAGGGTTGTCTTGTTATTTGGAGGGATGTCTTAATATTTAGAGGGATGTCTTGGTATTTAGAGGGATGTCTTGTTATTTAGAGGGATGTCTTAATATTTAGCGGAATGTCTAGTTTATTAGAGGGATGTCTTGTTATTTAGAGGGATGTCTTGTTATTTAGAGGGATGTCTTGTTTTTAGAGGGTTGTCTTGTTATTTGGAGGGATGTCTTGTATTTAGAAGGTTGTGTTGTAATTTAGATGGGATGTCTTGTTATTTAGAGGGATGTCTTGTTATTTACAGGTATGTCTTGTTATTTAGAGGGATGTCTTAATATTTAGAGGAATGTCTTGTTATATAGATGGATGTCTTGTTATTTAGAGGGATGTCTTGATATTTAGAGGGATGTCTTGTTTTTTAGAGAGATGTCTTGTTATTTAGAGGGATGTCTTGTTATTTAGAGGGATGTCTTAATATTTGGAGGGATGTCTTGTTATTTAGAGGGATGTCTTAATATTAGAGGGATGTCTTGTTATTTAAAAGGGATGTCTTGTTATTTAGAGGGACGTCTTGTTATTTAGTGGGATGTCTTGTTATTTAGAGGGATGTCTTGTTATTTAGAGGGATGTCTTGTTATTTAAAGGGATGTCTTAATATTTAGAGGGATGTCTTGTTATTTAGAGGGATGTCTTAATATTTAGAGGGATGTCTTGTTATTTGGAGGGATGTCTTAATATTTAGAGGGATGTCTTGTTATTTAGAGGGATGTCTTGTTATTTAGAGGGATGTCTTGTTTTTAAAGGTTTTCTTGTTATTTGGAGGGATGTCTTAATATTTAGAGGGATGTCTTGGTATTTGGAGGGATGTCTTGTTATTTAGAGGGATGTCTTAATATTTAGCGGAATGTCTAGTTTATTAGAGGGATGTCTTGTTATTTAGAGGGATGTCTTGTTATTTAGAGGGATGTCTTAATATTTGGAGGGATGTCTTGTTATTTAGAGGGATGTCTTAATATTTAGAGGGATGTCTTGTTTTTTAGTGGGATGTCTTGTTATTTAGAGGGATGTCTTGTTATTTGGAGAGATGTCTTTTTATTTAGAGGGATGTCTTGTTTTTTAGAGGGTTGTCTTGTTATTTGGAGGGATGTCTTGTTTTTTCGAGGGTTGTCTTGTAATTTAGATGGGATGTCTTGTTATTTAGAGGGATGTCTTAATATTTAGCGGAATGTCTTGTAATGTCTTGTTTATTAGAGGGGTGTCTTGCTATTTAGAGGGATGTCTTTTTATTTGGAGGGATGTCTTGTTATTTAGAGGGATGTCTTGTTATTTAGAGGAATGTCTTGTTATTTAAAAGGGATGTCTTGTTATTTAGAGGGATGTCTTGTTATTTAGTGAGATGTCTTGTTATTTAGAGGGATGTCTTGTTATTTAGAGAGATGTCTTGTTATTTAAAGGGATGTCTTAATATTTAGAGGGATGTCTTGTTATTTAGAGGGATGTCTTAATATTTAGAGGGATGTCTTGTTATTTGAAGGGATGTCTTAATATTTAGAGGGATGTCTTGTTATTTAGAGGGATGTCTTGTTATTTAGAGGGATGTCTTGTTATTTAGAGGGATGTCTTGTTTTTTAAAGGGTTGTCTTGTTATTTGGAGGGATGTCTTAATATTTAGAGGGATGTCTTGGTATTTAGAGGGATGTCTTGTTATTTAGAGGGATGTCTTAATATTTAGCGGAATGTCTAGTTTATTATAGGGATGTCTTGTTATTTAGAGGGATGTCTTGTTATTTAGAGGGATGTCTTGTTTTTTAGAGGGTTGTCTTGTTATTTGGAGGGATGTCTTGTATTTAGAGGGTTGTGTTGTAATTTAGATGGGATGTCTTGTTATTTAGAGGGATGTCTTGTTATTTACAGGTATGTCTTGTTATTTAGAGGGATGTCTTAATATTTAGAGGAATGTCTTGTTATATAGATGGATGTCTTGTTATTTAGAGGGATGTCTTGATATTTAGAGGGATGTCTTGTTTTTTAGAGAGATGTCTTGTTATTTAGAGGGTTTTTTTGTTTTTTAGAGGGTTGTCTTGTTATTTAGAGGGATGTCTTGTTATTTAGAGAGATGTCTTGTTATTTAAAGGGATGTCTTAATATTTAGAGGGATGTCTTGTTATTTAGAGGGATGTCTTAATATTTAGAGGGATGTCTTGTTATTTGAAGGGATGTCTTAATATTTAGAGGGATGTCTTGTTATTTAGAGGGATGTCTTGTTATTTAGAGGGATGTCTTGTTATTTAGAGGGATGTCTTGTTTTTTAAAGGGTTGTCTTGTTATTTGGAGGGATGTCTTAATATTTAGAGGGATGTCTTGGTATTTGGAGGGATGTCTTGTTATTTAGAGGGATGTCTTGTTATTTAGAGGAATGTCTTGTTATTTAAAAGGGATGTCTTGTTATTTAGAGGGACGTCTTGTTATTTAGTGGGATGTCTTGTTATTTAGAGGGATGTCTTGTTATTTAGAGGGATGTCTTGTTATTTAAAGGGATGTCTTAATATTTAGAGGGATGTCTTGTTATTTAGAGGGATGTCTTAATATTTAGAGGGATGTCTTGTTATTTGGAGGGATGTCTTAATATTTAGAGGGATGTCTTGTTATTTAGAGGGATGTCTTGTTATTTAGAGGGATGTCTTGTTTTTTAAAGGGTTTTCTTGTTATTTGGAGGGATGTCTTAATATTTAGAGGGATGTCTTGGTATTTGGAGGGATGTCTTGTTATTTAGAGGGATGTCTTAATATTTAGCGGAATGTCTAGTTTATTAGAGGGATGTCTTGTTATTTAGAGGGATGTCTTGTTATTTAGAGGGATGTCTTAATATTTGGAGGGATGTCTTGTTATTTAGAGGGATGTCTTAATATTTAGAGGATGTCTTGTTTTTTAGTGGGATGTCTTGTTATTTAGAGGGATGTCTTGTTATTTGGAGAGATGTCTTTTTATTTAGAGGGATGTCTTGTTTTTTAGAGGGTTGTCTTGTTATTTGGAGGGATGTCTTGTTTTTTCGAGGGTTGTCTTGTAATTTAGATGGGATGTCTTGTTATTTAGAGGGATGTCTTAATATTTAGCGGAATGTCTTGTTTATTAGAGGGGTGTCTTGCTATTTAGAGGGATGTCTTTTTATTTGGAGGGATGTCTTGTTATTTAGAGGGATGTCTTGTTATTTAGAGGAATGTCTTGTTATTTAAAAGGGATGTCTTGTTATTTAGAGGGATGTCTTGTTATTTAGTGGGATGTCTTGTTATTTAGAGGGATGTCTTGTTATTTAGAGAGATGTCTTGTTATTTAAAGGGATGTCTTAATATTTAGAGGGATGTCTTGTTATTTAGAGGGATGTCTTAATATTTAGAGGGATGTCTTGTTATTTGAAGGGATGTCTTAATATTTAGAGGGATGTCTTGTTATTTAGAGGGATGTCTTGTTATTTAGAGGGATGTCTTTTTATTTAGAGGGATGTCTTGTTTTTTAAAGGGTTGTCTTGTTATTTGGAGGGATGTCTTAATATTTAGAGGGATGTCTTGGTATTTAGAGGGATGTCTTGTTATTTAGAGGGATGTCTTAATATTTAGCGGAATGTCTAGTTTATTAGAGGGATGTCTTGTTATTTAGAGGGATGTCTTGTTATTTAGAGGGATGTCTTGTTTTTTAGAGGGTTGTCTTGTTATTTGGAGGGATGTCTTGTATTTAGAGGGTTGTGTTGTAATTTAGATGGGATGTCTTGTTATTTAGAGGATGTCTTGTTATTTACAGGTATGTCTTGTTATTTAGAGGGATGTCTTAATATTTAGAGGAATGTCTTGTTATATAGATGGATGTCTTGTTATTTAGAGGGATGTCTTGATATTTAGAGGGATGTCTTGTTTTTTAGAGAGATGTCTTGTTATTTAGAGGGTTTTTTTGTTTTTTAGAGGGTTGTCTTGTTATTTGGAGGGATGTCTTGTTATTTAGATTGATGTCTTAATATTTAGAGGGATGTCTTGTTTTTTAGAGGGATGTCTTGTTATTTAGAGGGATGTCTTGTTATTTAGAGGGATGTCTTGTTATTTAGAGGGATGTCTTGTTATTTAGAGGGATGTCTTGTTATTTGAAGGGATGTCTTAATATTTAGAGAGATGTCTTGTTATTTAGAGGGATGTCTTGTTATTTAGAGGGATGTCTTGTTATTTAGAGGGATGTCTTCATATTTGGAGGGATGTCTTCTTATTTAGAGGGATGTCTTGTTATTTAGAGGGATGTCTTAATATTTAGCGGAATGTCTAGTTTATTAGAGGGATGTCTTGTTATTTAGAGGGATGTCTTGTTATTTAGAGGGATGTCTTAATATTTGGAGGGATTTCTTGTTATTTAGAGGGATGTCTTAATATTTAGAGGGATGTCTTGTTTTTTAGTGGGATGTCTTGTTATTTAGAGGGATGTCTTGTTATTTGGAGAGATGTCTTTTTATTTAGAGGGATGTCTTGTTTTTTAGAGGGTTGTCTTGTTATTTGGAGGGATGTCTTGTTTTTTAGAGGGTTGTCTTGGTATTTAGAGGGATGTCTTGTTATTTAGAGGGATGTCTTGTTATTTAGAGGGATGTCTTCTTATTTGGAGGGAAGTCTTGTTATTTGGAGGAATGTCTTGTTATTTAGAGGGATATCTTGTTATTTGGAGGGATGTCTTGTTATTTAGAGGGATGTCTTGCTATTTAGAGGGATGTCTTTTTATTTGGAGGGATGTCTTGTTATTTAGAGGGATGTCTTGTTATTTAGAGGAATGTCTTGTTATTTAAAAGGGATGTCTTGTTATTTAGAGGGACGTCTTGTTATTTAGTGGGATGTCTTGTTATTTAGAGGGATGTCTTGTTATTTAGAGAGATGTCTTGTTATTTAAAGGGATGTCTTAATATTTAGAGGGATGTCTTGTTATTTAGAGGGATGTCTTAATATTTAGAGGGATGTCTTGTTATTTGGAGGGATGTCTTAATATTTAGAGGGATGTCTTGTTATTTAGAGGGATGTCTTGTTATTTAGAGGGATGTCTTGTTTTTTAAAGGGTTGTCTTGTTATTTGGAGGGATGTCTTAATATTTAGAGGGATGTCTTGGCATTTGGAGGGATGTCTTGTTATTTAGAGGGATGTCTTAATATTTAGCGGAATGTCTAGTTTATTAGAGGGATGTCTTGTTATTTAGAGGAATGTCTTGTTATTTAGAGGGATGTCTTAATATTTGGAGGGATGTCTTGTTATTTAGAGGGATGTCTTATTTGTACAACCTTGTACACACTTGTACAACCTTGTACACACTTGTACAACCTCGTACACACTTGTACAACCTTGTACACACTTGTACAACCTTGTACACAATTGTAAAACCTTGTACACACTTGTACAACCTTGTACACACTTGTACACCCTTGTACACACTTGTACAAAATTTTACATTCTTGTACATACTTGTACACCCTTGTACACACTTGTACAACCTTGTACAAACCTGTACACCCTTGTACACACTTGTACAAGCTTGTACACACTTGTACACCCTTGTACAAACTTGTGCACCCTTGAACACTTTTGTACACCCTTGTACACATTTGTACAACCTTGTACAAACTTAAACACACTTGTACAAACATGTACACACTTGAACAACCTTGTACACACTTGTACAACCTTGTACACACTTGTACAACCTTGTACACACTTGTACAAGCTTGTATACACTTGTACAACCTTGTACACACTTGTACAACCTTGTACACACTTGTACAAGCTTGTACACACTTGTACAACCTTGTACACACTTGTACAACCTTTTACACAATTGTAAAACCTTGTACACACTTGTACATTCTTGTACAAACTTGTACTTACTTGTACAACCTTGTACAAACTTGTACACACTTGTACAAACTTTTACATCCTTGTATACATTTGTACACCCTTGTACACACTTGTACAACCTTGTACAAACCTGTACACCCTTGTACACACTTGTACAAGCTTGTACACGATTGTACACCCTTGTACACACTTGTGCACCCTTGTACACACTTGTACACCCTTGTACACACATGTACAACCTTTTACAAACTTTTACACACTTGTACAAACTTGTACATTCTTGTACATACTTGTACACCCTTGTAAACACTTGTACAAAATTGTACAAACCTGTACACCCTTGTACACACTTGTACAAGCTTGTACACACTTGTACAAGCTTGTACACACTTGTACACCCTTGTACAAACTTGTGCACCCTTGTACACTTTTGTATACCCTTGTATACATTTGTACAAACTTGTACAAACTTGTACACACTTGTACAAACTTGTACACACTTGTACAAACTTGTACACCCTTGTACACACTTGTACAACCTTGTACACACTTGTACAACCTTGTACAAACCTGTACACCCTTGTACACACTTGTACAAGCTTGTACACAATTGTACACTCTTGTACACACTTGTGCAACCTTGTACACACTTGTACAACCTTGTACACACTTGTACAACCTTGTACACACTTGTTCAAGCTTGTACACACTTGTACAACCTTGTACACACTTGTACACCCTTGTACACAATTGTACAACCTTTTACAAACTTGTACACACTTGTACAAAATTGTACATTCTTGTACATACTTGTACACCCTTGTACACACTTGTACAACCTTGTACAAACCTGTACACCCTTGTACACACTTGTACAAGCTTGTACACACTTGTACAAGCTTGTACACACTTGTACACCCTTGTACAAACTTGTGCACCCTTGTACACTTTTGTACACCCTTGTACACATTTGTACAACCTTGTACAAACTTGTACACACTTGTACAAACTTGTACACACTTGTACAAACTTGTGTACACTTGTACAACCTTGTACACACTTGTACAACCTTGTACACACTTGTACAACCTTGTACACACTTGTACAACCTCGTACACACTTGTACAACCTTGTACACACTTGTACAACCTTGTACACAATTGTAAAACCTTGTACACACTTGTACAACCTTGTACACACTTGTACACCCTTGTACACACTTGTACAAAATTTTACATTCTTGTACATACTTGTACACCCTTGTACACACTTGTACAACCTTGTACAAACCTGTACACCCTTGTACACACTTGTACAAGCTTGTACACACTTGTACAAGCTTGTACACACTTGTACAAGCTTGTACACACTTGTACACCCTTGTACAAACTTGTGCACCCTTGAACACTTTTGTACATCCTTGTACACATTTGTACAACCTTGTACAAACTAAAACACACTTGTACAAACATGTACACACTTGAACAACCTTGTACACACTTGTACAACCTTGTACACACTTGTACAAGCTTGTACACACTTGTACAACCTTGTACACACTTGTACAACCTTGTACACACTTGTACAAGCTTGTACACACTTGTACAACCTTGTACACACTTGTACAACCTTTTACACAATTGTAAAACCTTGTACACACTTGTACATTCTTGTACAAACTTGTACTTACTTGTACAACCTTGTACAAACTTGTACACACTTGTACAAACTTTTACATCCTTGTATACATTTGTACACCCTTGTACACACTTGTACAACCTTGTACAAACCTGTACACCCTTGTACACACTTGTACAAGCTTGTACACGATTGTACACCCTTGTACACACTTGTGCACCCTTGTACAAACCTGTACACCCTTGTACACACTTGTACAAGCTTGTACACACTTGTACACCCTTGTACAAACTTGTGCACCCTTGAACACTTTTGTACACCCTTGTACACATTTGTACAACCTTGTACAAACTTAAACACACTTGTACAAACATGTACACACTTGAACAACCTTGTACACACTTGTACAACCTTGTACACAATTGTACAAGCTTGTATACACTTGTACAACCTTGTACACACTTGTACAACCTTGTACACACTTGTACAAGCTTGTACACACTTGTACAACCTTGTACACACTTGTACAACCTTTTACACAATTGTAAAACCTTGTACACACTTGTACATTCTTGTACAAACTTGTACTTACTTGTACAACCTTGTACAAACATGTACACACGTGTACAAACTTTTACATCCTTGTATACATTTGTACACCCTTGTACACACTTGTACAACCTTGTACAAACCTGTACACCCTTGTACACGCTTGTACAAGCTTGTACACGATTGTACACCCTTGTACACACTTGTGCACCCTTGTACACACTTGTACACCCTTGTACACACATGTACAACCTTTTACAAACTTTTACACACTTGTACAAACTTGTACATTCTTGTACATACTTGTACACCCTTGTAAACACTTGTACAAAATTGTTCAAACCTGTACACCCTTGTACACACTTGTACAAGCTTGTACACACTTGTACAAGCTTGTACACACTTGTACACCCTTGTACAAACTTGTGCACCCTTGTACACTTTTGTACACCCTTGTATACATTTGTACAAACTTGTACAAACTTGTACACACTTGTACAAACTTGTACACACTTGTACAAACTTGTACACCCTTGTACACACTTGTACAACCTTGTACACACTTGTACAACCTTGTACAAACCTGTACACCCTTGTACACACTTGTACAAGCTTGTACACGATTGTACACTCTTGTACACACTTGTGCAACCTTGTACACACTTGTACAACCTTGTACACACTTGTACAACCTTGTACACACTTGTTCAAGCTTGTACACACTTGTACAACCTTGTACACACTTGTACACCCTTGTACACAATTGTACAACCTTTTACAAACTTGTACACACTTGTAAAAAATTGTACATTCTTGTACATACTTGTACACCCTTGTACACACTTGTACAACCTTGTACAAACCTGTACACCCTTGTACACACTTGTACAAGCTTGTACACACTTGTACAAGCTTGTACACACTTGTACACCCTTGTACAAACTTGTGCACCCTTGTACACTTTTGTACACCCTTGTACAAACTTAAACACACTTGTACAAACATGTACACACTTGAACAACCTTGTACACACTTGTACAACCTTGTACACACTTGTACAAGCTTGTACACACTTGTACAACCTTGTACACACTTGTACAACCTTGTACACACTTGTACAAGCTTGTACACACTTGTACAACCTTGTACACACTTGTACAACCTTTTACACAATTGTAAAACCTTGTACACACTTGTACATTCTTGTACAAACTTGTAATTACTTGTACAACCTTGTACAAACTTGTACACACTTGTACAAACTTTTACATCCTTGTATACATTTGTACACCCTTGTACACACTTGTACAACCTTGTACAAACCTGTACACCCTTGTACACACTTGTACAAGCTTGTACACGATTGTACACCCTTGTACACACTTGTGCACCCTTGTACACACTTGTACACCTTTGTACACACATGTACAACCTTTTACAAACTTGTACACACTTGTACAAACTTGTACATTCTTGTACATACTTGTACACCCTTGTAAACACTTGTACAAAATTGTACAAACCTGTACACCCTTGTACACACTTGTACAAGCTTGTACACACTTGTACAAGCTTGTACACACTTGTACACCCTTGTACAAACTTGTGCACCCTTGAACACTTTTGTACACCCTTGTACACATTTGTACAACCTTGTACAAACTTAAACACACTTGTACAAACATGTACACACTTGAACAACCTTGTACACACTTGAACAACCTTGTACACACTTGTACAAGCTTGTACACACTTGTACAACCTTGTACACACTTGTACAACCTTGTACACACTTGTACAAGCTTGTACACACTTGTACAACCTTGTACACACTTGTACAACCTTTTACACAATTGTAAAACCTTGTACACACTTGTACATTCTTGTACAAACTTGTACTTACTTGTACAACCTTGTACAAACTTGTACACACTTGTACAAACTTTTACATCCTTGTATACATTTGTACACCCTTGTACACACTTGTACAACCTTGTACAAACCTGTACACCCTTGTACACACTTGTACAAGCTTGTACACGATTGTACACCCTTGTACACACTTGTGCACCCTTGTACAAACCTGTACACCCTTGTACACACTTGTACAAGCTTGTACACACTTGTACAAGCTTGTACACACTTGTACAAGCTTGTACACACTTGTACACCCTTGTACAAACTTGTGCACCCTTGAACACTTTTGTACACCCTTGTACACATTTGTACAACCTTGTACAAACTTAAACACACTTGTACAAACATGTACACACTTGAACAACCTTGTACACACTTGTACAACCTTGTACACACTTGTACAAGCTTGTATACACTTGTACAACCTTGTACACACTTGTACAACCTTGTACACACTTGTACAAGCTTGTACACACTTGTACAACCTTGTACACACTTGTACAACCTTTTACACAATTGTAAAACCTTGTACACACTTGTACATTCTTGTACAAACTTGTACTTACTTGTACAACCTTGTACAAACTTGTACACACTTGTACAAACTTTTACATCCTTGTATACATTTGTACACCCTTGTACACACTTGTACAACCTTGTACAAACCTGTACACCCTTGAACACACTTGTACAAGCTTGTACACACTTGTACACCCTTGTACAAACTTGTGCACCCTTGAACACTTTTGTACACCCTTGTACACATTTGTACAACCTTGTACAAACTTAAACACACTTGTACAAACATGTACACACTTGAACAACCTTGTACACACTTGAACAACCTTGTACACACTTGTACAAGCTTGTACACACTTGTACAACCTTGTACACACTTGTACAACCTTGTACACACTTGTACAAGCTTGTACACACTTGTACAACCTTGTACACACTTGTACAACCTTTTACACAATTGTAAAACCTTGTACACACTTGTACATTCTTGTACAAACTTGTACTTACTTGTACAACCTTGTACAAACTTGTACACACTTGTACAAACTTTTACATCCTTGTATACATTTGTACACCCTTGTACACACTTGTACAACCTTGTACAAACCTGTACACCCTTGTACACACTTGTACAAGCTTGTACACGATTGTACACCCTTGTACACACTTGTGCACCCTTGTACAAACCTGTACACCCTTGTACACACTTGTACAAGCTTGTACACACTTGTACAAGCTTGTACACACTTGTACAAGCTTGTACACACTTGTACACCCTTGTACAAACTTGTGCACCCTTGAACACTTTTGTACACCCTTGTACACATTTGTACAACCTTGTACAAACTTAAACACACTTGTACAAACATGTACACACTTGAACAACCTTGTACACACTTGTACAACCTTGTACACACTTGTACAAGCTTGTATACACTTGTACAACCTTGTACACACTTGTACAACCTTGTACACACTTGTACAAGCTTGTACACACTTGTACAACCTTGTACACACTTGTACAACCTTTTACACAATTGTAAAACCTTGTACACACTTGTACATTCTTGTACAAACTTGTACTTACTTGTACAACCTTGTACAAACTTGTACACACTTGTACAAACTTTTACATCCTTGTATACATTTGTACACCCTTGTACACACTTGTACAACCTTGTACAAACCTGTACACCCTTGAACACACTTGTACAAGCTTGTACACGATTGTACACCCTTGTACACACTTGTGCACCCTTGTACACACTTGTACACCCTTGTACACACATGTACAACCTTTTACAAACTTTTACACACTTGTACAAACTTGTACATTCTTGTACATACTTGTACACCCTTGTAAACACTTGTACAAAATTGTTCAAACCTGTACACCCTTGTACACACTTGTACAAGCTTGTACACACTTGTACAAGCTTGTACACACTTGTACACCCTTGTACAAACTTGTGCACCCTTGTACACTTTTGTACACCCTTGTATACATTTGTACAAACTTGTACAAACTTGTACACACTTGTACAAACTTGTACACACTTGTACAAACTTGTACACCCTTGTACACACTTGTACAACCTTGTACACACTTGTACAACCTTGTACAAACCTGTACACCCTTGTACACACTTGTACAAGCTTGTACACACTTGTACACCCTTGTACAAACTTGTGCACCCTTGAACACTTTTGTACACCCTTGTACACATTTGTACAACCTTGTACAAACTTAAACACACTTGTACAAACATGTACACACTTGAACAACCTTGTACACACTTGTACAACCTTGTACACACTTGTACAAGCTTGTATACACTTGTACAACCTTGTACACACTTGTACAACCTTGTACACACTTGTACAAGCTTGTACACACTTGTACAACCTTGTACACACTTGTACAACCTTTTACACAATTGTAAAACCTTGTACACACTTGTACATTCTTGTACAAACTTGTACTTACTTGTACAACCTTGTACAAACTTGTACACACTTGTACAAACTTTTACATCCTTGTATACATTTGTACACCCTTGTACACACTTGTACAACCTTGTACAAACCTGTACACCCTTGTACACACTTGTACAAGCTTGTACACGATTGTACACCCTTGTACACACTTGTGCACCCTTGTACACACTTGTACACCCTTGTACACACATGTACAACCTTTTACAAACTTTTACACACTTGTACAAACTTGTACATTCTTGTACATACTTGTACACCCTTGTAAACACTTGTACAAAATTGTACAAACCTGTACACCCTTGTACACACTTGTACAAGCTTGTACACACTTGTACAAGCTTGTACACACTTGTACACCCTTGTACAAACTTGTGCACCCTTGTACACTTTTGTACACCCTTGTATACATTTGTACAAACTTGTACAAACTTGTACACACTTGTACAAACTTGTACACACTTGTACAAACTTGTACACCCTTGTACACACTTGTACAACCTTGTACACACTTGTACAACCTTGTACAAACCTGTACACCCTTGTACACACTTGTACAAGCTTGTACACAATTGTACACTCTTGTACACACTTGTGCAACCTTGTACACACTTGTACAACCTTGTACACACTTGTACAACCTTGTACACACTTGTTCAAGCTTGTACACACTTGTACAACCTTGTACACACTTGTACACCCTTGTACACAATTGTACAACCTTTTACAAACTTGTACACACTTGTACAAAATTGTACATTCTTGTACATACTTGTACACCCTTTTACACACTTGTACAACCTTGTACAAACCTGTACACCCTTGTACACACTTGTACAAGCTTGTACACACTTGTACAAGCTTGTACACACTTGTACACCCTTGTACAAACTTGTGCACCCTTGTACACTTTTGTACACCCTTGTACACATTTGTACAACCTTGTACAAACTTGTACACACTTGTACAAACTTGTACACACTTGTACAAACTTGTGTACACTTGTACAACCTTGTACACACTTGTACAACCTTGTACACACTTGTACAACCTTGTACACACTTGTACAACCTCGTACACACTTGTACAACCTTGTACACACTTGTACAACCTTGTACACAATTGTAAAACCTTGTACACACTTGTACAACCTTGTACACACTTGTACACCCTTGTACACACTTGTACAAAATTTTACATTCTTGTACATACTTGTACACCCTTGTACACACTTGTACAACCTTGTACAAACCTGTACACCCTTGTACACACTTGTACAAGCTTGTACACACTTGTACAAGCTTGTACACACTTGTACAAGCTTGTACACACTTGTACACCCTTGTACAAACTTGTACACCCTTGAACACTTTTGTACACCCTTGTACACATTTGTACAACCTTGTACAAACTAAAACACACTTGTACAAACATGTACACACTTGAACAACCTTGTACACACTTGTACAACCTTGTACACACTTGTACAAGCTTGTACACACTTGTACAACCTTGTACACACTTGTACAACCTTGTACACACTTGTACAAGCTTGTACACACTTGTACAACCTTGTACACACTTGTACAACCTTTTACACAATTGTAAAACCTTGTACACACTTGTACATTCTTGTACAAACTTGTACTTACTTGTACAACCTTGTACAAACTTGTACACACTTGTACAAACTTTTACATCCTTGTATACATTTGTACACCCTTGTACACACTTGTACAACCTTGTACAAACCTGTACACCCTTGTACACACTTGTACAAGCTTGTACACGATTGTACACCCTTGTACACACTTGTGCACCCTTGTACAAACCTGTACACCCTTGTACACACTTGTACAAGCTTGTACACACTTGTACACCCTTGTACAAACTTGTGCACCCTTGAACACTTTTGTACACCCTTGTACACATTTGTACAACCTTGTACAAACTTAAACACACTTGTACAAACATGTACACACTTGAACAACCTTGTACACACTTGTACAACCTTGTACACACTTGTACAAGCTTGTATACACTTGTACAACCTTGTACACACTTGTACAACCTTGTACACACTTGTACAAGCTTGTACACACTTGTACAACCTTGTACACACTTGTACAACCTTTTACACAATTGTAAAACCTTGTACACACTTGTACATTCTTGTACAAACTTGTACTTACTTGTACAACCTTGTACAAACTTGTACACACTTGTACAAACTTGTACACCCTTGTACACACTTGTACAACCTTGTACACACTTGTACAACCTTGTACAAACCTGTACACCCTTGTACACGCTTGTACAAGCTTGTACACGATTGTACACCCTTGTACACACTTGTGCACCCTTGTACACACTTGTACACCCTTGTACACACATGTACAACCTTTTACAAACTTTTACACACTTGTACAAACTTGTACATTCTTGTACATACTTGTACACCCTTGTAAACACTTGTACAAAATTGTTCAAACCTGTACACCCTTGTACACACTTGTACAAGCTTGTACACACTTGTACAAGCTTGTACACACTTGTACACCCTTGTACAAACTTGTGCACCCTTGTACACTTTTGTACACCCTTGTATACATTTGTACAAACTTGTACAAACTTGTACACACTTGTACAAACTTGTACACACTTGTACAAACTTGTACACCCTTGTACACACTTGTACAACCTTGTACACACTTGTACAACCTTGTACAAACCTGTACACCCTTGTACACACTTGTACAAGCTTGTACACGATTGTACACTCTTGTACACACTTGTGCAACCTTGTACACACTTGTACAACCTTGTACACACTTGTACAACCTTGTACACACTTGTTCAAGCTTGTACACACTTGTACAACCTTGTACACACTTGTACACCCTTGTACACAATTGTACAACCTTTTACAAACTTGTACACACTTGTACAAAATTGTACATTCTTGTACATACTTGTACACCCTTGTACACACTTGTACAACCTTGTACAAACCTGTACACCCTTGTACACACTTGTACAAGCTTGTACACACTTGTACAAGCTTGTACACACTTGTACACCCTTGTACAAACTTGTGCACCCTTGTACACTTTTGTACACCCTTGTACAAACTTAAACACACTTGTACAAACATGTACACACTTGAACAACCTTGTACACACTTGTACAACCTTGTACACACTTGTACAAGCTTGTACACACTTGTACAACCTTGTACACACTTGTACAACCTTGTACACACTTGTACAAGCTTGTACACACTTGTACAACCTTGTACACACTTGTACAACCTTTTACACAATTGTAAAACCTTGTACACACTTGTACATTCTTGTACAAACTTGTAATTACTTGTACAACCTTGTACAAACTTGTACACACTTGTACAAACTTTTACATCCTTGTATACATTTGTACACCCTTGTACACACTTGTACAACCTTGTACAAACCTGTACACCCTTGTACACACTTGTACAAGCTTGTACACGATTGTACACCCTTGTACACACTTGTGCACCCTTGTACACACTTGTACACCTTTGTACACACATGTACAACCTTTTACAAACTTGTACACACTTGTACAAACTTGTACATTCTTGTACATACTTGTACACCCTTGTAAACACTTGTACAAAATTGTACAAACCTGTACACCCTTGTACACACTTGTACAAGCTTGTACACACTTGTACAAGCTTGTACACACTTGTACACCCTTGTACAAACTTTTGCACCCTTGAACACTTTTGTACACCCTTGTACACATTTGTACAACCTTGTACAAACTTAAACACACTTGTACAAACATGTACACACTTGAACAACCTTGTACACACTTGTACAACCTTGTACACACTTGTACAAGCTTGTACACACTTGTACAACCTTGTACACACTTGTACAACCTTGTACACACTTGTACAAGCTTGTACACACTTGTACAACCTTGTACACACTTGTACAACCTTTTACACAATTGTAAAACCTTGTACACACTTGTACATTCTTGTACAAACTTGTACTTACTTGTACAACCTTGTACAAACTTGTACTTACTTGTACAACCTTGTACAAACTTGTACACACTTGTACAAACTTTTACATCCTTGTATACATTTGTACACCCTTGTACAATTTGTGCACCCTTGAACACTTTTGTACACCCTTGTACGCATTTGTACAACCTTGTACACACTTGTACAACCTTTTACACAATTGTACAACCTTGTACACACTTGTACAACCTTTTACACAATTGTAAAACCTTGTACACACTTGTACATTCTTGTACAAACTTGTACTTACTTGTACAACCTTGTACAAACTTGTACACACTTGTACAAACTTTTACATCCTTGTATACATTTGTACACCCTTGTACACACTTGTACATACTTGTACAAACCTGTACACCCTTGTACACACTTGTACAAGCTTGTACACGATTGTACACCCTTGTACACACTTGTGCACCCTTGTACACACTTGTACACCCTTGTACATACTTGTACACCCTTGTAAACACTTGTACAAAATTGTACAAACCTGTACACCCTTGTACACACTTGTACAAGCTTGTACACACTTGTACACCCTTGTACAAACTTGTGCACCCTTGTACACTTTTGTACACCCTTGTATACATTTGTACAAACTTGTACAAACTTGTACACACTTGTACAAACTTGTACACACTTGTACAAACTTGTACACCCTTGTACACACTTGTACAACCTTGTACACACTTGTACAACCTTGTACACACTTGTACAACCTTGTACACACTTGTACAACCTTGTACACACTTGTTCAAGCTTGTACACACTTGTACAACCTTGTACACACTTGTACACCCTTGTACACACTTGTTCAAGCTTGTACACACTTGTACAACCTTGTACACACTTGTACACCCTTGTACACACTTGTACAACCTTTTACAAACTTGTACACACTTGTACAAAATTGTACATTCTTGTACATACTTGTTCACCCTTGTACACACTTGTACAACCTTGTACAAACCTGTACACCCTTGTACACACTTTTACAAGCTTGTACACACTTGTACAAGCTTGTACACACTTGTACACCCTTGTACAAACTTGTGCACCCTTGTATACATTTGTACAAAAATGTACAAGTTTGTACAAGTGTGTACAAGTTTGTAAAAGGTTTTACAAGTGTGTACAAGGTTGTACAAGTGTGTACAAGGTTGTACAAGTGTGTACAAGGTTGTACAAGTGTGTACAAAGGTGTACAAGTGTGTACAAGGTTGTACAAGTGTGTACAAGGTTGTACAAGTGTGTACAAGGGTGTACAAGTATGTACACCCTTGTACACACTTGTACAACCTTGTACAAACCTGTACACCCTTGTACACACTTGTACAAGCTTGTACACACTTGTAAAACCTTGAACACACTTGTACAAGCTTGTACACACTTGTACACCCTTGTACACACTTGTACAAAATTTAACATTCTTGTACATACTTGTACACCCTTGTACACACTTGTACAACCTTGTACAAACCTGTACACCCTTGTACACACTTGTACAAGCTTGTACACACTTGTAAAAGCTTGTACACACTTGTACACCCTTGTACAAACTTGTGCACCCTTGAACACTTTTGTACACCATTGTACACATTTGTACAACCTTGTACACACTTGTACAACCTTTTACACAATTGTACAACCTTGTACACACTTGTACAACCTTTTACACAATTGTAAAACCTTGTACACACTTGTACAAGCTTGTACACACTTGTACACCCTTGTACAAACTTGTGCACCCTTGTACACTTTTGTACACCCTTGTATACATTTGTACAAACTTGTACAAACTTGTACACACTTGTACAAACTTGTACACACTTGTACAAACTTGTACACCCTTGTACACACTTGTACAACCTTGTACACACTTGTACAACATTGTACAAACCTGTACACCCTTGTACACACTTGTACAAGCTTGTACACGATTGTACACTCTTGTACACACTTGTGCAACCTTGTACACACTTGTACGACCTTGTACACACTTGTACAACCTTGTACACACTTGTTCAAGCTTGTACACACTTGTACAACCTTGTACACACTTGTACACCCTTGTACACACTTGTACAACCTTTTACAAACTTGTACACACTTGTACAAAATTGTACATTCTTGTACATACTTGTACACCCTTGTACACACTTGTACAACCTTGTACAAACCTGTACACCCTTGTACACACTTGTACAAGCTTGTACACACTTGTACAAGCTTGTACACACTTGTACACCCTTGTACAAACTTGTGCACCCTTGTACACTTTTGTACACCCTTGTACACATTTGTACAACCTTGTACAAACTTGTACACACTTGTACAAACTTGTACACACTTGTACAAACTTGTGTACACTTGTACAACCTTGTACACACTTGTACAACCTTGTACACACTTGTACAACCTTGTACACACTTGTACAACCTCGTACACACTTGTACAACCTTGTACACACTTGTACAACCTTGTACACAATTGTAAAACCTTGTACACACTTTTACACCCTTGTACACACTTGTACACCCTTGTACACACTTGTACAAATTTTTACATTCTTGTACATACTTGTACACCCTTGTACACACTTGTACAACCTTGTACAAACCTGTACACCCTTGTACACACTTGTACAAGCTTGTACACACTTGTACAAGCTTGTACACACTTGTACAAGCTTGTACACACTTGTACACCCTTGTACAAACTTGTGCACCCTTGAACACTTTTGTACACCCTTGTACACATTTGTACAACCTTGTACAAACTTAAACACACTTGTACAAACATGTACACACTTGAACAACCTTGTACACACTTGTACAAACCTTGTACACACTTGTACAAGCTTGTACACACTTGTACAACCTTGTACACACTTGTACAACCTTGTACACACTTGTACAAGCTTGTACACACTTGTACAACCTTGTACACACTTGTACAACCTTGTACACACTTGTACAACCTTGTACAAACCTGTACACCCTTGTACACACTTGTACAAGCTTGTACACGATTGTACACCCTTGTACACACTTGTGCACCCTTGTACACACTTGTACACCCTTGTACACACTTGTACAACCTTTTACAAACTTGTACACACTTGTACAAACTTGTACATTCTTGTACATACTTGTACACCCTTGTAAACACTTGTACAACCTTGTACAAACCTGTACACCCTTGTACACACTTGTACAAGCTTGTACACACTTGTACAAGCTTGTACACACTTGTACACCCTTGTACAAACTTGTGCACCCTTGTACACTTTTGTACACCCTTGTATACATTTGTACAAAAATGTACAAGTTTGTACAAGTGTGTACAAGTTTGTAAAAGGTTTTACAAGTGTGTACAAGGTTGTACAAGTGTGTACAAGGTTGTACAAGTGTGTACAAGGTTGTACAAGTGTGTACAAAGGTGTACAAGTGTGTACAAGGTTGTACAAGTGTGTACAAGGTTGTACAAGTGTGTACAAGGGTGTACAAGTATGTACACCCTTGTACACACTTGTACAACCTTGTACAAACCTGTACACCCTTGTACACACTTGTACAAGCTTGTACACACTTGTAAAACCTTGAACACACTTGTACAAGCTTGTACACACTTGTACACCCTTGTACACACTTGTACAAAATTTTACATTCTTGTACATACTTGTACACCCTTGTACACACTTGTACAACCTTGTACAAACCTGTACACCCTTGTACACACTTGTACAAGCTTGTACACACTTGTACAAGCTTGTACACACTTGTACAAGCTTGTACACACTTGTACACCCTTGTACAAACTTGTGCACCCTTGAACACTTTTGTACACCCTTGTACACATTTGTACAACCTTGTACACACTTGTACAACCTTTTACACAATTGTACAACCTTGTACACACTTGTACAACCTTTTACACAATTGTAAAACCTTGTACACACTTGTACAAGCTTGTACACACTTGTACACCCTTGTACAAACTTGTGCACCCTTGTACACTTTTGTACATCCTTGTATACATTTGTACAAACTTGTACAAACTTGTACACACTTGTACAAACTTGTACACACTTGTACAAACTTGTACACCCTTGTACACACTTGTACAACCTTGTACACACTTGTACAACCTTGTACAAACCTGTACACCCTTGTACACACTTGTACAAGCTTGTACACGATTGTACACTCTTGTACACACTTGTGCAACCTTGTACACACTTGTACAACCTTGTACACACTTGTACAACCTTGTACACACTTGTTCAAGCTTGTACACACTTGTACAACCTTGTACACACTTGTACACCCTTGTACACACTTGTACAACCTTTTACAAACTTGTACACACTTGTACAAAATTGTACATTCTTGTACATACTTGTACACCCTTGTACACACTTGTACAACCATGTACAAACCTGTACACCCTTGTACACACTTGTACAAGCTTGTACACACTTGTACAAGCTTGTACACACTTGTACACCCTTGTACAAACTTGTGCACCCTTGTACACTTTTGTACACCCTTGTACACACTTGTACAACCTTGTACACACTTGTACAACCTTGTACAAACCTGTACACCCTTGTACACACTTGTACAAGCTTGTACACGATTGTACACTCTTGTACACACTTGTGCAACCTTGTACACACTTGTACGACCTTGTACACACTTGTACAACCTTGTACACACTTGTTCAAGCTTGTACACACTTGTACAACCTTGTACACACTTGTACACCCTTGTACACACTTGTACAACCTTTTACAAACTTGTACACACTTGTACAAAATTGTACATTCTTGTACATACTTGTACACCCTTGTACACACTTGTACAACCTTGTACAAACCTGTACACCCTTGTACACACTTGTACAAGCTTGTACACACTTGTACAAGCTTGTACACACTTGTACACCCTTGTACAAACTTGTGCACCCTTGTACACTTTTGTACACCCTTGTACACATTTGTACAACCTTGTACAAACTTGTACACACTTGTACAAACTTGTACACACTTGTACAAACTTGTGTACACTTGTACAACCTGGTACACACTTGTACAACCTTGTACACACTTGTACAACCTTGTACACACTTGTACAACCTCGTACACACTTGTACAACCTTGTACACACTTGTACAACCTTGTACACAATTGTAAAACCTTGTACACACTTTTACACCCTTGTACACACTTGTACACCCTTGTACACACTTGTACAAATTTTTACATTCTTGTACATACTTGTACACCCTTGTACACACTTGTACAACCTTGTACAAACCTGTACACCCTTGTACACACTTGTACAAGCTTGTACACACTTGTACAAGCTTGTACACACTTGTACAAGCTTGTACACACTTGTACACCCTTGTACAAACTTGTGCACCCTTGAACACTTTTGTACACCCTTGTACACATTTGTACAACCTTGTACAAACTTAAACACACTTGTACAAACATGTACACACTTGAACAACCTTGTACACACTTGTACAAACCTTGTACACACTTGTACAAGCTTGTACACACTTGTACACCCTTGTACAAACTTGTGCACCCTTGAACACTTTTGTACACCCTTGTACACATTTGTACAACCTTGTACAAACTTAAACACACTTGTACAAACATGTACACACTTGAACAACCTTGTACACACTTGTACAAACCTTGTACACACTTGTACAAGCTTGTACACACTTGTACAACCTTGTACACACTTGTACAACCTTGTACACACTTGTACAAGCTTGTACACACTTGTACAACCTTGTACACACTTGTACAACCTTGTACACACTTGTACAACCTTGTACAAACCTGTACACCCTTGTACACACTTGTACAAGCTTGTACACGATTGTACACCCTTGTACACACTTGTGCACCCTTGTACACACTTGTACACCCTTGTACACACTTGTACAACCTTTTACAAACTTGTACACACTTGTACAAACTTGTACATTCTTGTACATACTTGTACACCCTTGTAAACACTTGTACAACCTTGTACAAACCTGTACACCCTTGTACACACTTGTACAAGCTTGTACACACTTGTACAAGCTTGTACACACTTGTACACCCTTGTACAAACTTGTGCACCCTTGTACACTTTTGTACACCCTTGTATACATTTGTACAAAAATGTACAAGTTTGTACAAGTGTGTACAAGTTTGTAAAAGGTTTTACAAGTGTGTACAAGGTTGTACAAGTGTGTACAAGGTTGTACAAGTGTGTACAAGGTTGTACAAGTGTGTACAAAGGTGTACAAGTGTGTACAAGGTTGTACAAGTGTGTACAAGGTTGTACAAGTGTGTACAAGGGTGTACAAGTATGTACACCCTTGTACACACTTGTACAACCTTGTACAAACCTGTACACCCTTGTACACACTTGTACAAGCTTGTACACACTTGTAAAACCTTGAACACACTTGTACAAGCTTGTACACACTTGTACACCCTTGTACACACTTGTACAAAATTTTACATTCTTGTACATACTTGTACACCCTTGTACACACTTGTACAACCTTGTACAAACCTGTACACCCTTGTACACACTTGTACAAGCTTGTACACACTTGTACAAGCTTGTACACACTTGTACAAGCTTGTACACACTTGTACACCCTTGTACAAACTTGTGCACCCTTGAACACTTTTGTACACCCTTGTACACATTTGTACAACCTTGTACACACTTGTACAACCTTTTACACAATTGTACAACCTTGTACACACTTGTACAACCTTTTACACAATTGTAAAACCTTGTACACACTTGTACAAGCTTGTACACACTTGTACACCCTTGTACAAACTTGTGCACCCTTGTACACTTTTGTACATCCTTGTATACATTTGTACAAACTTGTACAAACTTGTACACACTTGTACAAACTTGTACACACTTGTACAAACTTGTACACCCTTGTACACACTTGTACAACCTTGTACACACTTGTACAACCTTGTACAAACCTGTACACCCTTGTACACACTTGTACAAGCTTGTACACGATTGTACACTCTTGTACACACTTGTGCAACCTTGTACACACTTGTACAACCTTGTACACACTTGTACAACCTTGTACACACTTGTTCAAGCTTGTACACACTTGTACAACCTTGTACACACTTGTACACCCTTGTACACACTTGTACAACCTTTTACAAACTTGTACACACTTGTACAAAATTGTACATTCTTGTACATACTTGTACACCCTTGTACACACTTGTACAACCATGTACAAACCTGTACACCCTTGTACACACTTGTACAAGCTTGTACACACTTGTACAAGCTTGTACACACTTGTACACCCTTGTACAAACTTGTGCACCCTTGTACACTTTTGTACACCCTTGTACACACTTGTACAACCTTGTACACACTTGTACAACCTTGTACAAACCTGTACACCCTTGTACACACTTGTACAAGCTTGTACACGATTGTACACTCTTGTACACACTTGTGCAACCTTGTACACACTTGTACGACCTTGTACACACTTGTACAACCTTGTACACACTTGTTCAAGCTTGTACACACTTGTACAACCTTGTACACACTTGTACACCCTTGTACACACTTGTACAACCTTTTACAAACTTGTACACACTTGTACAAAATTGTACATTCTTGTACATACTTGTACACCCTTGTACACACTTGTACAACCTTGTACAAACCTGTACACCCTTGTACACACTTGTACAAGCTTGTACACACTTGTACAAGCTTGTACACACTTGTACACCCTTGTACAAACTTGTGCACCCTTGTACACTTTTGTACACCCTTGTACACATTTGTACAACCTTGTACAAACTTGTACACACTTGTACAAACTTGTACACACTTGTACAAACTTGTGTACACTTGTACAACCTGGTACACACTTGTACAACCTTGTACACACTTGTACAACCTTGTACACACTTGTACAACCTCGTACACACTTGTACAACCTTGTACACACTTGTACAACCTTGTACACAATTGTAAAACCTTGTACACACTTTTACACCCTTGTACACACTTGTACACCCTTGTACACACTTGTACAAATTTTTACATTCTTGTACATACTTGTACACCCTTGTACACACTTGTACAACCTTGTACAAACCTGTACACCCTTGTACACACTTGTACAAGCTTGTACACACTTGTACAAGCTTGTACACACTTGTACAAGCTTGTACACACTTGTACACCCTTGTACAAACTTGTGCACCCTTGAACACTTTTGTACACCCTTGTACACATTTGTACAACCTTGTACAAACTTAAACACACTTGTACAAACATGTACACACTTGAACAACCTTGTACACACTTGTACAAACCTTGTACACACTTGTACAACCTTGTACACACTTGTACAACCTTGTACACACTTGTACAACCTTGTACACACTTGTACAACCTTGTACAAACCTGTACACCCTTGTACACACTTGTACAAGCTTGTACACGATTGTACACCCTTGTACACACTTGTGCACCCTTGTACACACTTGTACACCCTTGTACACACTTGTACAACCTTTTACAAACTTGTACACACTTGTACAAACTTGTACATTCTTGTACATACTTGTACACCCTTGTAAACACTTGTACAACCTTGTACAAACCTGTACACCCTTGTACACACTTGTACAAGCTTGTACACACTTGTACAAGCTTGTACACACTTGTACACCCTTGTACAAACTTGTGCACCCTTGTACACTTTTGTACACCCTTGTATACATTTGTACAAAAATGTACAAGTTTGTACAAGTGTGTACAAGTTTGTAAAAGGTTTTACAAGTGTGTACAAGGTTGTACAAGTGTGTACAAGGTTGTACAAGTGTGTACAAGGTTGTACAAGTGTGTACAAAGGTGTACAAGTGTGTACAAGTGTGTACAAGGTTGTACAAGTGTGTACAAGGTTGTACAAGTGTGTACAAGGGTGTACAAGTATGTACACCCTTGTACACACTTGTACAACCTTGTACAAACCTGTACACCCTTGTACACACTTGTACAAGCTTGTACACACTTGTAAAACCTTGAACACACTTGTACAAGCTTGTACACACTTGTACACCCTTGTACACACTTGTACAAAATTTTACATTCTTGTACATACTTGTACACCCTTGTACACACTTGTACAACCTTGTACAAACCTGTACACCCTTGTACACACTTGTACAAGCTTGTACACACTTGTACAAGCTTGTACACACTTGTACAAGCTTGTACACACTTGTACACCCTTGTACAAACTTGTGCACCCTTGAACACTTTTGTACACCCTTGTACACATTTGTACAACCTTGTACACACTTGTACAACCTTTTACACAATTGTACAACCTTGTACACACTTGTACAACCTTTTACACAATTGTAAAACCTTGTACACACTTGTACAAGCTTGTACACACTTGTACACCCTTGTACAAACTTGTGCACCCTTGTACACTTTTGTACACCCTTGTATACATTTGTACAAACTTGTACAAACTTGTACACACTTGTACAAACTTGTACACACTTGTACAAACTTGTACACCCTTGTACACACTTGTACAACCTTGTACACACTTGTACAACCTTGTACAAACCTGTACACCCTTGTACACACTTGTACAAGCTTGTACACGATTGTACACTCTTGTACACACTTGTGCAACCTTGTACACACTTGTACAACCTTGTACACACTTGTACAACCTTGTACACACTTGTTCAAGCTTGTACACACTTGTACAACCTTGTACACACTTGTACACCCTTGTACACACTTGTACAACCTTTTACAAACTTGTACACACTTGTACAAAATTGTACATTCTTGTACATACTTGTACACCCTTGTACACACTTGTACAACCTTGTACAAACCTGTACACCCTTGTACACACTTGTACAAGCTTGTACACACTTGTACAAGCTTGTACACACTTGTACACCCTTGTACAAACTTGTGCACCCTTGTACACTTTTGTACACCCTTGTACACATTTGTACAACCTTGTACAAACTTGTACACACTTGTACAAACTTGTACACACTTGTACAAACTTGTGTACACTTGTACAACCTTGTACACACTTGTACAACCTTGTACACACTTGTACAACCTTGTACACACTTGTACAACCTCGTACACACTTGTACAACCTTGTACACACTTGTACAACCTTGTACACAATTGTAAAACCTTGTACACACTTTTACAACTTTGTACACACTTGTACACCCTTGTACACACTTGTACAAATTTTTACATTCTTGTACATACTTGTACACCCTTGTACACACTTGTACAACCTTGTACAAACCTGTACACCCTTGTACACACTTGTACAAGCTTGTACACACTTGTACAAGCTTGTACACACTTGTACAAGCTTGTACACACTTGTACACCCTTGTACAAACTTGTGCACCCTTGAACACTTTTGTACACCCTTGTACACATTTGTACAACCTTGTACAAACTTAAACACACTTGTACAAACATGTACACACTTGAACAACCTTGTACACACTTGTACAAACCTTGTACACACTTGTACAAGCTTGTACACACTTGTACAACCTTGTACACACTTGTACAAGCTTGTACACACTTGTACAACCTTGTACACACTTGTACAACCTTGTACACACTTGTACAAGCTTGTACACACTTGTACAACCTTGTACACACTTGTACAACCTTGTACAAACCTGTACACCCTTGTACACACTTGTACAAGCTTGTACACGATTGTACACCCTTGTACACACTTGTACAAGCTTGTACACGATTGTACACCCTTGTACACACTTGTGCACCCTTGTACACACTTGTACACCCTTGTACACACTTGTACAACCTTTTACAAACTTGTACACACTTGTACAAACTTGTACATTCTTGTACATACTTGTACACCCTTGTAAACACTTGTACAACCTTGTACAAACCTGTACACCCTTGTACACACTTGTACAAGCTTGTACACACTTGTACAAGCTTGTACACACTTGTACACCCTTGTACAAACTTATGCACCCTTGTACACTTTTGTACACCCTTGTATACATTTGTACAAAAATGTACAAGTTTGTACAAGTGTGTACAAGTTTGTAAAAGGTTTTACAAGTGTGTACAAGGTTGTACAAGTGTGTACAAGGTTGTACAAGTGTGTACAAGGTTGTACAAGTGTGTACAAAGGTGTACAAGTGTGTACAAGGTTGTACAAGTGTGTACAAGGTTGTACAAGTGTGTACAAGGTTGTACAAGGTTGTACAATTGTGTACAAGGTTGTACAAGTGTGTACAAGGTTGTACAAGTGTGTACAAAGGTGTACAAGTTTGTACAAGTGTGTACAAGTTTGTACAAGTGTGTACAAGTTTGTACAAGTGTGTACAAGTTTGTACAAGTGTGTACAAGCTTGTACAAGTGTGTACAAGGGTGTACAAGTGTGTACAAGGTTGTACATGTTTTTACAAGGTTGTACAAGTGTGTACAAGGTTGTACAAGTGTGTACAAGGTTGTACAAGTGTGTACAAGGTTGTACAAGTGTGTACAAGGTTGTACAAGTGTGTACAAGGTTGTACAAGTGTGTACAAGGTTGTACAAGTGTGTACAAGGTTGTATAAGTGTGTACAAGGTTGTATAAGTGTGTACAAGGTTGAAAAAGTGTGTACAAGGTTGAAAAAGTGTGTACAAGGTTGTACAAGTGTGTACAAGGTTGTACAAGTGTGTACAAAGGTGTACAAGTGTGTACAAGGTTGTACAAGTGTGTACAAGGTTGTACAAGTGTGTACAAGGTTGTACAAGGTTGTACAATTGTGTACAAGGTTGTACAAGTGTGTACAAGGTTGTACAAGTGTGTACAAGGTTGTACAAGTGTGTACAAGGGTGTACAAGTTTGTACAAGTGTGTACAAGTTTGTACAAGTGTGTACAAGTTTGTACAAGGGTGTACAAAAGTGTACAAGGGTGCACAAGTTTGTACAAGGGTGTACAAGTGTGTACAAGCTTGTACAAGTGTGTACAAGCTTGTACAAGTGTGTACAAGCTTGTACAAGTGTGTACAAGCTTGTACAAGTGTGTACAAGGGTGTACAGGTTTGTACAAGGTTGTACAAGTGTTTACAAGGGTGTACAAGTGTGTACAAGGTTGTACAAGTGTGGACAAGATTGTACAAGTGTGTACTAGGTTGTACAAGGTTGTACAATTGTGTACAAGGTTGTACAAGTGTGTATAAGGTTGTACAAGTGTGTACAAGGTTGTACAAGTGTGTACAAGGGTTTACAAGTTTGTACAAGTGTGTACAAGTTTGTACAAGTGTGTACAAGTTTGTACAAGGTTGTACAAATGTATACAAGGGTGTACAAAAGTGTACAACGGTGCACAAGTTTGTACAAGGGTGTACAAGTGTGTACAAGCTTGTACAAGTGTGTACAAGCTTGTACAAGTGTGTACAAGCTTGTACAAGTGTGTACAAGGGTGTACAGGTTTGTACAAGGTTGTACAAGTGTTTACAAGGGTGTACAAGTATGTACAAGAATGTACAAGTTTGTACAAGTGTGTACAAGTTTGTAAAAGGTTGTACAAGTGTGTACAAGGGTGTACAAGTGTGTACAAGGGTGCACAAGTGTGTACAAGGGTGTACAATCGTGTACAAGCTTGTACAAGTGTGTACAAGGGTGTACAGGTTTGTACAAGGTTGTACAAGTGTGTACAAGGTTGTACAAGTGTGTACAAGGGTGTACAAGTTTGTACAAGTGTGTACAAGTTTGTACAAGTGTGTACAAGTTTGTACAAGGTTGTACAAATGTATACAAGGGTGTACAAAAGTGTACAAGGTTGTACAAGTGTTTACAAGGGTGTACAAGTATGTACAAGAATGTACAAGTTTGTACAAGTGTGTACAAGTTTGTAAAAGGTTGTACAAGTGTGTACAAGAGTGTACAAGTGTATACAAGGGTGCACAAGTGTGTACAAGGGTGTACAATCGTGTACAAGCTTGTACAAGTGTGTACAAGGTTGTACAGGTTTGTACAAGGTTGTACAAGTGTGTACAAGGTTGTATAAGTGTGTACAATGTTGAAAAAGTGTGTACAAGGTTGTACAAGTGTGTACAAGGTTGTACAAGTGTGTACAAGGTTGTACAAGTGTGTACAAAGGTGTACAAGTGTGTACAAGGTTGTACAAGTGTGTACATGGTTGTACAAGTGTGTACAAGGTTGTACAAGTGTGTACAAGGTTGTACAAGGTTGTACAATTGTGTACAAGGTTGTACAAGTGTGTACAAGGTTGTACAAGTGTGTACAAGGTTGTACAAGTGTGTACAAGGGTGTACAAGTTTGTACAAGTGTGTACAAGTTTGTACAAGTGTGTACAAGTTTGTACAAGGGTGTACAAAAGTGTACAAGGGTGCACAAGTTTGTACAAGGGTGTACAAGTGTGTACAAGCTTGTACAAGTGTGTACAAGCTTGTACAAGTGTGTACAAGCTTGTACAAGTGTGTACAAGGGTGTACAGGTTTGTACAAGGTTGTACAAGTGTTTACAAGGGTGTACAAGTGTGTAGAAGGTTGTACAAGTGTGTACAAGGTTGTACAAGTGTGTACTAGGTTGTACAAGGTTGTACAATTGTGTACAAGGTTGTACAAGTGTGTACAAGGTTGTACAAGTGTGTACAAGGTTGTACAAGTGTGTACAAGGGTGTACAAGTTTGTACAAGTGTGTACAAGTTTGTACAAGTGTGTACAAGTTTGTACAAGGTTGTACAAGTTTGTACAAGGTTGTACAAATGTATACAAGGGTGTACAAAAGTGTACAACGGTGCACAAGTTTGTACAAGGGTGTACAAGTGTGTACAAGCTTGTACAAGTGTGTACAAGCTTGTACAAGTGTGTACAAGCTTGTACAAGTGTGTAAAACTTGTACAAGTTTGTACAAGCTTGTACAAGTGTGTACAAGGGTGTACAGGTTTGTACAAGGTTGTACAAGTGTTTACAAGGGTGTACAAGTATGTACAAGAATGTACAAGTTTGTACAAGTGTGTACAAGTTTGTAAAAGGTTGTACAAGTGTGTACAAGGGTGTACAAGTGTGTACAAGGGTGCACAAGTGTGTACAAGGGTGTACAATCGTGTACAAGCTTGTACAAGTGTGTACAAGGGTGTACAGGTTTGTACAAGGTTGTACAAGTGTGTACAAGGTTGTACAAGTGTGTACAAGGGTGTACAAGTTTGTACATGTGTGTACAAGTTTGTACAAGTGTGTACAAGTTTGTACAAGGTTGTACAAATGTATACAAGGGTGTACAAAAGTGTACAAGGTTGTACAAGTGTTTACAAGGGTGTACAAGTATGTACAAGAATGTACAAGTTTGTACAAGTGTGTACAAGTTTGTAAAAGGTTGTACAAGTGTTTACAAGAGTGTACAAGTGTATACAAGGGTGCACAAGTGTGTACAAGGGTGTACAATCGTGTACAAGCTTGTACAAGTGTGTACAAGGTTGTACAGGTTTGTACAAGGTTGTACAAGTGTGTACAAGGGTGTACAAATGTGTACAAAGATGTAAAAGTTTGTACAAGTGTGTACAAGTTTGTACAAGGTTGTACAAGTGTGTACAAGTTGTACAAGTGTGTACAAGGTTGTACAAGTGTGTACAAGGTTGTACAAGTGTGTACAAGGTTTTACAAGTGTGTACAAGGTTGTACAAGTGTGTACAAGGGTGCACAAGTGTGTACAAGGGTGTACAATCGTGTACAAGCTTGTACAAGTTTTTACAAGGTTGTACAAGTGTGTACAAGGTTGTACAAGTGTGTACAAGGTTGTACAAGTGTTTACAAGGTTGTACAAGTGTGTACAAGGTTGTACAAGTGTGTACAAGGTTGTATAAGTGTGTACAAAGGTGTACAAGTGTGTACAAGGTTGTACAAGTGTGTACAAGGTTGTACAAGTGTGTACATGGTTGTACAAGGTTGTACAATTGTGTACAAGGTTGTACAAGTGTGTACAAGGTTGTACAAGTGTGTACAAGGGTGTACAAGTTTGTACAAGTGTGTACAAGTTTGTACAAGTGTGTACAAGTTTGTACAAGGTTGTACAAATTAATACAAGGGTGTACAAAAGTGTACAAGGGTGCACAAGTTTGTACAAGGGTGTACAAGTGTGAACAAGCTTGTACAAGTGTGTACAAGCTTGTACAAGTGTGTACAAGGGTGTACAGGTTTGTACAAGGTTGTACAAGTGTTTACAAGGGTGTACAAAAGAATGTACAAGTTTGTACAAGTGTGTACAAGTTTGTAAAAGGTTGTACAAGTGTGTACAAGGGTGTACAAGTGTGTACAATGGTGCACAAGTGTGTACAAGGGTGTACAATCGTGTACAAGCTTGTACAAGTGTGTACAAGGGTGTACAGGTTTGTACAAGGTTGTACAAGTGTGTACAAGGGTGTACAAATGTGTACAAGGCTGTAAAAGTTTGTACAAGTGTGTACAAGTTTGTACAAGGTTGTACAAGTAAGTACAAGTTTGTACAAGAATGTACAAGTGTGTACAAGGTTTTACAATTGTGTAAAAGGTTGTACAAGTGTGTACAAGGTTGTACAAGTGTGTACAAGCTTGTACAAGGGTTTACAGGTTTGTACAAGTTTGAACAAGTGTGTACAAGGGTGTACAAAAGTGTACAAGGGTGCACAAGTTTGTACAAGGGTGTACAAGTGTGTACAAGCTTGTACAAGTGTGTACAAGCTTGTACAAGGGTTTACAGGTTTGTACAAGGTTGTACAAGTGTGTACAAGGTTGTACAAGTATGTACAAGAATGTACAAGTTTGTACAAGTGTGTACAAGTTTGTAAAAGGTTGTACAAGTGTGTACAAGGGTGTACAAATGTGTACAAGGATGTAAAAGTGTGTACAAGTGTGTACAAGTTTGTACAAGGTTGTACAAGTGTGTACAAGTTTGTACAAGGTTGTACAAATTTGTACAAGTGTGTACAAGGTTGTACAAGTGTGTACAAGGGTGTACAAGTTTGTACAAGTGTGTACAAGTTTGTACAAGGTTGTACACGTGTGTACAAGGTTTTACAATTGTGTACAAGGTTGTACAAGTGTGTACAAGGTTGTACAAGTGTGTACAAGGTTGTACAAGTGTGTACAAGGTTGTACAAGTGTGTACAAGGTTGTACAAGTGTACACAAGTTTGTACAAGTGTGTACAAGTTTGTACAAGTGTGTACAAGTTTGTACAAGTTTGTACAAATGTGTACAAGGGTGTACAAAAGTGTACAAGGGTGCACAAGTTTGTACAAGGGTGTACAAGTGTGTACAAGGGTGTACAAGTATGTACAAGAATGTACAATTTTGTACAAGTGTGTACAAGTTTGTAAAAGGTTGTACAAGTGTGTACAAGGGTGTACAAGTGTGTACAAGGTTGTACAAGTGTGTACAAGCTTGAACAAGTGTGTACAAGGTTGTACAAGTGTGTACAAGGTTGTACAAGTGTGTACAAGGTTGCACAAATGTGTACAAGAGTGTACAATCGTGTACAAGCTTGTACAAGTGTGTACAAGGGTGTACAGGTTTGTACAAGGTTGTACAAGTGTGTACAAGGTTGTACAAGTGTGTACAAGGTTGTACAAGTGTGTACAAGGGTGTACAAGTTTGTACAAGTGTGTACAAGTTTGTACAAGTGTGTACAAGTTTGTACAAGTTTGTACAAATGTATACAAGGGTGTACAAAAGTGTACAAGGGTGCACAAGTTTGTACAAGGGTGTACAAGTGTGTACAAGCTTGATCAAGTGTGTACAAGCTTGTACAAGTGTGTACAAGGGTGTACAGGTTTGTACAAGGTTGTACAAGTGTTTACAAGGGTGTACATTTATGTACAAGAATGTACAAGTTTGTACAAGTGTGTACAAGTTTGTAAAAGGTTGTACAAGTGTGTACAAGGGTGTACAAGTGTGTACAAGGGTGCACAAGTGTGTACAAGGGTGTACAATCGTGTACAAGCTTGTACAAGTGTGTACAAGGGTGTACAGGTTTGTACAAGGTTGTACACGTGTGTACAAGGTTGTACAAGTGTGTACAAGCTTGTACAAGTGTGTACAAGGTTGTACAAGTGTGTACAAGGTTGTACAAGTGTGTACAAGCTTGTACAAGTGTGTACAAGGTTTGTACAAGTGTGTACGAGGTTGTTCAAGTTTGTACATGTTTGTACAAGTGTGTTTAAGTTTGTACAAGGTTGTACAAATGTGTACAAGGGTGTACAAAAGTGTTCAAGGGTGTACAAGTGTGTACAAGGGTGTACAGGTTTGTACAAGGTTGTACAAGTGTGTACAAGGGTGTACAAGTATGTACAAGAATGAAAAATTTTGTACAAGTGTGTACAAGGGTGTACAAGTGTGTACAAGGTTGTAAAAGTGTGTACAAGGTTTTACAATTGTGTACAAGGTTGTACAAGTGTGTACAAGGTTGTACAAGTGTGTACGAGGTTGTACAAGTGTGTACAAGGTTGTACAAGTGTGTACAAGGTTGTACAAGTGTGTACAAGGTTGTACAAGTGTACACAAGTTTGTACAAGTGTGTACAAGTTTGTACAAGTGTGTACAAGTTTGTACAAGGTTGTAAAAATGTGTACAAGGGTGTACAAAAGTGTACAAGGGTGCACAAGTTTGTACAAGGGTGTACAAGTGTGTACAAGCTTGTACAAGTGTGTACAAGCTTGTACAAGTGTGTACAAGGGTGTACAGGTTTGTACAAGGTTGTACAAGTGTGTACAAGGGTGTACAAGTATGTACAAGAATGTACAATTTTGTACAAGTGTGTACAAGTTTGTAAAAGGTTGTACAAGTGTGTACAAGGGTGTACAAGTGTGTTCAAGGTTGTACAAGTGTGTACAAGCTTGAACAAGTGTGTACAAGGTTGTACAAGTGTGTACAAGGTTGTACAAGTGTGTACAAGGTTGCACAAGTGTGTACAAGAGTGTACAATCGTGTACAAGCTTGTACAAGTGTGTACAAGGGTGTACAGGTTTGTACAAGGTTGTACAAGTGTGTACAAGGGTGTACAAGTTTGTACAAGTGTGTACAAGTTTGTACAAGTGTGTACAAGTTTGTACAAGTTTGTACAAATGTATACAAGGGTGTACAAAAGTGTACAAGGGTGCACAAGTTTGTACAAGGGTGTACAAGTGTGTACAAGCTTGTACAAGTGTGTACAAGCTTGTACAAGTGTGTACAAGGGTGTACAGGTTTGTACAATTTTGTACAAGTGTTTACAAGGGTGTACAAGTATGTACAAGAATGTACAAGTTTGTACAAGTGTGTACAAGTTTGTAAAAGGTTGTACATGTGTGTACAAGGGTGTACAAGTGTGTACAATGGTGCACAAGTGTGTACAAGGGTGTACAATCGTGTACAAGCTTGTACAAGTGTGTACAAGGGTGTACAGGTTTGTACAAGGTTGTACAAGTGTGTACAAGGGTGTACAAATGTGTACAAGGCTGTAAAAGTTTGTACAAGTGTGTACAAGTTTGTACAAGGTTGTACAAGTAAGTACAAGTTTGTACAAGAATGTACAAGTGTGTACAAGGTTTTACAATTGTGTAAAAGGTTGTACAAGTGTGTACAAGGTTGTACAAGTGTGTACAAGGTTGTACAAGTGTGTACAAGCTTGTACAAGTGTGTACAAGGTTGTACAAGTGTGTACAAGGTTGTACAAGTGTGTACAAGGTTGTACAAGTGTGTACAAGTTTGTACAAGTGTGTACAAGTTTGTACAAGGTTGTACAAATGTGTACAAGGGTGTACAAAAGTGTACAAGGGTGCACAAGTTTGTACAAGGGTGTACAAGTGTGTACAAGCTTGTACAAGTGTGTACAAGCTTGTACAAGGGTTTACAGGTTTGTACAAGGTTGAACAAGTGTGTACAAGGGTGTACAAAAGTGTACAAGGGTGCACAAGTTTGTACAAGGGTGTACAAGTGTGTACAAGCTTGTACAAGTGTGTACAAGCTTGTACAAGGGTTTACAGGTTTGTACAAGGTTGTACAAGTGTGTACAAGGTTGTACAAGTATGTACAAGAATGTACAAGTTTGTACAAGTGTGTACAAGTTTGTAAAAGGTTGTACAAGTGTGTACAAGGGTGTACAAATGTGTACAAGGATGTAAAAGTGTGTACAAGTGTGTACAAGTTTGTACAAGGTTGTACAAGTGTGTACAAGTTTGTACAAGGTTGTACAAATTTGTACAAGTGTGTACAAGGTTGTACAAGTGTGTACAAGGGTGTACAAGTTTGTACAAGTGTGTACAAGTTTGTACAAGGTTGTACACGTTTGTACAAGGTTTTACAATTGTGTACAAGGTTGTACAAGTGTGTACAAGGTTGTACAAGTGTGTACAAGGTTGTACAAGTGTGTACAAGGTTGTACAAGTGTGTACAAGGTTGTACAAGTGTACACAAGTTTGTACAAGTGTGTACAAGTTTGTACAAGTGTGTACAAGTTTGTACAAGTTTGTACAAATGTGTACAAGGGTGTACAAAAGTGTACAAGGGTGCACAAGTTTGTACAAGGGTGTACAAGTGTGTACAAGGGTGTACAAGTATGTACAAGAATGTACAATTTTGTACAAGTGTGTACAAGTTTGTAAAAGGTTGTACAAGTGTGTACAAGGGTGTACAAGTGTGTACAAGGTTGTACAAGTGTGTACAAGCTTGAACAAGTGTGTACAAGGTTGTACAAGTGTGTACAAGGTTGTACAAGTGTGTACAAGGTTGCACAAGTGTGTACAAGAGTGTACAATCGTGTACAAGCTTGTACAAGTGTGTACAAGGGTGTACAGGTTTGTACAAGGTTGTACAAGTGTGTACAAGGTTGTACAAGTGTGTACAAGGTTGTACAAGTGTGTACAAGGGTGTACAAGTTTGTACAAGTGTGTACAAGTTTGTACAAGTTTGTACAAATGTATACAAGGGTGTACAAAAGTGTACAAGGGTGCACAAGTTTGTACAAGGGTGTACAAGTGTGTACAAGCTTGATCAAGTGTGTACAAGCTTGTACAAGTGTGTACAAGGGTGTACAGGTTTGTACAAGGTTGTACAAGTGTTTACAAGGGTGTACATTTATGTACAAGAATGTACAAGTTTGTACAAGTGTGTACAAGTTTGTAAAAGGTTGTACAAGTGTGTACAAGGGTGTACAAGTGTGTACAAGGGTGCACAAGTGTGTACAAAGGTGTACAATCGTGTACAAGCTTGTACAAGTGTGTACAAGGGTGTACAGGTTTGTACAAGGTTGTACAAGTGTGTACAAGGTTGTACAAGTGTGTACAAGCTTGTACAAGTGTGTACAAGGTTGTACAAGTGTGTACAAGGTTGTACAAGTGTGTACAAGCTTGTACAAGTGTGTACAAGGTTTGTACAAGTGTGTACGAGGTTTGTACAAGTGTGTACGAGGTTGTTCAAGTTTGTACATGTTTGTACAAGTGTGTTTAAGTTTGTACAAGGTTGTACAAATGTGTACAAGGGTGTACAAAAGTGTTCAAGGGTGTACAAGTGTGTACAAGGGTGTACAGGTTTGTACAAGGTTGTACAAGTGTGTACAAGGGTGTACAAGTATGTACAAGAATGTAAAATTTTGTACAAGTGTGTACAAGGGTGTACAAGTGTGTACAAGGTTGTAAAAGTGTGTACAAGGTTTTACAATTGTGTACAAGGTTGTACAAGTGTGTACAAGGTTGTACAAGTGTGTACGAGGTTGTACAAGTGTGTACAAGGTTGTACAAGTGTGTACAAGGTTGTACAAGTGTGTACAAGGTTGTACAAGTGTACACAAGTTTGTACAAGTGTGTACAAGTTTGTACAAGTGTGTACAAGTTTGTACAAGGTTGTACAAATGTGTACAAGGGTGTACAAAAGTGTACAAGGGTGCACAAGTTTGTACAAGGGTGTACAAGTGTGTACAAGCTTGTACAAGTGTGTACAAGCTTGTACAAGTGTGTACAAGGGTGTACAGGTTTGTACAAGGTTGTACAAGTGTGTACAAGGGTGTACAAGTATGTACAAGAATGTACAATTTTGTACAAGTGTGTACAAGTTTGTAAAAGGTTGTACAAGTGTGTACAAGGGTGTACAAGTGTGTTCAAGGTTGTACAAGTGTGTACAAGCTTGAACAAGTGTGTACAAGGTTGTACAAGTGTGTACAAGGTTGTACAAGTGTGTACAAGGTTGCACAAGTTTGTACAAGAGTGTACAATCGTGTACAAGCTTGTACAAGTGTGTACAAGGGTGTACAGGTTTGTACAAGGTTGTACAAGTGTGTACAAGGGTGTACAAGTTTGTACAAGTGTGTACAAGTTTGTACAAGTGTGTACAAGTTTGTACAAGTTTGTACAAATGTATACAAGGGTGTACAAAAGTGTACAAGGGTGCACAAGTTTGTACAAGGGTGTACAAGTGTGTACAAGCTTGTACAAGTGTGTACAAGCTTGTACAAGTGTGTACAAGGGTGTACAGGTTTGTACAATTTTGTACAAGTGTTTACAAGGGTGTACAAGTATGTACAAGAATGTACAAGTTTGTACAAGTGTGTACAAGTTTGTAAAAGGTTGTACATGTGTGTACAAGGGTGTACAAGTGTGTACAAGGGTGCACAAGTGTGTACAAGGGTGTACAATCGTGTACAAGCTTGTACAAGTGTGTACAAGGGTGTACAGGTTTGTACAAGTTGTACAAGTGTGTACAAGGGTGCACAAATGTATACAAGGATGTAAAAGTTTGTACAAGTGTGTACAAGTTTGTACAAGGTTGTACAAGTAAGTACAAGTTTGTACCAGAATGTACAAGTGTGTACAAGGTTTTACAATTGTGTAAAAGGTTGTACAAGTGTGTACAAGGTTGTACAAGTGTGTACAAGCTTGTACAAGTGTGTACAAGGTTGTACAAGTGTGTACAAGCTTGTACAAGTGTGTACAAGGTTGTACAAGTGTACACAAGTTTGTACAAGTGTGTACAAGTTTGTACAAGTGTGTACAAGTTTGTACAAGGTTGTACAAATGTGTACAAGGGTGTACAAAAGTGTACAAGGGTGCACAAGTTTGTACAAGGTTGTAAAAATTTGTACAAGTGTGTACAAGGTTGTACAAGTGTGTACAAGGGTGTACAAGTTTGTACAAGTGTGTACAAGTTTGTACAAGGTTGTACACGTGTGTACAAGGTTTTACAATTGTGTACAAGGTTGTACAAGTGTGTACAAGGTTGTACAAGTGTGTACAAGGTTGTACAAGTGTGTACAAGGTTGTACAAGTGTGTACAAGGTTGTACAAGTGTACACAAGTTTGTACAAGTGTGTACAAGTTTGTACAAGTGTGTACAAGTTTGTACAAGTTTGTACAAATGTGTACAAGGGTGTACAAAAGTGTACAAGGGTGCACAAGTTTGTACAAGGGTGTACAAGTTTGTACAAGGGTGTACAAGTGTGTACAAGGGTGTACAAGTATGTACAAGAATGTACAATTTTGTACAAGTGTGTACAAGTTTGTAAAAGGTTGTACAAGTGTGTACAAGGGTGTACAAGTGTGTACAAGGTTGTACAAGTGTGTACAAGCTTGAACAAGTGTGTACAAGGTTGTACAAGTGTGTACAAGGTTGTACAAGTGTGTACAAGGTTGCACAAGTGTGTACAAGAGTGTACAATCGTGTACAAGCTTGTACAAGTGTGTACAAGGGTGTACAGGTTTGTACAAGGTTGTACAAGTGTGTACAAGGTTGTACAAGTGTGTACAAGGTTGTACAAGTGTGTACAAGGGTGTACAAGTTTGTACAAGTGTGTACAAGTTTGTACAAGTGTGTACAAGTTTGTACAAGTTTGTACAAATGTATACAAGGGTGTACAAAAGTGTACAAGGGTGCACAAGTTTGTACAAGGGTGTACAAGTGTGTACAAGCTTGATCAAGTGTGTACAAGCTTGTACAAGTGTGTACAAGGGTGTACAGGTTTGTACAAGGTTGTACAAGTGTTTACAAGGGTGTACAAGTATGTACAAGAATGTACAAGTTTGTACAAGTGTGTACAAGTTTGTAAAAGGTTGTACAAGTGTGTACAAGGGTGTACAAGTGTGTACAAGGGTGCACAAGTGTGTACAAGGGTGTACAATCGTGTACAAGCTTGTACAAGTGTGTACAAGGGTGTACAGGTTTGTACAAGGTTGTACAAGTGTGTACAAGGTTGTACAAGTGTGTACAAGCTTGTACAAGTGTGTACAAGGTTGTACAAGTGTGTACAAGGTTGTACAAGTGTGTACAAGCTTGTACAAGTGTGTACAAGGTTTGTACAAGTGTGTACAAGGTTGTTCAAGTGTGTACATGTTTGTACAAGTGTGTTTAAGTTTGTACAAGGTTGTACAAATGTGTACAAGGGTGTACAAAAGTGTTCAAGGGTGCACAAGTTTGTACAAGGGTGTACAAGTGTGTACAAGCTTGTACAAGTGTGTACAAGGGTGTACAGGTTTGTACAAGGTTGTACAAGTGTGTACAAGGGTGTACAAGTATGTACAAGAATGTAAAATTTTGTACAAGTGTGTACAAGGGTGTACAAGTGTGTACAAGGTTGTAAAAGTGTGTACAAGGTTTTACAATTGTGTACAAGGTTGTACAAGTGTGTACAAGGTTGTACAAGTGTGTACGAGGTTGTACAAGTGTGTACAAGGTTGTACAAGTGTGTACGAGGTTGTACAAGTGTGTACAAGGTTGTACAAGTGTGTACAAGGTTGTACAAGTGTACACAAGTTTGTACAAGTGTGTACAAGTTTGTACAAGTGTGTACAAGTTTGTACAAGGTTGTACAAATGTGTACAAGGGTGTACAAAAGTGTACAAGGGTGCACAAGTTTGTACAAGGGTGTACAAGTGTGTACAAGCTTGTACAAGTGTGTACAAGCTTGTACAAGTGTGTACAAGGGTGTACAGGTTTGTACAAGGTTGTACAAGTGTGTACAAGGGTGTACAAGTATGTACAAGAATGTACAATTTTGTACAAGTGTGTACAAGTTTGTAAAAGGTTGTACAAGTGTGTACAAGGGTGTACAAGTGTGTACAAGGTTGTACAAGTGTGTACAAGCTTGAACAAGTGTGTACAAGGTTGTACAAGTGTGTACAAGGTTGTACAAGTGTGTACAAGGTTGCACAAGTGTGTACAAGAGTGTACAATCGTGAACAAGCTTGTACAAGTGTGTACAAGGGTGTACAGGTTTGTACAAGGTTGTACAAGTGTGTACAAGGGTGTACAAGTTTGTACAAGTGTGTACACGTTTGTACAAGTGTGTACAAGTTTGTACAAATGTATACAAGGGTGTCCAAAAGTGTACAAGGGTGCACACGTTTGTACAAGGGTGTACAAGTGTGTACAAGCTTGTACAAGTGTGTACAAGCTTGTACAAGTGTGTACAAGGGTGTACAGGTTTGTACAATTTTGTACAAGTGTTTACAAGGGTGTACAAGTATGTACAAGAATGTACAAGTTTGTACAAGTGTGTACAAGTTTGTAAAAGGTTGTACATGTGTGTACAAGGGTGTACAAGTGTGTACAAGGGTGCACAAGTGTGTACAAGGGTGTACAATCGTGTACAAGCTTGTACAAGTGTGTACAAGGGTGTACAGGTTTGTACAAGGTTGTACAAGTGTGTACAAGGGTGCACAAATGTATACAAGGATGTAAAAGTTTGTACAAGTGTGTACAAGTTTGTACAAGGTTGTACAAGTAAGTACAAGTTTGTACAAGTGTGTACAAGTTTGTACAAGTTTGTACAAATGTATACAAGGGTGTACAAAAGTGTACAAGGGTGCACAAGTTTGTACAAGGGTGTACAAGCTTGATCAAGTGTGTACAAGCTTGTACAAGTGTGTACAAGGGTGTACAGGTTTGTACAAGGTTGTACAAGTGTTTACAAGGGTGTACAAGTATGTACAAGAATGTACAAGTTTGTACAAGTGTGTACAAGTTTGTAAAAGGTTGTACAAGTGTGTACAAGGGTGTACAAGTGTGTACAAGGGTGCACAAGTGTGTACAAGGGTGTACAATCGTGTACAAGCTTGTACAAGTGTGTACAAGGGTGTACAGGTTTGTACAAGGTTGTACAAGTGTGTACAAGGTTGTACAAGTGTGTACAAGCTTGTACAAGTGTGTACAAGGTTGTACAAGTGTGTACAAGGTTGTACAAGTGTGTACAAGCTTGTACAAGTGTGTACAAGGTTTGTACAAGTGTGTACGAGGTTGTTCAAGTTTGTACATGTTTGTACAAGTGTGTTTAAGTTTGTACAAGGTTGTACAAATGTGTACAAGGGTGTACAAAAGTGTTCAAGGGTGCACAAGTTTGTACAAGGGTGTACATGTGTGTACAAGCTTGTACAAGTTTGTACAAGGGTGTACAGGTTTGTACAAGGTTGTACAAGTGTGTACAATGGTGTACAAGTATGTACAAGAATGTAAAATTTTGTACAAGTGTGTACAAGGGTGTACAAGTGTGTACAAGGTTGTAAAAGTGTGTACAAGGTTTTACAATTGTGTACAAGGTTGTACAAGTGTGTACAAGGTTGTACAAGTGTGTACGAGGTTGTACAAGTGTGTACAAGGTTGTACAAGTGTGTACAAGGTTGTACAAGTGTGTACAAGGTTGTACAAGTGTACACAAGTTTGTACAAGTGTGTACAAGTTTGTACAAGGTTGTACAAATGTGTACAAGGGTGTACAAAAGTGTACAAGGGTGCACAAGTTTGTACAAGGGTGTACAAGTGTGTACAAGCTTGTACAAGTGTGTACAAGCTTGTACAAGTGTGTACAAGCTTGTACAAGTGTGTACAAGGGTGTACAGGTTTGTACAAGGTTGTACAAGTGTGTACAAGGGTGTACAAGTATGTACAAGAATGTACAATTTTGTACAAGTGTGTACAAGTTTGTAAAAGGTTGTACAAGTGTGTACAAGGGTGTACAAGTGTGTACAAGGTTGTACAAGTGTGTACAAGCTTGAACAAGTGTGTACAAGGTTGTACAAGTGTGTACAAGGTTGTACAAGTGTGTACAAGGTTGCACAAGTGTGTACAAGAGTGTACAATCGTGTACAAGAGTGTACAATCGTGTACAAGCTTGTACAAGTGTGTACAAGGGTGTACAGGTTTGTACAAGGTTGTACAAGTGTGTACAAGGGTGTAAAAGTTTGTACAAGTGTGTACAAGTTTGTACAAGTGTGTACAAGTTTGTACAAGTTTGTACAAATGTATACAAGGGTGTACAAAAGTGTACAAGGGTGCACAAGTTTGTACAAGGGTGTACAAGTGTGTACAAGCTTGTACAAGTGTGTACAAGCTTGTACAAGTGTGTACAAGGGTGTACAGGTTTGTACAATTTTGTACAAGTGTTTACAAGGGTGTACAAGTATGTACAAGAATGTACAAGTTTGTACAAGTGTGTACAAGTTTGTAAAAGGTTGTACATGTGTGTACAAGGGTGTACATGTGTGTACAAGGGTGCACAAGTGTGTACAAGGTTGTACAATCGTGTACAAGCTTGTACAAGTGTGTACAAGGGTGTACAGGTTTGTACAAGTTGTACAAGTGTGTACAAGGGTGCACAAATGTATACAAGGATGTAAAAGTTTGTACAAGTGTGTACAAGTTTGTACAAGGTTGTACAAGTAAGTACAAGTTTGTACAAGAATGTACAAGTGTGTACAAGGTTTTACAATTGTGTAAAAGGTTGTACAAGTGTGTACAAGGTTGTACAAGTGTGTACAAGCTTGTACAAGTGTGTACAAGGTTGTACAAGTGTGTACAAGGTTGTACAAGTGTGTACAAGCTTGTACAAGTGTGTACAAGGTTGTACAAGTGTACACAAGTTTGTACAAGTGTGTACAAGTTTGTACAAGTGTGTACAAGTTTGTACAAGGTTGTACAAATGTGTACAAGGGTGTACAAAAGTGTACAAGGGTGCACAAGTTTGTACAAGGTTGTACAAATTTGTACAAGTGTGTACAAGGTTGTACAAGTGTGTACAAGGGTGTACAAGCTTGTACAAGTGTGTACAAGGGTGTACAAGGTTTTACAATTGTGTAAAAGGTTGTACAAGTGTGTACAAGGTTGTACAAGTGTGTACAAGGTTGTACAAGTGTGTAAAAGGTTGTACAAGTGTGTACAAGGTTGTACAAGTGTGTACAAGCTTGTATAAGTGTGTACAAGGTTGTACAAGTGTGTACAAGGTTGTACAAGTGTGTACAAGCTTGTACAAGTGTGTACAAGGTTGTACAAGTGTACACAAGTTTGTACAAGTGTGTACAAGTTTGTACAAGTGTGTACAAGTTTGTACAAGGTTGTACAAATGTGTACAAGGGTGTACAAAAGTGTACAAGGGTGCACAAGTTTGTACAAGGGTGTACAAGTGTGTACAAGCTTGTACAAGTGTGTACAAGCTTGTACAAGTGTGTACAAGCTTGTACAAGTGTGTACAAGGGTGTACAGGTTTGTACAAGGTTGTACAAGTGTGTACAAGGGTGTACAAGTATGTACAAGAATGTACAATTTTGTACAAGTGTGTACAAGTTTGTAAAAGGTTGTACAAGTGTGAACAAGGGTGTACAAGTGTGTACAAGGTTGTACAAGTGTGTACAAGCTTGAACAAGTGTGTACAAGGTTGTACAAGTGTGTACAAGGTTGTACAAGTGTGTACAAGGTTGCACAAGTGTGTACAAGAGTGTACAATCGTGTACAAGCTTGTACAAGTGTGTACAAGGGTGTACAGGTTTGTACAAGGTTGTACAAGTGTGTACAAGGTTGTACAAGTGTGTACAAGGGTGTACAAGTTTGTACAAGTGTGTACAAGTTTGTACAAGTGTGTACAAGTTTGTACAAGTTTGTACAAATGTATACAAGGGTGTACAAAAGTGTACAAGGGTGCACAAGTTTGTACAAGGGTGTACAAGTGTGTACAAGCTTGTACAAGTGTGTACAAGCTTGTACAAGTGTGTACAAGGGTGTACAGGTTTGTACAATTTTGTACAAGTGTTTACAAGGGTGTACAAGTATGTACAAGAATGTACAAGTTTGTACAAGTGTGTACAAGTTTGTAAAAGGTTGTACATGTGTGTACAAGGGTGTACAAGTGTGTACAAGGGTGCACAAGTGTGTACAAGGGTGTACAATCGTGTACAAGCTTGTACAAGTGTGTACAAGGGTGTACAGGTTTGTACAAGGTTGTACAAGTGTGTACAAGGGTGTACAAATGTATACAAGGATGTTAAAATTTGTACAAGTGTGTACAAGTTTGTACAAGGTTGCACAAGTAAGTACAAGTTTGTACAAGAATAGACAAGTGTGTACAAGGTTTTACAATTGTGTAAAAGGTTGTACAAGTGTGTACAAGGTTGTACAAGTGTGTACAAGCTTGTACAAGTGTGTACAAGCTTGTACAAGTGTGTACAAGCTTGTACAAGTGTGTACAAGGGTGTACAGGTTTGTACAAGGTTGTACAAGTGTGTACAAGGTTGTACAAGTGTGTACAAGCTTGTACAAGTGTGTACAAGGTTGTACAAGTGTGTACAAGGTTGTACAAGTGTGTACAAGCTTGTACAAGTGTGTACAAGGTTTGTACAAGTGTGTACAAGGTTGTTCAAGTGTGTACATGTTTGTACAAGTGTGTTTAAGTTTGTACAAGGTTGTACAAATGTGTACAAGGGTGTACAAAAGTGTTCAAGGGTGCACAAGTTTGTACAAGGGTGTACAAGTGTGTACAAGCTTGTACAAGTGTGTACAAGGGTGTACAGGTTTGTACAAGGTTGTACAAGTGTGTACAAGGGTGTACAAGTATGTACAAGAATGTAAAATTTTGTACAAGTGTGTACAAGGGTGTACAAGTGTGTACAAGGTTGTAAAAGTGTGTACAAGGTTTTACAATTGTGTACAAGGTTGTACAAGTGTGTACAAGGTTGTACAAGTGTGTACGAGGTTGTACAAGTGTGTACAAGGTTGTACAAGTGTGTACGAGGTTGTACAAGTGTGTACAAGGTTGTACAAGTGTGTACAAGGTTGTACAAGTGTACACAAGTTTGTACAAGTGTGTACAAGTTTGTACAAGTGTGTACAAGTTTGTACAAGGTTGTACAAATGTGTACAAGGGTGTACAAAAGTGTACAAGGGTGCACAAGTTTGTACAAGGGTGTACAAGTGTGTACAAGCTTGTACAAGTGTGTACAAGCTTGTACAAGTGTGTACAAGGGTGTACAGGTTTGTACAAGGTTGTACAAGTGTGTACAAGGGTGTACAAGTGTGTACAAGGGTGTACAAGTATGTACAAGAATGTACAATTTTGTACAAGTGTGTACAAGTTTGTAAAAGGTTGTACAAGTGTGTACAAGGGTGTACAAGTGTGTACAAGGTTGTACAAGTGTGTACAAGCTTGAACAAGTGTGTACAAGGTTGTACAAGTGTGTACAAGGTTGTACAAGTGTGTACAAGGTTGCACAAGTGTGTACAAGAGTGTACAATCGTGAACAAGCTTGTACAAGTGTGTACAAGGGTGTACAGGTTTGTACAAGGTTGTACAAGTGTGTACAAGGGTGTACAAGTTTGTACAAGTGTGTACACGTTTGTACAAGTGTGTACAAGTTTGTACAAATGTATACAAGGGTGTCCAAAAGTGTACAAGGGTGCACACGTTTGTACAAGGGTGTACAAGTGTGTACAAGCTTGTACAAGTGTGTACAAGCTTGTACAAGTGTGTACAAGGGTGTACAGGTTTGTACAATTTTGTACAAGTGTTTACAAGGGTGTACAAGTATGTACAAGAATGTACAAGTTTGTACAAGTGTGTACAAGTTTGTAAAAGGTTGTACATGTGTGTACAAGGGTGTACAAGTGTGTACAAGGGTGCACAAGTGTGTACAAGGGTGTACAATCGTGTACAAGCTTGTACAAGTGTGTACAAGGGTGTACAGGTTTGTACAAGGTTGTACAAGTGTGTACAAGGGTGCACAAATGTATACAAGGATGTAAAAGTTTGTACAAGTGTGTACAAGTTTGTACAAGGTTGTACAAGTAAGTACAAGTTTGTACAAGTGTGTACAAGTTTGTACAAGTTTGTACAAATGTATACAAGGGTGTACAAAAGTGTACAAGGGTGCACAAGTTTGTACAAGGGTGTACAAGCTTGATCAAGTGTGTACAAGCTTGTACAAGTGTGTACAAGGGTGTAAAGGTTTGTACAAGGTTGTACAAGTGTTTACAAGGGTGTACAAGTATGTACAAGAATGTACAAGTTTGTACAAGTGTGTACAAGTTTGTAAAAGGTTGTACAAGTGTGTACAAGGGTGTACAAGTGTGTACAAGGGTGCACAAGTGTGTACAAGGGTGTACAATCGTGTACAAGCTTGTACAAGTGTGTACAAGGGTGTACAGGTTTGTACAAGGTTGTACAAGTGTGTACAAGGTTGTACAAGTGTGTACAAGCTTGTACAAGTGTGTACAAGGTTGTACAAGTGTGTACAAGGTTGTACAAGTGTGTACAAGCTTGTACAAGTGTGTACAAGGTTTGTACAAGTGTGTACGAGGTTGTTCAAGTTTGTACATGTTTGTACAAGTGTGTTTAAGTTTGTACAAGGTTGTACAAATGTGTACAAGGGTGTACAAAAGTGTTCAAGGGTGCACAAGTTTGTACAAGGGTGTACATGTGTGTACAAGCTTGTACAAGTGTGTACAAGGGTGTACAGGTTTGTACAAGGTTGTACAAGTGTGTACAATGGTGTACAAGTATGTACAAGAATGTAAAATTTTGTACAAGTGTGTACAAGGGTGTACAAGTGTGTACAAGGTTGTAAAAGTGTGTACAAGGTTTTACAATTGTGTACAAGGTTGTACAAGTGTGTACAAGGTTGTACAAGTGTGTACGAGGTTGTACAAGTGTGTACAAGGTTGTACAAGTGTGTACAAGGTTGTACAAGTGTGTACAAGGTTGTACAAGTGTACACAAGTTTGTACAAGTGTGTACAAGTTTGTACAAGGTTGTACAAATGTGTACAAGGGTGTACAAAAGTGTACAAGGGTGCACAAGTTTGTACAAGGGTGTACAAGTGTGTACAAGCTTGTACAAGTGTGTACAAGCTTGTACAAGTGTGTACAAGCTTGTACAAGTGTGTACAAGGGTGTACAGGTTTGTACAAGGTTGTACAAGTGTGTACAAGGGTGTACAAGTATGTACAAGAATGTACAATTTTGTACAAGTGTGTACAAGTTTGTAAAAGGTTGTACAAGTGTGTACAAGGGTGTACAAGTGTGTACAAGGTTGTACAAGTGTGTACAAGCTTGAACAAGTGTGTACAAGGTTGTACAAGTGTGTACAAGGTTGTACAAGTGTGTACAAGGTTGCACAAGTGTGTACAAGAGTGTACAATCGTGTACAAGCTTGTACAAGTGTGTACAAGGGTGTACAGGTTTGTACAAGGTTGTACAAGTGTGTACAAGGGTGTACAAGTTTGTACAAGTGTGTACAAGTTTGTACAAGTGTGTACAAGTTTGTACAAGTTTGTACAAATGTATACAAGGGTGTACAAAAGTGTACAAGGGTGCACAAGTTTGTACAAGGGTGTACAAGTGTGTACAAGCTTGTACAAGTGTGTACAAGCTTGTACAAGTGTGTACAAGGGTGTACAGGTTTGTACAATTTTGTACAAGTGTTTACAAGGGTGTACAAGTATGTACAAGAATGTACAAGTTTGTACAAGTGTGTACAAGTTTGTAAAAGGTTGTACATGTGTGTACAAGGGTGTACAAGTGTGTACAAGGGTGCACAAGTGTGTACAAGGGTGTACAATCGTGTACAAGCTTGTACAAGTGTGTACAAGGGTGTACAGGTTTGTACAAGTTGTACAAGTGTGTACAAGGGTGCACAAATGTATACAAGGATGTAAAAGTTTGTACAAGTGTGTACAAGTTTGTACAAGGTTGTACAAGTAAGTACAAGTTTGTACAAGAATGTACAAGTGTGTACAAGGTTTTACAATTGTGTAAAAGGTTGTACAAGTGTGTACAAGGTTGTACAAGTGTGTACAAGCTTGTACAAGTGTGTACAAGGTTGTACAAGTGTGTACAAGGTTGTACAAGTGTGTACAAGCTTGTACAAGTGTGTACAAGGTTGTACAAGTGTACACAAGTTTGTACAAGTGTGTACAAGTTTGTACAAGTGTGTACAAGTTTGTACAAGGTTGTACAAATGTGTACAAGGGTGTACAAAAGTGTACAAGGGTGCACAAGTTTGTACAAGGTTGTACAAATTTGTACAAGTGTGTACAAGGTTGTACAAGTGTGTACAAGGGTGTACAAGCTTGTACAAGTGTGTACAAGGGTGTACAAGGTTTTACAATTGTGTAAAAGGTTGTACAAGTGTGTACAAGGTTGTACAAGTGTGTACAAGGTTGTACAAGTGTGTAAAAGGTTGTACAAGTGTGTACAAGGTTGTACAAGTGTGTACAAGCTTGTACAAGTGTGTACAAGGTTGTACAAGTGTGTACAAGGTTGTACAAGTGTGTACAAGCTTGTACAAGTGTGTACAAGGTTGTACAAGTGTACACAAGTTTGTACAAGTGTGTACAAGTTTGTACAAGTGTGTACAAGTTTGTACAAGGTTGTACAAATGTGTACAAGGGTGTACAAAAGTGTACAAGGGTGCACAAGTTTGTACAAGGGTGTACAAGTGTGTACAAGCTTGTACAAGTGTGTACAAGCTTGTACAAGTGTGTACAAGCTTGTACAAGTGTGTACAAGGGTGTACAGGTTTGTACAAGGTTGTACAAGTGTGTACAAGGGTGTACAAGTATGTACAAGAATGTACAATTTTGTACAAGTGTGTACAAGTTTGTAAAAGGTTGTACAAGTGTGAACAAGGGTGTACAAGTGTGTACAAGGTTGTACAAGTGTGTACAAGCTTGAACAAGTGTGTACAAGGTTGTACAAGTGTGTACAAGGTTGTACAAGTGTGTACAAGGTTGCACAAGTGTGTACAAGAGTGTACAATCGTGTACAAGCTTGTACAAGTGTGTACAAGGGTGTACAGGTTTGTACAAGGTTGTACAAGTGTGTACAAGGTTGTACAAGTGTGTACAAGGGTGTACAAGTTTGTACAAGTGTGTACAAGTTTGTACAAGTGTGTACAAGTTTGTACAAGTTTGTACAAATGTATACAAGGGTGTACAAAAGTGTACAAGGGTGCACAAGTTTGTACAATGGTGTACAAGTGTGTACAAGCTTGTACAAGTGTGTACAAGCTTGTACAAGTGTGTACAAGGGTGTACAGGTTTGTACAATTTTGTACAAGTGTTTACAAGGGTGTACAAGTATGTACAAGAATGTACAAGTTTGTACAAGTGTGTACAAGTTTGTAAAAGGTTGTACATGTGTGTACAAGGGTGTACAAGTGTGTACAAGGGTGCACAAGTGTGTACAAGGGTGTACAATCGTGTACAAGCTTGTACAAGTGTGTACAAGGGTGTACAGGTTTGTACAAGGTTGTACAAGTGTGTACAAGGGTGTACAAATGTATACAAGGATGTTAAAATTTGTACAAGTGTGTACAAGTTTGTACAAGGTTGCACAAGTAAGTACAAGTTTGTACAAGAATAGACAAGTGTGTACAAGGTTTTACAATTGTGTAAAAGGTTGTACAAGTGTGTACAAGGTTGTACAAGTGTGTACAAGCTTGTACAAGTGTGTACAAGCTTGTACAAGTGTGTACAAGATTGTACAAGTGTGTACAAGGGTGTACAGGTTTGTACAAGGTTGTACAAGTGTGTACAAAGGTGTACAAATGTATACAAGGATGTTAAAATTTGTACAAGTGTGTACAAGTTTGTACAAGGTTGCACAAGTAAGTACAAGTTTGTACAAGAATGTACAAGTGTGTACAAGGTTTTACAATTGTGTAAAAGGTTGTACAAGTGTGTACAAGGTTGTACAAGTGTGTACAAGTGTGTACAAGGTTGTTCAAGTGTGTACATGTTTGTACAAGTGTGTTTAAGTTTGTACAAGGTTGTACAAATGTGTACAAGGGTGTACAAAAGTGTTCAAGGGTGCACAAGTTTGTACAAGGTTGTACAAGTGTGTACAAGCTTGTACAAGTGTGTACAAGCTTGTACAAGTGTGTACAAGCTTGTACAAGTATGTACAAGGGTGTACAGGTTTGTACAAGGTTGTACAAGTGTGTACAAGGGTGTACAAGTATGTACAAGAATGTAAAATTTTGTACAAGTGTGTACAAGGGTGTACAAGTGTGTACAAGGTTGTACAAGTGTGTACAAGGTTTTACAATTGTGTACAAGGTTGTACAAGTGTGTACAAGGTTGTACAAGTGTGTACGAGGTTGTACAAGTGTGTACAAGGTTGTACAAGTGTGTACAAGGTTGTACAAGTGTGTACAAGGTTGTACAAGTGTACACAAGTTTGTACAAGTGTGTACAAGTTTGTACAAGTGTGTACAAGTTTGTACAAGGTTGTACAAATGTGTACAAGGGTGTACAAAAGTGTACAAGGGTGCACAAGTTTGTACAAGGGTGTACAAGTGTGTACAAGCTTGTACAAGTGTGTACAAGCTTGTACAAGTGTGTACAAGGGTGTACAGGTTTGTACAAGGTTGTACAAGTGTGTACAAGGGTGTACAAGTATGTACAAGAATGTACAATTTTGTACAAGTGTGTACAAGTTTGTAAAAGGTTGTACAAGTGTGTACAAGGGTGTACAAGTGTGTACAAGGTTGTACAAGTGTGTACAAGCTTGAACAAGTGTGTACAAGGTTGTACAAGTGTGTACAAGGTTGTACAAGTGTGTACAAGGTTGCACAAGTGTGTACAAGAGTGTACAATCGTGTACAAGCTTGTACAAGTGTGTACAAGGGTGTACAGGTTTGTACAAGTGTGTACAAGTTTGTACAAGTTTGTACAAATGTATACAAGGGTGTACAAAAGTGTACAAGGGTGCACAAGTTTGTACAAGGGTGTACAAAGTGTGTACAAGCTTGTACAAGTGTGTACAAGCTTGTACAATTGTGTACAAGGGTGTACAGGTTTGTACAATTTTGTACAAGTGTTTACAAGGGTGTACAAGTATGTACAATAATGTACAAGTTTGTACAAGTGTGTACAAGTTTGTAAAAGGTTGTACATGTGTGTACAAGGGTGTACAAGTGTGTACAAGGGTGCACAAGTGTGTACAAGGGTGTACAATCGTGTACAAGCTTGTACAAGTGTGTACAAGGGTGTACAGGTTTGTACAAGGTTGTACAAGTGTGTACAAGGGTGTACAAATGTATACAAGGATGTAAAAGTTTGTACAAGTGTGTACAAGTTTGTACAAGGTTGTACAAGTAAGTACAAGTTTGTACAAGAATGTACAAGTGTGTACAAGGTTTTACAATTGTGTAAAAGGTTGTACAAGTGTGTACAAGGTTGTACAAGTGTGTACAAGCTTGTACAAGTGTGTACAAGGTTGTACAAGTGTGTACAAGGTTGTACAAGTGTATACAAGCTTGTACAAGTGTGTACAAGGTTGTACAAGTGTGTACAAGGTTGTTCAAGTGTGTACATGTTTGTACAAGTGTGTTTAAGTTTGTACAAGGTTGTACAAATGTGTACAAGGGTGTACAAAAGTGTTCAAGGGTGCACAAGTTTGTACAAGGGTGTACAAGTGTGTACAAGCTTGTACAAGTGTGTACAAGCTTGTACAAGTGTGTACAAGCTTGTACAAGTGTGTACAAGGGTGTACAGGTTTGTACAAGGTTGTACAAGTGTGTACAAGGGTGTACAAGTGTGTACAAGGTTGTACAAGTGTGTACAAGGTTTTACAATTGTGTACAAGGTTGTACAAGTGTGTACAAGGTTGTACAAGTGTGTACGAGGTTGTACAAGTGTGTACAAGGTTGTACAAGTGTGTACAAGGTTGTACAAGTGTGTACAAGTTTGTACGAGTGTGTACAAGTTTGTACAAGGTTGTACAAATAAGACATCCCTCTAAATAACAAGACATCCCTCCAAATATTAAGACATCCCTCTAAATAACAAGACATCCCTCTAAATAACAAGACATCCCTCTAATAAACTAGACATTCCGCTAAATATTAAGACATCCCTCTAAAGAACAAGACATCCCTCCAAATACCAAGACATCCCTCTAAATATTAAGACATCCCTCCAAATAACAAGACAACCCTTTAAAAAACAAGACATCCCTCTAAATAACAAGACATCCCTCTAAATAACAAGACATTACTCTAAATATTAAGACATCCCTCCAAATAACAAGACATCCCTCTAAATATTAAGACATCCCTCTAAATAACAAGACATCCCTCTAAATATTAAGACATCCCTTTAAATAACAAGACATCTCTCTAAATAACAAGACATCCCTCTAAATAACAAGACATCCCACTAAATAACAAGACGTCCCTCTAAATAACAAGACATCCCTTTTAAATAACAAGACATTCCTCTAAATAACAAGACATCCCTCTAAATAACAAGACATCCCTCCAAATAAAAAGACATCCCTCTAAATAGCAAGACATCCCTCAAAATAACAAGACATCCCTCCAAATAACAAGATATCCCTCTAAATAACAAGACATTCCTCCAAATAACAAGACTTCCCTCCAAATAAGAAGACATCCCTCTAAATAACAAGACATCCCTCTAAATAACAAGACATCCCTCTAAATACCAAGACAACCCTCTAAAAAACAAGACATCCCTCCAAATAACAAGACAACCCTCTAAAAAACAAGACATCCCTCTAAATGAAAAGACATCTCTCCAAATAACAAGACATCCCTCTAAATAACAAGACATCCCACTAAAAAACAAGACATCCCTCTAAATATTAAGACATCCCTCTAAATAACAAGACATCCCTCCAAATATTAAGACATCCCTCTAAATAACAAGACATCCTATCCGTGGGTGTGTATGTGCAGCACATCCACTCTAGGGAGAAGAAGATTGTTTCGTTTAGATTGGTTGATTAATTAGTAATCGATTGATTGGTTATTAATCTATTGATTGGTTTGATTTTTAAGGCATTTTTTGTGATTTTCCACTGATCAGAATGGTCAAAAAGCGTTGGAACCTCAGTTTTTACAAGTTAAAGACTGTTGATTCATGGAATATTGGGATTTAATATCTTTATAACCTATTAATTAGGTTGAAGCTTTCTAATGTAACGTCAGATGATGCAAATTGTATGTTAAAAATAATATTTATGTGGTGGTTTATAGGGGAAATAACTCGTGGGAAACTTTAAATGCAAATATCTCGAAAACTAAAAGTGATACAGAGATGGGATTTTCACTGAATTGTAGCTAATTTTTACCCACATTTTACTAACCTAATTAAATGCATGCGTCTTTAAGGGTTATTTAGTAATCGACCGCCCGCGTTTAAGTTACTACGCGTTGCGTTCTGCAAACGGCAGGCGATAGTCACGATAGCTTGTATAGTGAGAAGTATTCCAAAGGCTATAAATCATTTCCTATTGTATTTGTGGTCAAACAAGCTATATAAGCCTAGATTTATTAGTAAAATATCTAAAAGTACAGATTTTAACTCTATATTTATGGTTAAATGACCAAAAGATACGTATAATTATCATTCAAACTACTCAGGTTTATGCTTTTTACAACATTAAAATGCTTTATTACTGATTTTGTTACTTACTAATTCTTGTTTTCACCATAATATTGTTAATACATATTCTTTATACAGTTCAATACTTTAAAACCATACATTTATACTTAAAACATGTATAGAAAATTCAATTTTCAATCGAATAAAACTATCCTTTAAAACACGTATACAATCTTCAACCGAATAAAACTCGAGGTTCAAGAGTCTGTATATGGTAAACTGTATGGTGTTTGTACTTTACTAATAAACTATTAAGCCAAAAAGTGTTTATGATTTTAGCCATACATATTAAAGTATGTTAATAGATCTACAGCAGCGCGCGGTGACCTTGCGCAATTTCCTTTGTCAGCACATTCTACCGATGTTTGGGAAATACGGCCCGCGACTTGGCAGGCAGTTGATGTAACACTATGTACACTTTAAATAAATATCTTATAATTAGTTTAATACAGATTATAGCCTCTGATGAATGTATAGATTAACAGGAAGACTAACTAAAGACCTATCTTCATTTAACCTAATACTACGATTGTTATTTGATTTTAAAGGGTCTTTATTAGGATTCTAACTGTTTTAAGCCAATTTTGAACTAACCAAAGTATAATATAGTACCTTTGAGAATCATTTTAGCCTAAAACAGTAAATATTATGTTAATATACACTTTAAAAGTCTACAATCTGTGACTTAAAATAGTCCAACTCGGAGCAAAATAGCCAACTTTAGACTGATAAGGCTTAAAAAGTAAACATTTTTAAAGGCTGAAATATATATATTACTGTTGAATATATAGCAATAAACATAATTATGTAGTTTATTTAATGTTAATCCTTTCAATAGCTTTATATTTCAGAAAATAAAATGGCGTTTTCGCCACGAGTTTAACAGACGATAAATGTCATAATATTGCAAATTATAGTGTTTTTTTGTGATTTTTTAAGGGATTTTAACATCGAATTAGTTAAACTATACTAGTAAATGATTTGAAAACCACATTTGGAGAGCTTATAACTGTACAGTTTAGCCAGAAAATGGAAAAAATCGATTATGACAAAGACAGTTCAAAAAACACTAGAGTCTTATTCCTTGATTTATTTCTCTATAAAAGTAAATTATGACTTTATTTTTGTATATTTCACTGCTTAAGCACCTATTACATGGTATGTAGTTAAGTCTAAGTAATTTAAATGAACAGTTTATCGTAAATTCAAGTATTACCAGTGGTTGCAAATCAGCAAGTAAAACGATTCAAAACGTAAGACTCATAGCCTAATCTTGACTTTCTAGTCTTTTTAACCAATTGCATAATCACTTATTGATGAATAAGACTGTAGAATATAATAAAATTACCGTTAAAGGCTTAATACCAGGGAAATAAGCTCATATTAGCACTAAAAGTGGAATTACAGCCATTATATCAAGCAAATAAGCCTATAAATCCATAAAAAATCGCTAAAAAATCGCTAAAAAGTCACTAAAATCACTAAAAACCAATCAATCGATTAATAATTAATCAACCAATCTAAACGAAACAAATGAAACAAACTTCTTCTCCCTAGAGTGGATGTGCTGCACATACACACCCACGGATAGGATGTCCGTGGGTGTGTATGTGCAGCACATCCACTCTAGGGAGAAGAAGTTTGTTTCATTTGTTTCGTTTAGATTGGTTGATTAATTATTAATCGATTGATTGGTTTTTAGTGATTTTAGTGATTTTTTAGCGATTTTTTATCGATTTTTTATGGATTTATAGGCTTATTTGCTTGATATAATGGCTGTAATTCCACTTTTAGTGCTAATATGAGCTTATTTCCCTGGTATTAAGCCTTTAATGGGTAATTTTATTATATTCTACAGTCTAATTCATCAATAAGTGATTATGAAATTGGTTAAAATGACTAGAAAGTCAAGATTAGGCTATGAGTCTTATGTTTTGAATCGTTTTACTTGCCGATTTGCAACCACTGGTAATACTTGAATTTACGATAAACTGTTCATTTAAATTACTTAGACTTCACTACATACCATGTAATAGGTGCTTAAGCAGTGAAATATACAAAAATAAAGTCATAATTTACTTTTATAGAGAAATAAATAAAGGAATAAGCCTGTAGTGTTTTTTGAACTGTCTTTGTCAGAATCGATTTTTTCCATTTTCTGGCTAAACTATACAGTTATAAACTCTCCAAATGTGGTTTTCAAATCATTTACTAGTATAGTTTAACTAATTTGATGTTAAAATCCCTTAAAAAATCATAAATAACACTATAATCTGCAATATTATGACATTTATCGTCTTTTAAACTCGTGGCGAAAACGCCATTTTATTTTCTGAAATATAAAGCTATTGAAAGGATTAACATTAAATAAACTACATAATTATGTTTATTGCTATATATTCAACAGTAATAGATATATTTCAGCCTTTAAAAATGTTTACTTTTTAAGCCTTATCAGTCTAAAGTTGGCTATTTTGCTCCGAGTTGGACTATTTTAAGTCACAGATTGTAGACTTTTAAAGTGTATATTAACGTAATATTTACTGTTGTAGGCTAAAATGAGTCTCAAAGGTACTATATTATCCTTTGGTTGGTTCACAATTGGCTTAAAACAGTTAGAATCCTAATAAAGATCCTTTAAATTCATATAACAATCGTAGCATTCGTCTAGATCGAGATAGGTCTTTAGTTAGTCTTCCTGTTATTCTATACATCCATTAGAGGCTATAATCTGTATTAAACTAATTATAAGATATTTATTTGAAGTGTACATAGTGTTACATCAACTGCCTGGCAAGTCGCGGGCCGTATTTCCCAAACATCGATAGAATGTGCTGACAAAGGAAATTGCACAAGGTCACCGCGCGCTGCTGTAGATCTATTGTCATACTTTAATATGTATGGCTAAAATCATAAACACTTTTTGGCTTAATAGTTTATTAGTAAACTACAAACACCATACAGTTTACCATACACATAGAGTCTTGAACCTCGAGTTTTAGTCGATTGAAAATTGAATTTTCTATACATGTTTTAAGTATAAATGTATGGTTTTAAAGTATTGAACTGTATATATTTACGTACTTATTAGTATAGAATTATAGAAGTAGTACTTATATAGAATTATTACTTATATAGAATTAGTAAGTAACAAAATCAGTAATAAAGCATTTTAATGTTGTAAAAAGCATAAACCTGAGTAGTTTGAATGCTAATTATACGTATTTTTTGGTCATTTAACCATAAATATAGAGTTAAAATCTGTACTTTTAGATATTTTACTAAAAAATCTAGGCTTATATAGCTTGTTTGACCACAAATACAATAGAAAATGATTTTTAGCCTTTGGAATACTTCTCACTATACAAGCTATCGTGACTATCGCCTGCCGTTTGCAGAACGCAACGCGTAGTAACTTAAACGCGGGCGGTCGATTACTAAATAACCCTTAAAGACGCATGCATTTAATTAGGTTAGTAAAATGTGGGTAAAAATTAGCTACAATTCAGTGAAAATCTCATCTCTGTATCACTTTTAGTTTTCGAGATATTTGCATTTAAAGTTTCCCACGAGTTATTTTTCCTATAAACCACGTAAATATTATTTTTAACATACAATTTGTATCATCTGACGTTAAATTAGAAAGCTTCAACCTAATTAATAGGTTATAAAGATATTAAATCCCAATATTCCATGAATCAACAGTCTTTAACTTGTAAAAACTGAGTTTCCAACGCTTTTTGACCATTCTGATCAGTGGAAAATCACAAAAAATGCCTTAAAAATCAAACCAATCAATAGATTAATAACCAATCAATCGATTACTAATTAATCAACCAATCTAAACGAAACAAACTTCTTCTCCCTAGAGTGGATGTGCTGCACATACACACCCACGGATAGGTTGTACAAGTGTGTACAAGTGTGTACAAGGTTGTTCAAGTGTGTACATGTTTGTACAAGTGTGTTTAAGTTTGTACAAGGTTGTACAAATGTGTACAAGGGTGTACAAAAGTGTTCAAGGGTGCACAAGTTTGTACAAGGGTGTACAAGTGTGTACAAGCTTGTACAAGTGTGTACAAGCTTGTACAAGTGTGTACAAGCTTGTACAAGTATGTACAAGGGTGTACAGGTTTGTACAAGGTTGTACAAGTGTGTACAAGGGTGTACAAGTATGTACAAGAATGTAAAATTTTGTACAAGTGTGTACAAGGGTGTACAAGTGTGTACAAGGTTGTACAAGTGTGTACAAGGTTTTACAATTGTGTACAAGGTTGTACAAGTGTGTACAAGGTTGTACAAGTGTGTACGAGGTTGTACAAGTGTGTACAAGGTTGTACAAGTGTGTACAAGGTTGTACAAGTGTGTACAAGGTTGTACAAGTGTACACAAGTTTGTACAAGTGTATACAAGTTTGTACAAGTGTGTACAAGTTTGTACAAGGTTGTACAAATGTGTACAAGGGTGTACAAATGTGTACAAGGGTGTACAAAAGTGTACAAGGGTGCACAAGTTTGTACAAGGGTGTACAAGTGTGTACAAGCTTGTACAAGTGTGTACAAGCTTGTACAAGTGTGTACAAGGGTGTACAGGTTTGTACAAGGTTGTACAAGTGTGTACAAGGGTGTACAAGTATGTACAAGAATGTACAATTTTGTACAAGTGTGTACAAGTTTGTAAAAGGTTGTACAAGTGTGTACAAGGGTGTACAAGTGTGTACAAGGTTGTACAAGTGTGTACAAGCTTGAACAAGTGTGTACAAGGTTGTACAAGTGTGTACAAGGTTGTACAAGTGTGTACAAGGTTGCACAAGTGTGTACAAGAGTGTACAATCGTGTACAAGCTTGTACAAGTGTGTACAAGGGTGTACAGGATTGTACAAGTGTGTACAAGTTTGTACAAGTGTGTACAAGTTTGTACAAGTTTGTACAAATGTATACAAGGGTGTACAAAAGTGTACAAGGGTGCACAAGTTTGTACAAGGGTGTACAAAGTGTGTACAAGCTTGTACAAGTGTGTACAAGCTTGTACAAGTGTGTACAAGGGTGTACAGGTTTGTACAATTTTGTACAAGTGTTTACAAGGGTGTACAAGTATGTACAAGAATGTACAAGTTTGTACAAGTGTGTACAAGTTTGTAAAAGGTTGTACATGTGTGTACAAGGGTGTACAAGTGTGTACAAGGGTGCACAAGTGTGTACAAGGGTGTACAATCGTGTACAAGCTTGTACAAGTGTGTACAAGGGTGTACAGGTTTGTACAAGGTTGTACAAGTGTGTACAAGGGTGTACAAATGTATACAAGGATGTAAAAGTTTGTACAAGTGTGTACAAGTTTGTACAAGGTTGTACAAGTAAGTACAAGTTTGTACAAGAATGTACAAGTGTGTACAAGGTTTTACAATTGTGTAAAAGGTTGTACAAGTGTGTACAAGGTTGTACAAGTGTGTACAAGCTTGTACAAGTGTGTACAAGGTTGTACAAGTGTGTACAAGGTTGTACAAGTGTATACAAGCTTGTACAAGTGTGTACAAGGTTGTACAAGTGTGTACAAGGTTGTTCAAGTGTGTACATGTTTGTACAAGTGTGTTTAAGTTTGTACAAGGTTGTACAAATGTGTACAAGGGTGTACAAAAGTGTTCAAGGGTGCACAAGTTTGTACAAGGGTGTACAAGTGTGTACAAGCTTGTACAAGTGTGTACAAGCTTGTACAAGTGTGTACAAGCTTGTACAAGTGTGTACAAGGGTGTACAGGTTTGTACAAGGTTGTACAAGTGTGTACAAGGGTGTACAAGTATGTACAAGAATGTAAAATTTTGTACAAGTGTGTACAAGGGTGTACAAGTGTGTACAAGGTTGTACAAGTGTGTACAAGGTTTTACAATTGTGTACAAGGTTGTACAAGTGTGTACAAGGTTGTACAAGTGTGTACGAGGTTGTACAAGTGTGTACAAGGTTGTACAAGTGTGTACAAGGTTGTACAAGTGTGTACAAGTTTGTACGAGTGTGTACAAGTTTGTACAAGGTTGTACAAATAAGACATCCCTCTAAATAACAAGACATCCCTCCAAATATTAAGACATCCCTCTAAATAACAAGACATCCCTCTAAATAACAAGACATCCCTCTAATAAACTAGACATTCCGCTAAATATTAAGACATCCCTCTAAATAACAAGACATCCCTCCAAATACCAAGACATCCCTCTAAATATTAAGACATCCCTCCAAATAACAAGACAACCCTTTAAAAAACAAGTCATCCCTCTAAATAACAAGACATCCCTCTAAATAACAAGACATCCCTCTAAATATTAAGACATCCCTCCAAATAACAAGACATCCCTCTAAATATTAAGACATCCCTCTAAATAACAAGACATCCCTCTAAATATTAAGACATCCCTTTAAATAACAAGACATCTCTCTAAATAACAAGACATCCCTCTAAATAACAAGACATCCCACTAAATAACAAGACGTCCCTCTAAATAACAAGACATCCCTTTTAAATAACAAGACATTCCTCTAAATAACAAGACATCCCTCTAAATAACAAGACATCCCTCCAAATAAAAAGACATCCCTCTAAATAGCAAGACATCCCTCTAAATAACAAGACATCTCTCTAAATAACAAGACATCCCTCTAAATAACAAGACATCCCACTAAATAACAAGACATCCCTCTAAATAACAAGACATCCCTTTTAAATAACAAGACATTCCTCTAAATAACAAGACATCCCTCTAAATAACAAGACATCCCTCCAAATAAAAAGACATCCCTCTAAATAGCAAGACATCCCTCTAATAAACAAGACATTCCGCTAAATATTAAGACATCCCTCTAAATAACAAGACATCCCATCTAAATTACAAGACAACCCTCGAAAAAACAAGACATCCCTCCAAATAACAAGACAACCCTCTAAAAAACAAGACATCCCTCTAAATAAAAAGACATCTCTCCAAATAACAAGACATCCCTCTAAATAACAAGACATCCCACTAAAAAACAAGACATCCCTCTAAATATTAAGACATCCCTCTAAACAAAAAGACATCTCTCCAAATAACAAGACATCCCTCTAAATAACAAGACATCCCACTAAAAAACAAGACATCCCTCTAAATATTAAGACATCCCTCTAAATAACAAGATATCCCTCCAAATATTAAGACATCCCTCTAAATAACAAGACATCCCTCTAAATAACAAGACATCCCTCTAATAAACTAGACATTCCGCTAAATATTAAGACATCCCTCTAAATAACAAGACATCCCTCTAAATAACAAGACATCCCTCCAAACATGAAGACATCCCTCTAAATAACAAGACATCCCTCTAAATAACAAGACATCTTTCTAAATATTAAGACATCCCTTCAAATAACAAGACATCCCTCTAAATAACAAGACATCCCTCTAAATTTCAAGACATCCCTCTAAATAACAAGACATCCCTCTAAATAACAAGACATCCCTCTAAAAAACAAGACATCCCTCTAAATATTAAGACATCAATCTAAATAACAAGACATCCCTCCAAATAAAAAGACATCCCTCTAAATAGCAAGACATCTCTCTAAATAACAAGACATCCCTCCAAATAACAAGATATCCCTCTAAATAACAAGACATTCCTCCAAATAACAAGACTTCCCTCCAAATAAGAAGACATCCCTCTAAATAACAAGACATCCCTCTATATAACAAGACATCCCTCTAAATACCAAGACAACCCTCTAAAAAACAAGACATCCCTCTAAATAACAAGACATCCATTTATATAACAAGACATTCCTCTAAATATTAAGACATCCCTCTAAATAACAAGACATACCTGTAAATAACAAGACATCCCTCTAAATAACAAGACATCCCATCTAAATTACAACACAACCCTCTAAAAAACAAGACATCCCTCCAAATAACAAGACAACCCTCTAAAAAACAAGACATCCCTCTAAATAACAAGACATCCCTCTAAATAACAAGACATTCCTCTAATAAACTAGACATTCCGCTAAATATTAAGACATCCCTCTAAATAACAAGACATCCCTCTAAATACCAAGACATCCCTCTAAATATTAAGACATCCCTCCAAATAACAAAACAACCCTTTAAAAAACAAGACATCCCTCTAAATAACAAGACATCCCTCTAAATAACAAGACATCCCTCTAAATATTAAGACATCCCTTCAAATAACAAGACATCCCTCTAAATATTAAGACATCCCTCTAAATAACAAGACATCCCTCTAAATATTAAGACATCCCTTTAAATAACAAGACATCTCTCTAAATAACAAGACATCCCTCTAAATAACAAGACATCCCACTAAATAACAAGACATCCCTCTAAATAACAAGACATCCCTTTTAAATAACAAGACATTCCTCTAAATAACAAGACATCCTTCTAAATAACAAGACATCCCTCCAAATAAAAAGACATCCCTCTAAATAGCAAGACATCCCTCTAATAAACAAGACATTCCGCTAAATATTAAGACATCCCTCTAAATAACAAGACATCCCTCTAAATATTAAGACATCCCTTTAAATAACAAGACATCTCTCTAAATAACAAGACATCCCTCTAAATAACAAGACATCCCACTAAATAACAAGACATCCCTCTAAATAACAAGACATCCCTTTTAAATAACAAGACATTCCTCTAAATAACAAGACATCCCTCTAAATAACAAGACATCCCTCCAAATAAAAAGACATCCCTCTAAATAGCAAGACATCCCTCTAATAAACAAGACATTCCGCTAAATATTAAGACATCCCTCTAAATAACAAGACATCCCATCTAAATTACAAGACAACCCTCGAAAAAACAAGACATCCCTCCAAATAACAAGACAACCCTCTAAAAAAAAAGACATCCCTCTAAATAAAAAGACATCTCTCCAAATAACAAGACATCCCTCTAAATAACAAGACATCCCACTAAAAAACAAGACATCCCTCTAAATATTAAGACATCCCTCTAAATAACAAGACATCCCTCCAAATATTAAGACATCCCTCTAAATAACAAGACATCCCTCTAAATAACAAGACATCCCTCTAATAAACTAGACATTCCGCTAAATATTAAGACATCCCTCTAAATAACAAGACATCCCTCCAAATACCAAGACATCCCTCTAAATATTAAGACATCCCTCCAAATAACAAGAAAACCCTTTAAAAAACAAGACATCCCTCTAAATAACAAGACATCCCTCTAAATAACAAGACATCCCTCTAAATATTAAGACATCCCTCCAAATAACAAGACATCCCTCTAAATATTAAGACATCCCTCTAAATAACAAGACATCCCTCTAAATATTAAGACATCCCTTTAAATAACAAGACATCCCTCTTAATAACAAGACATCCCTCTAAATAACAAGACATCCCACTAAATAACAAGACGTCCCTCTAAATAACAAGACATCCCTTTTAAATAACAAGACATTCCTCTAAATAACAAGACATCCCTCTAAATAACAAGACATCCCTCCAAATAAAAAGACATCCCTCTAAATAGCAAGACATCCCTCTAAATAACAAGACATCCCTCCAAATAACAAGATATCCCTCTAAATAACAAGACATTCCTCCAAATAACAAGACTTCCCTCCAAATAAGAAGACATCCTTCTAAATAACAAGACATCCCTCTAAATAACAAGACATCCCTCTAAATACCAAGACATCCCTCCAAATAACAAGACAACCCTTTAAAAAACAAGACATCCCTCTAAATAACAAGACATCCCTCTAAATAACAAGACATCCCTCTAAATATTAAGACATCCCTTCAAATAAGAAGACATCCCTCTAAATATTAAGACATCCCTCTAAATAACAAGACATCCCTCTAAATATTAAGACATCCCTTTAAATAACAAGATATCTCTATAAATAACAAGACATCCCTCTAAATAACAAGACATCCCTCTAAATATTAAGACATCCCTCCAAATAACAAGACATCCCTCTAAATATTAAGACATCCCTCTAAATAACAAGACATCCCTCTAAATAATAGGACATCCCTTTAAACAACAAGACATCTCTCTAAATAACAAGACATCCCTCTAAATAACAAGACATCAAACTAAATAACAAGACATCCCTCTAAATAACAAGACATCCCTTTTAAATAACAAGACATTCCTCTAAATAACAAGACATCCCTCTAAATAACAAGACATCCCTCCAAATAACAAGAAATCCCTCAAAATAGCAAGACATCCCTCTAAATATTAAGACATCCCTTCAAATAACAAGACATCCCTCTAAATAACACGACATCCCTCTAAATAACAAGACATCCCTCTAAATAAAAAGACATCCCTCTAAATAACTAGACATCCCTCCAAATACCAAGACATCCCTCTAAATAACAAGACATCCCTCTAAATAAAAAGACATCCCTCTAAATAACTAGACATCCCTCCAAATACCAAGACATCCCTCTAAATAACAAGACATCCCTCTAAATAACAAGACATACCTCCAAATAACAAGACATCCCTCTAAATTATAAGACATCCCTCTTAATAACAAGCATCCCTCCAAATAACAAGACATCCCTCTAAATAACAAGACATCCCTCCAAATATGAAGACATCCCTCCAAATATGAAGACATCCCTCTAAATAACAAGACATCCCTCTAAATAACAAGACATCTCTCTAAATATTAAGACATCCCTTCAAATAACAAGACATCCCTCTAAATAACAAGACATCCCTCTAAATAACAAGACATCCCTCTAAATAACAAGACATCCCTCTAAATAACAAGACATCCCTCTAAAAAACAAGACATCCCTCTAAATATTAAGAAATCAATCTAAATAACAAGACATCCCTCCAAATAACAAGACAACCCTCTAAAAAACAAAAAAACCCTCTAAATAACAAGACATCCCTCTAAATAACAAGACATCCCACTAAAAAACAAGACATCCCTCTAAATATTAAGACATCCCTCTAAATAACAAGACATCCCTCCAAATATTAAGACATCCCTCTAAATAACAAGACATCCCTCTAAATAACAAGACATCCCTCTAATAAACTAGACATTCCGCTAAATATTAAGACATCCCTCTAAATAACAAGACATCCCTCCAAATACCAAGACATCCCTCTAAATATTAAGACATCCCTCCAAATAACAAGAAAACCCTTTAAAAAACAAGACATCCCTCTAAATAACAAGACATCCCTCTAAATAACAAGACATCCCTCTAAATATTAAGACATCCCTCCAAATAACAAGACATCCCTCTAAATATTAAGACATCCCTCTAAATAACAAGACATCCCTCTAAATATTAAGACATCCCTTTAAATAACAAGACATCTCTCTAAATAACAAGACATCCCTCTAAATAACAAGACATCCCACTAAATAACAAGACGTCCCTCTAAATAACAAGACATCCCTTTTAAATAACAAGACATTCCTCTAAATAACAAGACATCCCTCTAAATAACAAGACATCCCTCCAAATAAAAAGACATCCCTCTAAATAGCAAGACATCCCTCTAAATAACAAGACATCCCTCTAAATACCAAGAAATCCCTCTAAATATTAAGACATCCCTCCAAATAACAAGACAACCCTTTAAAAAACAAGACATCCCTCTAAATAACAAGACATCCCTCTAAATAACAAGACATCCCTCTAAATATTAAGACATCCCTTCAAATAACAAGACATCCCTCTAAATATTAAGACATCCCTCTAAATAACAAGACATCCCTCTAAATATTAAGACATCCCTTTAAATAACAAGACATCTCTCTAAATAACAAGACATCCCTCTAAATAACAAGACATCCCTCTAAATATTAAGACATCCCTCCAAATAACAAGACATCCCTCTAAATATTAAGACATCCCTCTAAATAACAAGACATCCCTCTAAATATTAAGACATCCCTTTAAATAACAAGACATCTCTCTAAATAACAAGACATCCCTCTAAATAACAAGACATCCCACTAAATAACAAGACATCCCTCTAAATAACAAGACATCCCTTTTAAATAACAAGACATTCCTCTAAATAACAAGACATCCCTCTAAATAACAAGACATCCCTCCAAATAACAAGAAATCCCTCAAAATAGCAAGACATCCCTCTAAATATTAAGACATCCCTTCAAATAACAAGACATCCCTCTAAATAACAAGACATCCCTCTAAATAACAAGACATCCCTCTAAATAAAAAGACATCCCTCTAAATAACTAGACATCCCTCCAAATACCAAGACATCCCTCTAAATAACAAGACATCCCTCTAAATAAAAAGACATCCCTCTAAATAGCTAGACATCCCTCCAAATACCAAGACATCCCTCTAAATAACAAGACATCCCTCTAAATAACAAGACATACCTCCAAATAACAAGACATCCCTTTAAATTATAAGACATCCCTCTTAATAACAAGCATCCCTCCAAATAACAAGACATCCCTCTAAATAACAAGACATCCCTCCAAATATGAAGACATCCCTCCAAATATGAAGACATCCCTCTAAAAAACAAGACATCCCTCTAAATAACAAGACATCCCTCTAAATAACAAGACATCTCTCTAAATATTAAGACATCCCTTCAAATAACAAGACATCCCTCTAAATAACAAGACATCCCTCTAAATAACAAGACATCCCTCTAAATAACAAGACATCCCTCTAAATAACAAGACATCCCTCTAAATAACAAGACAAATCAAATCAAATCAAATCAAACATCATTTATTCCATGATAAACAAAAAATTACAAAACAGTATTCTTAATATTAATGGAATTTCCTCACATAGGCGAAGCCTGTGCGTGGGGAACGAGTTATTATCAGACTATCCATATTATAATCTAACATCGTTTTAATAATAATTGTTACTCTAACTACTAATTACACATTTACCAAAAAGGAAAAAAAACATTTTTACCAGGAAGCCACAGCAGATAACGAAAGTATTATGGAAATATCTGAAAAAAAGTAAAGATAGAGACAAATCTAATAATAATAAATAAACGATAAAAAACTAGAAACAAGGGTATTTAAGGGTACCGTATTTAATAATACTGTGAAAAGCACTGGGACTTGGAAACCATTCATACATCTTCTACCCACACTCACGCACAAACAACACACACTCACACACACACAAACGCATGCAACGACTCACTACTACAGGCCCTGTACAGGCGGCTGGTAGCCCTAAAGGGCCGTCACTGCTCTGTCCCTGTGGGCCAGCGGCGAGCCTACTCTCTCTCTCTCTCTCATGCAACTCTCTCACTCACTCACTCACTCACTCACTCACTCTCCCACTCACACAGACAGCCACATCATCGACGACAAACGCACACGCACACGCAAACTACGAATACAATGACACAAGATAACAATCAATCTGGCCACGGCCTGTTTCCACTAACCATTTGTCTACTTGATTTTTATATGTTTGCAAACTGCAAGGTTCGGGATACTTTAAACTATTAGGTAACTTTGAGAACATTATTTTTGCAATGTACATCTTTTTGACATCCCTTTTAAATAACAAGACATTCCTCTAAATAACAAGACATCCCTCTAAATAACAAGACATCCCTCCAAATAAAAAGACATCCCTCTAAATATTAAGACATCAATCTAAATAACAAGACATCCCTCCAAATAACAAGACAACCCTCTAAAAAACAAAAAACCCTCTAAATAACAAGACATCTCTCTAAAAAACAAGACATCCCTCTAAATATCAAGACATCCCTCTAAATAACAAGACATCCATCTATATAACAAGAAATTCCTCTAAATATTAAGACATCCCTCTAAATAACAAGACATACCTGTAAATAACAAGACATCCCTCTAAATAACAAGACATCCCTCTAAATATTAAGACATCCCTCCAAATAACAAGACAACCCTTTAAAAAACAAGACATCCCTCTAAATAACAAGACATCCCTCTAAATAACAAGACATCCCTCTAAATAAGAAGACATCCCTCTAAATATTAAGACATCCCTTCAAATAACAAGACATCCCTCTAAATATTAAGACATCCCTCTAAATAACAAGACATCCCTCTAAATATTAAGACATCCCTTTAAATAACAAGACATCTCTCTAAATAACAAGACATCCCTCTAAATAACAAGACATCCCACTAAATAACAAGACATCTCTCTAAATAACAAGACATCCCTCTAAATAACAAGACATCCCTCCAAATAAAAAGACATCCCTCTAAATATTAAGACATCAATCTAAATAACAAGACATCCCTCCAAATAACAAGACAACCCTCTAAAAAACAAAAAAACCCTCTAAATAACAAGACATCTCTCTAAAAAACAAGACATCCCTCTAAATATCAAGACATCCCTCTAAATAACAAGACATCCATCTATATAACAAGAAATTCCTCTAAATATTAAGACATCCCTCTAAATAACAAGACATACCTGTAAATAACAAGACATCCCTCTAAATAACAAGACATCCCATCTAAATTACAAGACAACCCTCTAAAAAACAAGACATCCCTTAAGACATTCCGCTAAATATTAAGACATCCCTCTAAATAACAAGACATCCCTCTAAATACCAAGACATCCCTCTAAATATTAAGACATCCCTCCAAATAACAAGACAACCCTTTAAAAAACAAGACATCCCTCTAAATAACAAGACATCCCTCTAAATAACAAGACATCCCTCTAAATAACAAGACATCCCTCTAAATATTAAGACATCCCTTCAAATAACAAGACATCCCTCTAAATATTAAGACATCCCTCTAAATAACAAGACATCCCTCTAAATATTAAGACATCCCTTTAAATAACAAGACATCTCTCTAAATAACAAGACATCCCTCTAAATAACAAGACATCCCACTAAATAACAAGACATCTCTCTAAATAACAAGACATCCCTTTTAAATAACAAGACATTCCTCTAAATAACAAGACATCCCTCTAAATAACAAGACATCCCTCCAAATAAAAAGACATCCCTCTAAATAGCAAGACATCCCTCTAATAAACAAGACATTCCGCTAAATATTAAGACATCCCTCTAAATATTAAGACATCCCTTTAAATAACAAGACATCTCTCTAAATAACAAGACATCCCTCTAAATAACAAGACATCCCACTAAATAACAAGACATCCCTCTAAATAACAAGACATCCCTTTTAAATAACAAGACATTCCTCTAAATAACAAGACATCCCTCTAAATAACAAGACATCCCTCCAAATAAAAAGACATCCCTCTAAATAGCAAGACATCCCTCTAATAAACAAGACATTCCGCTAAATATTAAGACATCCCTCTAAATAACAAGACATCCCATCTAAATTACAAGACAACCCTCTAAAAAACAAGACATCCCTCCAAATAACAAGACAACCCTCTAAAAAACAAGACATCCCTCTAAATAAAAAGACATCTCTCCAAATAACAAGACATCCCTCTAAATAACAAGACATCCCATCTAAATTACAAGACAACCCTCTAAAAAACAAGACATCCCTCTAAATAACAAGACATCCCTCTAAATAACAAGACATCCCTCTAAATATTAAGACATCCCTCCAAATAACAAGACATCCCTCTAAATATTAAGACATCCCTCTAAATAACAAGACATCCCTCTAAATATTAAGACATAACTTTAAAAAACAAGACATCTCTCTAAATAACAAGACATCCCTCTAAATAACAAGACATCCCACTAAACAACAAGACGTCCCTCTAAATAACAAGACATCCCTTTTAAATAACAAGACATTCCTCTAAATAACAAGACATCCCTCTAAATAACAAGACATCCCTCCAAATAAAAAGACATCCCTCTAAATAGCAAGACATCCCTCTAAATAACAAGACATCCCTCCAAATAACAAGATATCCCTCTAAATAACAAGACATTCCTCCAAATAACAAGACTTCCCTCCAAATAAGAAGACATCCCTCTAAATAACAAGACATCCCTCTAAATAACAAGACATCCCTCTAAATACCAAGACATCCCTCTAAATATTAAGACATCCCTCCAAATAACAAGACAACCCTTTAAAAAACAAGACATCCCTTTAAATAACAAGACATCCCTCTAAATAACAAGACATCCCTCTAAATATTAAGACATCCCTTCAAATAACAAGACATCCCTCTAAATATTAAGACATCCCTCTAAATAACAAGACATCCCTCTAAATATTAGGACATCCCTTTAAATAACAAGACATCTCTCTAAATAACAAGACATCCCTCTAAAAAACAAGACATCCCTCTAAATATTAAGACATCCCTCCAAATAACAAGACATCCCTCTAAATATTAAGACATCCCTCTAAATTACAAGACATCCCTCTAAATATTAAGACATCCCTTTAAATAACAAGACATCTCTCTAAATAACAAGACATCCCTCTAAATAACAAGACATCTCACTAAAAAACAAGACATCCCTCTAAATAACAAGACATCCCTTTTAAATAACAAGACATTCCTCTAAATAACAAGACATCCCTCTAAATAACAAGACATCCCTCCAAATAACAAGAAATCCCTCAAAAAAGCAAGACATCCCTCTAAATATTAAGACATCCCTTCAAATAACAAGACATCCCTCTAAATAACAAGACATCCCTCTAAATAACAAGACATCCCATCTAAATTACAAGACAACCCTCTAAAAAACAAGACATCCCTTAAGACATTCCGCTAAATATTAAGACATCCCTCTAAATAACAAGACATCCCTCTAAATACCAAGACATCCCTCTAAATATTAAGACATCCCTCCAAATAACAAGACAACCCTTTAAAAAACAAGACATCCCTCTAAATAACAAGACATCCCTCTAAATAACAAGACATCCCTCTAAATAACAAGACATCCCTCTAAATATTAAGACATCCCTTCAAATAACAAGACATCCCTCTAAATATTAAGACATCCCTCTAAATAACAAGACATCCCTCTAAATATTAAGACATCCCTTTAAATAACAAGACATCTCTCTAAATAACAAGACATCCCTCTAAATAACAAGACATCCCACTAAATAACAAGACATCTCTCTAAATAACAAGACATCCCTTTTAAATAACAAGACATTCCTCTAAATAACAAGACATCCCTCTAAATAACAAGACATCCCTCCAAATAAAAAGACATCCCTCTAAATAGCAAGACATCCCTCTAATAAACAAGACATTCCGCTAAATATTAAGACATCCCTCTAAATATTAAGACATCCCTTTAAATAACAAGACATCTCTCTAAATAACAAGACATCCCTCTAAATAACAAGACATCCCACTAAATAACAAGACATCCCTCTAAATAACAAGACATCCCTTTTAAATAACAAGACATTCCTCTAAATAACAAGACATCCCTCTAAATAACAAGACATCCCTCCAAATAAAAAGACATCCCTCTAAATAGCAAGACATCCCTCTAATAAACAAGACATTCCGCTAAATATTAAGACATCCCTCTAAATAACAAGACATCCCATCTAAATTACAAGACAACCCTCTAAAAAACAAGACATCCCTCCAAATAACAAGACAACCCTCTAAAAAACAAGACATCCCTCTAAATAAAAAGACATCTCTCCAAATAACAAGACATCCCTCTAAATAACAAGACATCCCATCTAAATTACAAGACAACCCTCTAAAAAACAAGACATCCCTCTAAATAACAAGACATCCCTCTAAATAACAAGACATCCCTCTAAATATTAAGACATCCCTCCAAATAACAAGACATCCCTCTAAATATTAAGACATCCCTCTAAATAACAAGACATCCCTCTAAATATTAAGACATAACTTTAAAAAACAAGACATCTCTCTAAATAACAAGACATCCCTCTAAATAACAAGACATCCCACTAAACAACAAGACGTCCCTCTAAATAACAAGACATCCCTTTTAAATAACAAGACATTCCTCTAAATAACAAGACATCCCTCTAAATAACAAGACATCCCTCCAAATAAAAAGACATCCCTCTAAATAGCAAGACATCCCTCTAAATAACAAGACATCCCTACAAATAACAAGATATCCCTCTAAATAACAAGACATTCCTCCAAATAACAAGACTTCCCTCCAAATAAGAAGACATCCCTCTAAATAACAAGACATCCCTCTAAATAACAAGACATCCCTCTAAATACCAAGACATCCCTCTAAATATTAAGACATCCCTCCAAATAACAAGACAACCCTTTAAAAAACAAGACATCCCTTTAAATAACAAGACATCCCTCTAAATAACAAGACATCCCTCTAAATATTAAGACATCCCTTCAAATAACAAGACATCCCTCTAAATATTAAGACATCCCTCTAAATAACAAGACATCCCTCTAAATATTAGGACATCCCTTTAAATAACAAGACATCTCTCTAAATAACAAGACATCCCTCTAAAAAACAAGACATCCCTCTAAATATTAAGACATCCCTCCAAATAACAAGACATCCCTCTAAATATTAAGACATCCCTCTAAATTACAAGACATCCCTCTAAATATTAAGACATCCCTTTAAATAACAAGACATCTCTCTAAATAACAAGACATCCCTCTAAATAACAAGACATCTCACTAAAAAACAAGACATCCCTCTAAATAACAAGACATCCCTTTTAAATAACAAGACATTCCTCTAAATAACAAGACATCCCTCTAAATAACAAGACATCCCTCCAAATAACAAGAAATCCCTCAAAAAAGCAAGACATCCCTCTAAATATTAAGACATCCCTTCAAATAACAAGACATCCCTCTAAATAACAAGACATCCCTCTAAATAACAAGACATCCCTCTAAATAAAAAGACATCCCTCTAAATAACTAGACATCCCTCCAAATACCAAGACATCCCTCTAAATAACAAGACATCCCTCTAAATAACAAGACATACCTCCAAATAACGAAACATCCCTCTAAATTATAAGACATCCCTCTTAATAACAAGCATCCCTCCAAATAACAAGACATCCCTCTAAATAACAAGACATCCCTCCAAATATGAAGACATCCCTCTAAATAACAAGACATCCCTCTAAATAACAAGACATCCCTCTAAATAACAAGACATCTCTCTAAATATTAAGACATCCCTTTAAATAACAAGACATCCCTCTAAATAACAAGACATCCCACTAAATAACAAGACGTCTCTCTAAATAACAAGACATCCCTTTTAAATAACAAGACATTCCTCTAAATAACAAGACATCCCTCTAAATAACAAGACATCCCTCCAAATAAAAAGACATCCCTCTAAATAGCAAGACATCCCTCTAAATAACAAGACATCCCTCCAAATAACAAGATATCCCTCTAAATAACAAGACATTCCTCCAAATAACAAGACTTCCCTCCAAATAAGAAGACATCCCTCTAAATAACAAGACATCCCTCTAAATAACAAGACATCCCTCTAAATAACAAGACATCCCTCTAAATAACAAGACATCCCTCCAAATATGAAGACATCCCTCTAAATAACAAGACATCCCTCTAAATAACAAGACATCCCTCTAAATAACAAGACATCTCTCTAAATATTAAGACATCCCTTCAAATAACAAGACATCCCTCTAAATAACAAGACAACCCTTTAAAAAACAAGACATCCCTCTAAATAACAAGACATCCCTCTAAATAACAAGACATCCCTCTAAATATTAAGACATCCCTTCAAATAACAAGACATCCCTCTAAATATTAAGACATCCCTCTAAATAACAAGACATCCCTCTAAATATTAAGACATCCCTTTAAATAACAAGACATCTCTCTAAATAACAAGACATCCCTCTAAATAACAAGACATCCCTCTAAATATTAAGACATCCCTCCAAATAACAAGACATCCCTCTAAATATTAAGACATCCCTCTAAATAACAAGACATCCCTCTAAATATTAAGACATCCCTTTAAATAACAAGACATCTCTCTAAATAACAAGACACCCCTCTAAATAACAAGACATCTCACTAAAAAACAAGACATCCCTCTAAATAACAAGACATCCCTTTTAAATAACAAGACATTCCTCTAAATAACAAGACATCCCTCTAAATAACAAGACATCCCTCCAAATAACAAGAAATCCCTCAAAAAAGCAATACATCCCTCTAAATATTAAGACATCCCTTCAAATAACAAGACATCCCTCTAAATAACAAGACATCCCTCTAAATAACAAGACATCCCTCTAAATAAAAAGACATCCCTCTAAATAACTAGACATCCCTCCAAATACCAAGACATCCCTCTAAATAACAAGACATCCCTTTAAATAACAAGACATACCTCCAAATAACGAAACATCCCTCTAAATTATAAGACATCCCTCTTAATAACAAGCATCCCTCCAAATAACAAGACATCCCTCTAAATAACAAGACATCCCTCCAAATATGAAGACATCCCTCTAAATAACAAGACATCCCTCTAAATAACAAGACATCCCTCTAAATAACAAGACATCTCTCTAAATATTAAGACATCCCTTCAAATAACAAGACATCCCTCTAAATAACAAGACATCCCTCTAAATAACAAGACATCCCTCTAAATATTAAGACATCCCTTTAAATAACAAGACATCTCTCTAAATAACAAGACATCCCTCTAAATAACAAGACATCCCACTAAATAACAAGACGTCCCTCTAAATAACAAGACATCCCTTTTAAATAACAAGACATTCCTCTAAATAACAAGACATCCCTCTAAATAACAAGACATCCCTCCAAATAAAAAGACATCCCTCTAAATAGCAAGACATCCCTCTAAATAACAAGACATCCCTCCAAATAACAAGATATCCCTCTAAATAACAAGACATTCCTCCAAATAACAAGACTTCCCTCCAAATAAGAAGACATCCCTCTAAATAACAAGACATCCCTCTAAATAACAAGACATCCCTCTAAATACCAATGCATTCCTCTAAATATTAAGACATCCCTCCAAATAACAAGACAACCCTTTAAAAAACAAGACATCCCTCTAAATAACAAGACATCCCTCTAAATAACAAGACATCCCTCTAAATATTAAGACATCCCTTCAAATAACATGACATCCCTCTAAATATTAAGACATCCCTCTAAATAACAAGACATCCCTCTAAATATTAAGACATCCCTTTAAATAACAAGACATCTCTCTAAATAACAAGACATCCCTCTTAATAACAAGACATCCCTCTAAATATTAAGACATCCCTCCAAATAACAAGACATCCCTCTAAATATTAAGACATCTCTCTAAATAACAAGACATCCCTCTAAATATTAAGACATCCCTTTAAATAACAAGACATCTCTCTAAATAACAAGACATCCCTCTAAATAACAAGACATCTCACTAAAAAACAAGACATCCCTCTAAATAACAAGACATCCCTTTTAAATAACAAGACATTCCTCTAAATAACAAGACATCCCTCTAAATAACAAGACATCCCTCCAAATAACAAGAAATCCCTCAAAAAAGCAAGACATCCCTCTAAATATTAAGACATCCCTTCAAATAACAAGACATCCCTCTAAATAACAAGACATCCCTCTAAATAACAAGACATCCCTCTAAATAAAAAGACATCCCTCTAAATAACTAGACATCCCTCCAAATACCAAGACATCCCTCTAAATAACAAGACATCCCTCTAAATAACAAGACATACCTCCAAATAACGAAACATCCCTCTAAATTATAAGACATCCCTCTTAATAACAAGCATCCCTCCAAATAACAAGACATCCCTCTAAATAACAAGACATCCCTCCAAATATGAAGACATCCCTCTAAATAACAAGACATCCCTCTAAATAACAAGACATCCCTCTAAATAACAAGACATCTCTCTAAATATTAAGACATCCCTTCAAATAACAAGACATCCCTCTAAATAACAAGACATCCCTCTAAATAGCAAGACATCCCTCTAAATAACAAGACATCCCTCTAAATAACAAGACATCCCTCTAAAAACAAGACATCCCTCTAAATATTAAGACATCAATCTAAATAACAAGACATCCCTCCAAATAACAAGACAACCCTCTAAAAAACAAAAAAACCCTTTAAATAACAAGACATCTCTCTAAAAAACAAGACATCCCTCTAAATATCAAGACATCCCTCTAAATAACAAGACATCCATCTATATAACAAGACATTCCTCTAAATATTAAGACATCCCTCTAAATAACAAGACATACCTGTAAATAACAAGACATCCCTCTAAATAACAAGACATCCCATCTAAATTACAAGACAACCCTCTAAAAAACAAGACATCCCTCCAAATAACAAGACAACCCTCTAAAAAACAAGACATCCCTCTAAATAACAAGACATCACTCTAAATATTAAGACATCCCTCCAAATAACAAGACAACCCTTTAAAAAACAAGACATCCCTCTAAATAACAAGACATCCCTCTAAATAACAAGACATCCCTCTAAATATTAAGACATCCCTTCAAATAACAAGACATCCCTCTAAATATTAAGACATCCCTCTAAATAACAAGACATCCCTCTAAATATTAAGACATCCCTTTAAATAACAAGACATCTCTCTAAATAACAAGACATCCCTCTAAATAACAAGACATCCCACTAAATAACAAGACATCCCTCTAAATAACAAGACATCCCTTTTAAATAACAAGACATTCCTCTAAATAACAAGACATCCCTCTAAATATTAAGACATCCCTCTAAATAACAAGACATCCCTCCAAATAAAAAGACATCCCTCTAAATAGCAAGACATCCCTCTAATAAACAAGACATTTCGCTAAATATTAAGACATCCCTCTAAATAACAAGACATCCCATCTAAATTACAAGAAAACCCTCTAAAAAACAAGACAACCCTCTAAAAAACAAGACATCCCTCTAAATAAAAAGACATCTTAGACACAAGTGTGTACAAGGTTGTACAAGTGTGTACAAGGTTGTACAAGTGTGTACAAGGGTGTACAAGTTTGTACAAGTGTGTACAAGTTTGTACAAGTGTGTACAAGTTTGTACAAGGTTGTACAAATGTATACAAGGGTGTACAAAAGTGTACAAGGGTGCACAAGTTTGTACAAGGGTGTACAAGTGTTTACAAGCTTGTAGAAGTGTGTACAAGCTTGTACAAGTGTGTACAAGGGTGTACAGGTTTGTACAAGGTTGTACAAGTGTTTACAAGGGAGTACAAGTATGTACAAGAATGTACAAGTTTGTACAAGTGTGTACAAGTGTGTACAAGGTTGTACAAGTGTGTACAAGGTTGTACAAGTGTGTACAAGGTTGTACAAGTGTGTACAAGGTTGAACAAGTGTGTACAAAGGTGTACAAGTGTGTACAAGGTTGTACAAGTGTGTACAAGGTTGTACAAGGTTGTACAATTGTGTACAAGGTTGTACAAGTGTGTACAAGGTTGTACAAGTGTGTACAAGGGTGTACAAGTGTGTACAAGCTTGTACAAGTGTGTACAAGGGTGTACAGGTTTGTACAAGGTTGTACAAGTGTTTACAAGGGTGTACAAGTATGTACAAGAATGTACAAGTTTGTACAAGTGTGTACAAGTTTGTAAAAGGTTGTACAAGTGTGTACAAGGGTGTACAAGTGTGTACAAGGGTGCACAAGTGTGTACAAGGGTGTACAATCGTGTACAAGCTTGTACAAGTGTGTACAAGGGTGTACAGGTTTGTACAAGGTTGTACAAGTGTGTACAAGGTTGTACAAGTGTGTACAAGGGTGTACAAGTTTGTACAAGTGTGTACAAGTTTGTACAATTGTGTACAAGTTTGTACAAGGTTGTACAAATGTATACAAGGGTGTACAAAAGTGTACAAGGGTGCACAAGTTTGTACAAGGGTGTACAAGTGTGTACAAGCTTGTACAAGTGTGTACAAGCTTGTACAAGTGTGTACAAGGGTGTACAGGTTTGTACAAGGTTGTACAAGTGTTTAGAAGGGTGTACAAGTATGCACAAGAATGTACAAGTTTGTACAAGTGTGTACAAGTTTGTAAAAGGTTGTACAAGTGTATACAAGGGTGTACAAGTGTGTACAAGGGTGCACAAGTGTGTACAAGGGTGTACAATCTTGTACAAGCTTGTACAAGTGTGTACAAGGGTGTACAGGTTTGTACAAGGTTGTACAAGTGTGTACAAGGGTGTACAAATGTGTACAAGGATGTAAAAGTTTGTACAAGTGTGTACAAGTTTGTACAAGGTTGTACAAGTAAGTACAAGTTTGTACAAGAATGTACAAGTGTGTACAAGGTTTTACAATTGTGTAAAAGGTTGTACAAGTGTGTACAAGGTTGTACAAGAGTGTACAAGGTTGTACAAGTGTGTACAAGGTTGTACAAGTGTGTACAAGTTTGTACAAGAGTGTACAAGGTTGTACAAGTGTGTACAAGGTTGTACAAGTGTGTACAAGGTTGTACAAGTGTGTACAAGGTTGTACAAGTGTGTACAAGGGTGCACAAGTGTGTACAAGGGTGTACAATCGTGTACATGCTTGTACAAGTTTTTACAAGGTTGTACAAGTGTGTACAAGGTTGTACAAGTGTGTACAAGGTTGTACAAGTGTGTACAAGGTTGTACAAGTGTGTACAAGGTTGTACAAGTGTGTACAAGGTTGTACAAGTGTGTACAAGGGTGTACAAGTTTGTACAAGTGTGTACAAGTTTGTACAAGTGTGTACAAGTTTGTACAAGGTTGTACCAATGTATACAAGGGTGTACAAAAGTGTACAAGGGTGCACAAGTTTGTACAAGGGTGTACAAGTGTGTACAAGCTTGTACAAGTGTGTACAAGCTTGTACAAGTGTGTACAAGGGTGTACAGGTTTGTACAAGGTTGTACAAGTGTTTACAAGGGTGTACAAAAGAATGTACAAGTTTGTACAAGTGTGTACAAGTTTGTAAAAGGCTGTACAAGTGTGTACAAGGTTGTACAAGTGTGTACAAGGTTGTATCATAGTGTACAAGGTTGTACAAGTGTGTACAAAGGTGTACAAGTGTGTACAAGGTTGTACAAGTGTGTACAAAGTTGTACAAGTGTGTACATGGTTGTACAAGGTTGTACAATTGTGTACAAGGTTGTACAAGTGTGTACAAGGGTGCACAAGTTTGTACAAGGGTGTACAAGTGTGTACAAGCTTGTACAAGTGTGTACAAGCTTGTACAAGTGTGTACAAGTGTGTACAAGTTTGTACAAGGTTGTACAAGTGTTTACAAGGGTGTACAAGTATGTACAAGAATGTTCAAGTTTGTACAAGTGTGTACAAGTTTGTAAAAGGTTGTACAAGTGTGTACAAGGGTGTACAATTGTGTACAAGGGTGCACAAGTGTGTACAAGGGTGTACAATCGTGTACAAGCTTGTACAAGTGTGTACAAGGGTGTACAGGTTTGTACAAGGTTGTACAAGTGTATACAAGGGTGTACAAATGTGTACAAGGATGTAAAAGTTTGTACAAGTGTGTACAAGTTTGTACAAGGTTGTACAAGTAAGTACAAGTTTGTACAAGAATGTAAAAGTGTGTACAAGGTTTTACAATTGTGTAAAAGGTTGTACAAGTGTGTACAAGGTTGTACAAGTGTATACAAGGTTGTACAAGTGTGTACAAGCTCGTACAAGTGTGTACAAGGTTGTACAAGTGTGTACAAGGTTGTACAAGTGTGTACAAGGTTGTACAAGTGTGTACAAGGTTGTACAAGTGTGTACAAGTTTGTTTAAGTGTGTACAAGTTTGTACAAGGTTGTACAAATGTGTACAAGGGTGTACAAAAGTGTACAAGGGTGCACAAGTTTGTACAAGGGTGTACAAGTGTGTACAAGTTTGTACAAGTGTGTACAAGCTTGTACAAGGGTTTACAGGTTTGTACAAGGTTGTACAAGTGTGTACAAGGGTGTACAAGTATGTACAAGAATGTACAAGTTTGTACAAGTGTGTTCAAGGGTGTACAAGTATGTACAAGAATGTACAAGTTTGTACAAGTGTGTACAAGGGTGTACAAATGTGTACAAGGATGTAAAAGTTTGTACAAGTGTGTACAAGTTTGTAGTAGGTTGTACAAGGTTGTACAAGTGTGTACAAGGTTGTACAAGTGTGTACAAGGTTGTACAAGTGTGTACAAGGTTGTACAAGTGTGTACAAGGTTGTACAAGTGTGTACAAGGTTGTACAAGTGTGTACAAGGTTGTACAAGTGTGTACAAGGGTTCACAAGTGTGTACAAGGGTGTACAATCGTGTACAAGCTTGTACAATCGTGTACAAGCTTGTACAAGTGTGTACAAGGGTTTACAGGTTTGTACAAGGTTGTACAAGTGTGTACAAGGGTGTACAAATGTGTACAAGGATGTAAAAGTTTATACAAGTGTGTACAAGTTTGTACAAGGTTGTTTAAGTGTGTACAATGTTTTACAATTGTGTACAAGGTTGTACAAGTGTGTACAAGGTTGTACAAGTGTGTACAAGGATGTACAAGTGTGTACAAGGTTGTACAAGTGTGTACAAGTTTGTACAAGTGTGTACAAGCTTGTACAAGTGTGTACAAGGGTGTACAGGTTTGTACAAGGTTGTACAAGTGTTTACAAGGGTGTACAAGTATGCACAAGAATGTACAAGTTTGTACAAGTGTGTACAAGTTTGTAAAAGGTTGTACAAGTGTATACAAGGGTGTACAAGTGTGTACAAGGGTGCACAAGTGTGTACAAGGGTGTACAATCTTGTACAAGCTTGTACAAGTGTGTACAAGGGTGTACAGGTTTGTACAAGGTTGTACAAGTGTGTACAAGGGTGTACAAATGTGTACAAGGATGTAAAAGTTTGTACAAGTGTGTACAAGTTTGTACAAGGTTGTACAAGTAAGTACAAGTTTGTACAAGAATGTACAAGTGTGTACAAGGTTTTACAATTGTGTAAAAGGTTGTACAAGTGTGTACAAGGTTGTACAAGTGTGTACAAGGTTGTACAAGTGTGTACAAGGTTGTACAAGTGTGTACAAGTTTGTACAAGTGTGTACAAGGTTGTACAAGTGTGTACAAGGTTGTACAAGTGTGTACAAGGTTGTACAAGTGTGTACAAGGTTGTACAAGTGTGTACAAGGGTGCACAAGTGTGTACAAGGGTGTACAATCGTGTACATGCTTGTACAAGTGTGTACAAGGTTGTACAAGTGTGTACAAGGTTGTACAAGTGTGTACAAGGTTGTACAAGTGTGTACAAGGTTGTACAAGTGTGTACAAGGTTGTACAAGTGTGTACAAGGTTGTACAAGTGTGTACAAGGTTGTACAAGTGTGTACAAGGTTGTACAAGTTTGTACAAGGGTGTACAAGTTTGTACAAGTGTGTACAAGTTTGTACAAGTGTGTACAAGCTTGTACAAGTGTGTACAAGCTTGTACAAGTGTGTACAAGGGTGTACAGGTTTGTACAAGGTTGTACAAGTGTTTACAAGGGTGTACAAAAGAATGTACAAGTTTGTACAAGTGTGTACAAGTTTGTAAAAGGTTGTACAAGTGTGTACAAGGTTGTACAAGTGTGTACAAGGTTGTATCATAGTGTACAAGGTTGTACAAGTGTGTACAAAGGTGTACAAGTGTGTACAAGGTTGTGCAAGTGTGTACAAAGTTGTACAAGTGTGTACATGGTTGTACAAGGTTGTACAATTGTGTACAAGGTTGTACAAGTGTGTACAAGGGTGCACAAGTTTGTACAAGGGTGTACAAGTGTGTACAAGCTTGTACAAGTGTGTACAAGCTTGTACAAGTGTGTACAAGTGTGTACAAGTTTGTACAAGGTTGTACAAGTGTTTACAAGGGTGTACAAGTATGTACAAGAATGTTCAAGTTTTTACAAGTGTGTACAAGTTTGTAAAAGGTTGTACAAGTGTGTACAAGGGTGTACAAGTGTGTACAAGGGTGCACAAGTGTGTACAAGGGTGTACAATCGTGTACAAGCTTGTACAAGTGTGTACAAGGGTGTACAGGTTTGTACAAGGTTGTACAAGTGTGTACAAGGGTGTACAAATGTGTACAAGGATGTAAAAGTTTGTACAAGTGTGTACAAGTTTGTACAAGGTTGTACAAGTAAGTACAAGTTTGTACAAGTGTGTACAAGGTTGTACAAGTGTGTACAAGGGTTCACAAGTGTGTACAAGGGTGTACAATCGTGTACAAGCTTGTACAATCGTGTACAAGCTTGTACAAGTGTGTACAAGGTTTTACAGGTTTGTACAAGGTTATACAAGTGTGTACAAGGGTGTACAAATGTGTACAAGGATGTAAAAGTTTATACAAGTGTGTACAAGTTTGTACAAGGTTGTTTAAGTGTGTACAATGTTTTACAATTGTGTACAAGGTTGTACAAGTGTGTACAAGGTTGTACAAGTGTGTACAAGGATGTACAAGTGTGTACAAGGTTGTACAAGTGTGTACAAGTTTGTACAAGTGTGTACAAGCTTGTACAAGTGTGTACAAGGGTGTACAGGTTTGTACAAGGTTGTACAAGTGTTTACAAGGGTGTACAAGTATGCACAAGAATGTACAAGTTTGTACAAGTGTGTACAAGTTTGTAAAAGGTTGTACAAGTGTATACAAGGGTGTACAAGTGTGTACAAGGGTGCACAAGTGTGTACAAGGTCGTACAATCTTGTACAAGCTTGTACAAGTGTTTACAAGGGTGTACAGGTTTGTACAAGGTTGTACAAGTGTGTACAAGGGTGTACAAATGTGTACAAGGATGTAAAAGTTTGTACAAGTGTGTACAAGTTTGTACAAGGTTGTACAAGTAAGTACAAGTTTGTACAAGAATGTACAAGTGTGTACAAGGTTTTACAATTGTGTAAAAGGTTGTACAAGTGTGTACAAGGTTGTACAAGTGTGTACAAGTTTGTACAAGTGTGTACAAGGTTGTACAAGTGTGTACAAGGTTGTACAAGTGTGTACAAGGTTGTACAAGTGTGTACAAGGTTGTACAAGTGTGTACAAGGGTGCACAAGTGTGTACAAGGGTGTACAATCGTGTATATGCTTGTACAAGTTTTTACAAGGTTGTACAAGTGTGTACAAGGTTGTACAAGTGTGTACAAGGTTAAACAAGTGTGTACAAGGTTGTACAAGTGTGTACAAGGTTGTACAAGTGTGTACAACGTTGTACAAGGGTGTACAAATGTGTACAAGGATGTAAAAGTTTATACAAGTGTGTACAAGTTTGTACAAGGTTGTTTAAGTGTGTACAATGTTTTACAATTGTGTACAAGGTTGTACAAGTGTGTACAAGGTTGTACAAGTGTGTACAAGTTTGTACAAGTGTGTACAAGTTTGTACAAGGTTGTACAAATGTGTACAAGGGTGTACAAAAGTGTACAAGGGTGCACAAGTTTGTACAAGGGTGTACAAGTGTGTACAAGGGTGTACAGGTTTGTACAAGGTTGTACAAGTGTGTACAAGCTTGAACAAGTGTGTACAAGGTTGTACAAGTGTTTACAAGGTTGTACAAGTGTGTACAAGGTTGCACAAGTGTGTACAAGGTTGCACAAGTGTGTACAAGAGTGTACAATCGTGTACAAGCTTGTACAAGTGTGTACAAGGGTGTACAGGTTTGTACAAGGTTGTACAAGTGTGTACAAGGTTTTACAATTGTGTACAAGGTTGTACAAGTGTGTACAAGGTTGTACAAGTGTGTACAAGGTTGTACAAGTGTGTACAAGCTTGTACAAGTGTGTAAAAGGTTGTACAAGTGTGTACATGGTTGTTCAAGTGTGTACATGTTTGTACAAGTGTGTTTAAGTTTGTACAAGGTTGTACAAATGTGTACAAGGGTGTACAAAAGTGTACAAGGGTGCACAAGTTTGTACAAGGGTGTACAAGTGTGTACAAGCTTGTACAAGTGTGTACAATGGTGTACAGGTTTGTACTAGGTTGTACAAATGTGTACAAGGATGTACAAGTATGTACAAGAATGTACAATTTTGTACAAGTGTGTACAAGTTTGTAAAAGGTCGTACAAGTGTGTACAAGGGTGAACAAGTGTGTACAAGGTTGTACAAGTGTGTACAAGCTTGTACAAGTGTGTACAAGCTTGTACAAGTGTGTACAAGGGTGTACAAGTGTGTACAAGGTTGTACAAGTTTTTACAAGGTTGTACAAGTGTGTACAAGGTTGTACAAGTGTGTACAAGGTTGTACAAGTGTGTACAAGGTTGTATAAGGTTGTACAATTGTGTACAAGGTTGTACAAGTGTGTACAAGGTTGTACAAGTGTGTACAAGGTTGTACAAGTGTGTACAAGGGTGTACAAGTTTGTACAAGTGTGTACAAGGTTGTACAAGTGTGTACAAGGGTGTACAAGTTTGTACAAGTGTGTACAAGTTTGTACAATTGTGTACAAGTTTGTACAAGGTTGTACAAATGTATACAAGGGTGCACAAGTGTGTACAAGGGTGTACAATCGTGTACAAGCTTGTACAAGTGTGTACAAGGGTGTACAGGTTTGTACAAGTGTGTACAAGTTTGTACAAGGTTGTACAAGTAAGTACAAGTTTGTACAAGAATGTACAAGTGTGTACAAGGTTTTACAATTGTGTAAAAGGTTGTACAAGTGTGTACAAGGTTGTACAAGCGTGTACAAGGTTGTACAAGTGTGTACAAGGTTGTACAAGTGTGTACAAGGTTGTACAAGTGTGTACAAGTTTGTTCAAGTGTGTACAAGTTTGTACAAGGTTGTACAAATGTGTACAAGGGTGTACAACAGTGTACAAGGGTGCACAAGTTTGTACAAGGGTGTACAAGTGTGTACAAGCTTGTACAAGTGTGTACAAGCTTGTACAAGGGTTTACAGGTTTGTACAAGGTTGTACAAGTGTGTACAAGGGTGTACAAGTATGTACAAGAATGTACAAGTTTGTACAAGTGTGTACAAGGGTGTACAAGTATGTACAAGAATGTACAAGTTTGTACAAGTGTGTACAAGGATGTACAAATGTGTACAAGGATGTAAAAGTTTGTACAAGTGTGTACAAGTTTGTACAAGGTTGTACAAGGTTGTACAAGTGTGTACAAGGTTGTACAAGTGTGTACAAGGTTGTACAAGTGTGTACAAGGTTGTACAAGTGTGTACAAGGTTGTACAAGTGTGTACAAGGGTGCAAAAGTGTGTACAAGGGTGTACAATCGTGTACAAGCTTGTACAATCGTGTACATGCTTGTTTCAAGTTTGTACAAGGGTTTACAGGTTTGTACAAGGTTGTACAAGTGTGTACAAGGGTGTACAAGTATGTACAAGAATGTACAAGTTTGTACAAGTGTGTACAAGGGTGTACAAATGTGTACAAGGATGTAAAAGTTTGTACAAGTGTGTACAAGTTTGTACAAGGTTGTACAAGGTTGTACAAGTGTGTACAAGGTTGTACAAGTGTGTACAAGGTTGTACAAGTGTGTACAAGTTTGTACAAGTGTGTACAAGTTTGTACAAGGTTGTACAAATGTGTACAAGGGTGTACAAAAGTGTACAAGGGTGCACAAGTTTGTACAAGGGTGTACAAGTGTGTACAAGTGTGTACAGGTTTGTACAAGGTTGTACAAGTGTTTACAAGGTTGTAAAAGTGTGTACAAGGTTGCAGAAGTGTGTACAAGAGTGTACAATCGTGTACAAGCTTGTACAAGTGTGTACAAGAGTGTACAGGTTTGTACAAGGTTGTACAAGTGTGTACAAGGTTTTACAATTGTGTACAAGGTTGTACAAGTGTGTACAAGCTTGTACAAGTGTGTACAAGGTTGTACAAGTGTGTACATGGTTGTTCAAGTGTGTACATGTTTGTACAAGTGTGTTTAAGTTTGTACAAGGTTGTACAAATGTGTACAAGGGTGTACAAAAGTGTACAAGGGTGCACAAGTTTGTACAAGGGTGTACAAGTGTGTACAAGCTTGTACAAGTGTGTACAAGGGTGTACAGGTTTGTACAAGGTTGTACAAATGTGTACAAGGATGTACAAGTATGTACAAGAATGTTCAATTTTGTACAAGTGTGTACAAGTTTGTAAAAGGTTGTACAAGTGTGTACAAGGGTGAACAAGTGTGTACAAGGTTGTACAAGTGTGTACAAGCTTGTACAAGTGTGTACAAGGGTGTACAAGTGTGTACAAGGTTGTACAAGTTTTTACAAGGTTGTACAACTGTGTACAAGGTTGTACAAGTGTGTACAAGGTTGTACAAGTGTGTACAAGGTTGTACAAGTGTGTACAAGGTTGTATAAGTGTGTACAAGGTTGAAAAAGTGTGTACAAGGTTGTACAAGTGTGTACAAGGATGTACAAGTGTGTACAAGGTTGTACAAGTGTGTACAAGTTTGTACAAGTGTGTACAAGCTTGTACAAGTGTGTACAAGGGTGTACAGGTTTGTACAAGGTTGTACAAGTGTTTACAAGGGTGTACAAGTATGCACAAGAATGTACAAGTTTGTACAAGTGTGTACAAGTTTGTAAAAGGTTGTACAAGTGTATACAAGGGTGTACAAGTGTGTACAAGGGTGCACAAGTGTGTACAAGGGTGTACAATCTTGTACAAGCTTGTACAAGTGTGTACAAGGGTGTACAGGTTTGTACAAGGTTGTACAAGTGTGTACAAGGGTGTACAAATGTGTACAAGGATGTAAAAGTTTGTACAAGTGTGTACAAGTTTGTACAAGGTTGTACAAGTAAGTACAAGTTTGTACAAGAATGTACAAGTGTGTACAAGGTTTTACAATTGTGTAAAAGGTTGTACAAGTGTGTACAAGGTTGTACAAGTGTGTACAAGGTTGTACAAGTGTGTACAAGGTTGTACAAGTGTGTACAAGGTTGTACAAGTGTGTACAAGTTTGTACAAGTGTGTACAAGGTTGTACAAGTGTGTACAAGGTTGTACAAGTGTGTACAAGGTTGTACAAGTGTGTACAAGGTTGTACAAGTGTGTACAAGGGTGCACAAGTGTGTACAAGGGTGTACAATCGTGTACATGCTTGTACAAGTTTTTACAAGGTTGTACAAGTGTGTACAAGGTTGTACAAGTGTGTACAAGGTTGTACAAGTGTGTACAAGGTTGTACAAGTGTGTACAAGGTTGTACAAGTGTGTACAAGGTTGTACAAGTGTGTACAAGGTTGTACAAGTGTGTACAAGGTTGTACAAGTGTGTACAAGGGTGTACAAGTTTGTACAAGTGTGTACAAGTTTGTACAAGTGTGTACAAGTTTGTACAAGGTTGTACCAATGTATACAAGGGTGTACAAAAGTGTACAAGGGTGCACAAGTTTGTACAAGGGTGTACAAGTGTGTACAAGCTTGTACAAGTGTGTACAAGCTTGTACAAGTGTGTACAAGGGTGTACAGGTTTGTACAAGGTTGTACAAGTGTTTACAAGGGTGTACAAAAGAATGTACAAGTTTGTACAAGTGTGTACAAGTTTGTAAAAGGTTGTACAAGTGTGTACAAGGTTGTACAAGTGTGTACAAGGTTGTATCATAGTGTACAAGGTTGTACAAGTGTGTACAAAGGTGTACAAGTGTGTACAAGGTTGTGCAAGTGTGTACAAAGTTGTACAAGTGTGTACATGGTTGTACAAGGTTGTACAATTGTGTACAAGGTTGTACAAGTGTGTACAAGGGTGCACAAGTTTGTACAAGGGTGTACAAGTGTGTACAAGCTTGTACAAGTGTGTACAAGCTTGTACAAGTGTGTACAAGTGTGTACAAGTTTGTACAAGGTTGTACAAGTGTTTACAAGGGTGTACAAGTATGTACAAGAATGTTCAAGTTTGTACAAGTGTGTACAAGTTTGTAAAAGGTTGTACAAGTGTGTACAAGGGTGTACAAGTGTGTACAAGGGTGCACAAGTGTGTACAAGGGTGTACAATCGTGTACAAGCTTGTACAAGTGTGTACAAGGGTGTACAGGTTTGTACAAGGTTGTACAAGTGTGTACAAGGGTGTACAAATGTGTACAAGGATGTAAAAGTTTGTACAAGTGTGTACAAGTTTGTACAAGGTTGTACAAGTAAGTACAAGTTTGTACAAGTGTGTACAAGGTTGTACAAGTGTGTACAAGGGTTCACAAGTGTGTACAAGGGTGTACAATCGTGTACAAGCTTGTACAATCGTGTACAAGCTTGTACAAGTGTGTACAAGGTTTTACAGGTTTGTACAAGGTTGTACAAGTGTGTACAAGGGTGTACAAATGTGTACAAGGATGTAAAAGTTTATACAAGTGTGTACAAGTTTGTACAAGGTTGTTTAAGTGTGTACAATGTTTTACAATTGTGTACAAGTGTGTACAAGGGTGAACAAGTGTGTACAAGGTTGTACAAGTGTGTACAAGCTTGTACAAGTGTGTACAAGCTTGTACAAGTGTGTACAAGGGTGTACAAGTGTGTACAAGGGTGTACAAGTTTGTACAAGTGTGTACAAGTTTGTACAATTGTGTACAAGTTTGTACAAGGTTGTACAAATGTATACAAGGGTGCACAAGTGTGTACAAGGGTGTACAATCGTGTACAAGCTTGTACAAGTGTGTACAAGGGTGTACAGGTTTGTACAAGGTTGTACAAGTGTGTACAAGGGTGTACAAATGTGTACAAGGATGTAAAAGTTTATACAAGTGTGTACTAGTTTGTACAAGGTTGTACAAGTAAGTACAAGTTTGTACAAGAATGTACAAGTGTGTACAAGGTTTTACAATTGTGTGAAAGGTTGTACAAGTGTGTACAAGGTTGTACAAGCGTGTACAAGGTTGTACAAGTGTGTACAAGGTTGTACAAGTGTGTACAAGGTTGTACAAGTGTGTACAAGTTTGTTCAAGTGTGTACAAGTTTGTACAAGGTTGTACAAATGTGTACAAGGGTGTACAACAGTGTACAAGGGTGCACAAGTTTGTACAAGGGTGTACAAGTGTGTACAAGCTTGTACAAGTGTGTACAAGCTTGTACAAGGGTTTACAGGTTTGTACAAGGTTGTACAAGTGTGTACAAGGGTGTACAAGTATGTACAAGAATGTACAAGTTTGTACAAGTGTGTACAAGGGTGTACAAGTATGTACAAGAATGTACAAGTTTGTACAAGTGTGTACAAGGATGTACAAATGTATACAAGGATGTAAAAGTTTGTACAAGTGTGTACAAGTTTGTACAAGGTTGTACAAGTTTGTACAAGTGTGTACAAGGTTGTACAAGTGTTTTCAAGGTTGTACAAGTGTGTACAAGGTTGTACAAGTGTGTACAAGGTTGTACAAGTGTGTACAAGGGTGCACAAGTGTGTACAAGGGTGTACAATCGTGTACAAGCTTGTACAATCGTGTACATGCTTGTTTCAAGTTTGTACAAGGGTTTACAGGTTTGTACAAGGTTGTACAAGTGTGTACAAGGGTGTACAAGTATGTACAAGAATGTACAAGTTTGTACAAGTGTGTACAAGGGTGTACAAATGTGTACAAGGATGTAAAAGTTTGTACAAGTGTGTACAAGTTTGTACAAGGTTGTACAAGGTTGTACAAGTGTGTACAAGGTTGTACAAGTGTGTACAAGGTTGTACAAGTGTGTACAAGTTTGTACAAGTGTGTACAAGTTTGTACAAGGTTGTACAAATGTGTACAAGGGTGTACAAAAGTGTACAAGGGTGCACAAGTTTGTACAAGGGTGTACAAGTGTGTACAAGGGTGTACAGGTTTGTACAAGGTTGTACAAGTGTTTACAAGGTTGTACAAGTGTGTACAAGGTTGCACAAGTGTGTACAAGAGTGTACAATCGTGTACAAGCTTGTACAAGTGTGTACAAGGGTGTACAGGTTTGTACAAGGTTGTACAAGTGTGTACAAGGTTTTACAATTGTGTACAAGGTTGTACAAGTGTGTACAAGGTTGTACAAGTGTGTACAAGTTTGTACAAGTGTGTACAAGCTTGTACAAGTGTGTACAAGGTTGTACAAGTGTGTACATTGTTGTTCAAGTGTGTTTAAGTTTGTACAAGGTTGTACAAATGTGTACAAGGGTGTACAAAAGTGTACAAGGGTGCACAAGTTTGTACAAGGGTGTACAAGTGTGTACAAGCTTGTACAAGTGTGTACAAGGGTGTACAGGTTTGTACAAGGTTGTACAAGTGTGTACAAGGTTTTACAATTGTGTACAAGGTTGTACAAGTGTGTACAAGGTTGTACAAGTGTGTACAAGGTTGTACAAGTGTGTACAAGCTTGTACAAGTGTGTACAAGGGTGTACAAGTGTGTACAAGGTTGTACAAGTTTTTACAAGGTTGTACAAGTGTGTACAAGGTTGTACAAGTGTGTACAAGGTTGTACAAGTGTGTACAAGGTTGTACAAGTGTGTACAAGGTTGTATAAGTGTGTACAATGTTGAAAAAGTGTGTACAAGGTTGTACAAGTGTGTACAAGGATGTACAAGTGTGTACAAGGTTGTACAAGTGTGTACAAGTTTGTACAAGTGTGTACAAGTTTGTACAAGGTTGTACAAATGTGTACAAGGGTGTACAAAAGTGTACAAGGGTGCACAAGTTTGTACAAGGGTGTACAAGTGTGTACAAGGGTGTACAGGTTTGTACAAGGTTGTACAAGTGTGTACAAGCTTGAACAAGTGTGTACAAGGTTGTACAAGTGTTTACAAGGTTGTACAAGTGTGTACAAGGTTGCACAAGTGTGTACAAGGTTGCACAAGTGTGTACAAGAGTGTACAATCGTGTACAAGCTTGTACAAGTGTGTACAAGGGTGTACAGGTTTGTACAAGGTTGTACAAGTGTGTACAAGGTTTTACAATTGTGTACAAGGTTGTACAAGTGTGTACAAGGTTGTACAAGTGTGTACAAGGTTGTACAAGTGTGTACAAGGTTGTACAAGTGTGTACAAGCTTGTACAAGTGTGTACAAGGTTGTACAAGTGTGTACATGGTTGTTCAAGTGTGTACATGTTTGTACAAGTGTGTTTAAGTTTGTACAAGATTGTACAAATGTGTACAAGGGTGTACAAAAGTGTACAAGGGTGCACAAGTTTGTACAAGGGTGTACAAGTGTGTACAAGCTTGTACAAGTGTGTACAATGGTGTACAGGTTTGTACTAGGTTGTACAAATGTGTACAAGGATGTACAAGTATGTACAAGAATGTACAATTTTGTACAAGTGTGTACAAGTTTGTAAAAGGTCGTACAAGTGTGTACAAGGGTGAACAAGTGTGTACAAGGTTGTACAAGTGTGTACAAGCTTGTACAAGTGTGTACAAGCTTGTACAAGTGTGTACAAGCTTGTACAAGTGTGTACAAGCTTGTACAAGTGTGTACAAGGGTGTACAAGTGTGTACAAGGTTGTACAAGTTTTTACAAGGTTGTACAAGTGTGTACAAGGTTGTACAAGTGTGTACAAGGTTGTACAAGTGTGTACAAGGTTGTACAATTGTGTACAAGGTTGTACAAGTGTGTACAAGGTTGTACAAGTGTGTACAAGGTTGTACAAGTGTGTACAAGGGTGTACAAGTTTGTACAAGTGTGTACAAGGTTGTACAAGTGTGTACAAGGGTGTACAAGTTTGTACAAGTGTGTACAAGTTTGTACAATTGTGTACAAGTTTGTACAAGGTTGTACAAATGTATACAAGGGTGCACAAGTGTGTACAAGGGTGTACAATCGTGTACAAGCTTGTACAAGTGTGTACAAGGGTGTACAGGTTTGTACAAGGTTGTACAAGTGTGTACAAGGGTGTACAAATGTGTACAAGGATGTAAAAGTTTGTACAAGTGTGTACAAGTTTGTACAAGGTTGTACAAGTAAGTACAAGTTTGTACAAGAATGTACAAGTGTGTACAAGGTTTTACAATTGTGTAAAAGGTTGTACAAGTGTGTACAAGGTTGTACAAGCGTGTACAAGGTTGTACAAGTGTGTACAAGGTTGTACAAGTGTGTACAAGGTTGTACAAGTGTGTACAAGTTTGTTCAAGTGTGTACAAGTTTGTACAAGGTTGTACAAATGTGTACAAGGGTGTACAACAGTGTACAAGGGTGCACAAGTTTGTACAAGGGTGTACAAGTGTGTACAAGCTTGTACAAGTGTGTACAAGCTTGTACAAGGGTTTACAGGTTTGTACAAGGTTGTACAAGTGTGTACAAGGATGTAAAAGTTTGTACAAGTGTGTACAAGTTTGTACAAGGTTGTACAAGGTTGTACAAGTGTGTACAAGGTTGTACAAGTGTGTACAAGGTTGTACAAGTGTGTACAAGGTTGTACAAGTGTGTACAAGGTTGTACAAGTGTGTACAAGGGTGCCCAAGTGTGACAAAGGGTGTACAATCGTGTACAAGCTTGTACAATCGTGTACATGCTTGTTTCAAGTTTGTACAAGGGTTTACAGGTTTGTACAAGGTTGTACAAGTGTGTACAAGGGTGTACAAGTATGTACAAGAATGTACAAGTTTGTACAAGTGTGTACAAGGATGTACAAATGTGTACAAGGATGTAAAAGTTTGTACAAGTGTGTACAAGTTTGTACAAGGTTGTACAAGGTTGTACAAGTGTGTACAAGGTTGTACAAGTGTGTACAAGGTTGTACAAGTGTGTACAAGGTTGTACAAGTGTGTACAAGGTTGTACAAGTGTGTACAAGGGTGCCCAAGTGTGTACAAGGGTGTACAATCGTGTACAAGCTTGTACAATCGTGTACATGCTTGTTTCAAGTTTGTACAAGGGTTTACAGGTTTGTACAAGGTTGTACAAGTGTGTACAAGGGTGTACAAGTATGTACAAGAATGTACAAGTTTGTACAAGTGTGTACAAGGGTGTACAAATGTGTACAAGGATGTAAAAGTTTGTACAAGTGTGTACAAGTTTGTACAAGGATGTACAAGGTTGTACAAGTGTGTACAAGGTTGTACAAGTGTGTACAAGGTTGTACAAGTGTGTACAAGTTTGTACAAGTGTGTACAAGTTTGTACAAGGTTGTACAAATGTGTACAAGGGTGTACAAAAGTGTACAAGGGTGCACAAGTTTGTACAAGGGAGTACAAGTGTGTACAAGGGTGTACAGGTTTGTACAAGGTTGTACAAGTGTTTACAAGGTTGTACAAGTGTGTACAAGGTTGCACAAGTGTGTACAAGAGTGTACAATCGTGTACAAGCTTGTACAAGTGTGTACAAGGGTGTACAGGTTTGTACAAGGTTGTACAAGTGTGTACAAGGTTTTACAATTGTGTACAAGGTTGTACAAGTGTGTACAAGGTTGTACAAGTGTGTACAAGTTTGTACAAGTGTGTACAAGCTTGTACAAGTGTGTACAAGGTTGTACAAGTGTGTACATGGTTGTTCAAGTGTGTACATGTTTGTACAAGTGTGTTTAAGTTTGTACAAGGTTGTACAAATGTGTACAAGGGTGTACAAAAGTGTACAAGGGTGCACAAGTTTGTACAAGGGTGTACAAGTGTGTACAAGCTTGTACAAGTGTGTACAAGGGTGTACAGGTTTGTACAAGGTTGTAAAAATGTGTACAAGGATGTACAAGTATGTACAAGAATGTACAATTTTGTACAAGTGTGTACAAGTTTGTAAAAGGTTGTACAAGTGTGTACAAGGGTGAACAAGTGTGTACAAGGTTCTACAAGTGTGTACAAGCTTGTACAAGTGTGTACAAGGGTGTACAAGTGTGTACAAGGTTGTACAAGTTTTTACAAGGTTGTACAAGTGTGTACAAGGTTGTACAAGTGTGTACAAGGTTGTACAAGTGTGTACAAGGTTGTACAAGTGTGTACAAGGTTGTATAAGTGTGTACAAGGTTGAAAAAGTGTGTACAAGGTTGTACAAGTGTGTACAAGGTTGTACAAGTGTGTACACACTTGTACAAACTTTTACATCCTTGTACACATTTGTACACCCTTGTACACACTTGTACAAACTTGTACATTCTTGTACATACTTGTACACCCTTGTACACACTTGTACAACCTTGTACAAACCTGTAAACCCTTGTACAAACTTGAAACAAGCATGTACACGATTGTACAAGCTTGTACACGATTGTACACCCTTGTACACACTTGTGCACCCTTGTACACACTTGTACAACCTTGTACACACTTGTACAACCTTGTACACACTTGTACAACCTTGTACACACTTGTAAAACCTTGTACACACTTGTACAACCTTGTACAACCTTGTACAAACTTGTACACACTTGTACAAACTTTTACATCCTTGTACACATTTGTACATCCTTGTACACACTAGTACAAACTTGTACATTCTTGTACATACTTGTACACCCTTGTACACACTTGTACAAACTTGTACATTCTTGTACATACTTGTACACCCTTGTACACACTTGTACAACCTTGTACAAACCTGTAAACACTTGTACAAGCTTGTACACACTTGTACAAGCTTGTACACACTTGTACACCCTTGTACAAACTTGTGCACCCTTGTACACTTTTGTACACCCTTGTACACATTTGTACAACCTTTTACAAACTTGTACACACTTGAACAAACTTGTACACACTTGTACAACCTTGTACACACTTGTACAACCTTGTACACACTTGTACAACCTTGTACACGCTTGTACAACCTTGTACACACTTGTACAACCTTTTACACAATTGTAAAACCTTGTACACACTTGTACATTCTTGTACAAACTTGTACACACTTGTACATTCTTGTACAAACTTGTACTTACTTGTACAACCTTGTACAAACTTGTACACACTTGTACAAACTTTTACATCCTTGTACACATTTGTACACCCTTGTACACACTTGTACAACCTTGTACAAACCTGTACACCCTTGTACACACTTGTACAAGCTTGTACACGATTGTACACCCTTGTACACACTTGTGCACCCTTGTATACATTTGTACAACCTTGTACAAACTTGTACACAATTGTACAAACTTGTACACACTTGTACAAACTTGTACACCCTTGTACACACTTGTACAACCTTGTACACACTTGTACAAACTTGTACACCCTTGTACACACTTGTACAACCTTGTACACACTTGTACAACCTTGTACACACTTGTACAACCTTGTACACAATTGTACAACCTTGTACAACCTTGTACACACTTGTACAACCTTGTACACACTTGTACAACCTTGTACACACTTGTACAACCTTGTAAAAACTTGTACAACCTTGTACACACTTGTACACCCTTGTACACACTTGTACAACCTTGTACACACTTGTTCACCCTTGTACACACTTGTACAACCTTTTACAAACTTGTACACACTTGTACAAAATTGTACATTCTTGTACATACTTGTACATCCTTGTACACATTTGTACAACCTAGTACAAACCTGTACACCATTGTACACACTTGTACAAGCTTGTACACACTTGTACAACCTTGTACACACTTGTACAACCTTGTACACAATTGTAAAACCTTGTACACACTTGTACAACCTTGTACAAACCTGTACAGTGTACACCCTTGTACACACTTGTACAATCTTGTACACGATTGTACACTCTTGTACACACTTGTGCAACCTTGTACACACTTGTGCAACCTTGTACACACTTGTACAACCTTGTAAACACTTGTACAACCTTGTACACACTTGTTCAAGCTTCTACACACTTGTACAACCTTGTACAAACCTGTACACCCTTGTACACACTTGTACACCCTTGTACAAACTTGTGCACCCTTGTACACTTTTGTACACCCTTGTACACATTTGTACAACCTTGTACAAACTTGTACACACTTGTACAAACTTGTACACACTTGTACAACCTTGTACACACTTTTACATCCTTGTACACACTTGTACAACCTTGTACACACTTGTACAACCTTGTACACACTTTTACATCCTTGTACACACTTGTACAACCTTGTACACACTTGTACAACCTTGTACACAATTGTAAAACATTGTACACACTTAAACAACCTTGTACAAACTTGTACACACTTGTATAAACTTTTACATCCTTGTACACATTTGTACACCCTTGTACACACTTGTACAACCTTGTACAAACCTGTAAACCCTTGTACACACTTGTACAAGCTTGTACACGATTGTACAAGCTTGTACACGATTGTACACCCTTGTACACACTTGTGAACCCTTGTACACACTTGTACAACCTTGTACACACTTGTACAACCTTGTACACACTTGTACAACCTTGTACACACTTGTACAACCTTGTACACACTTGTACAACCTTGTACACACTTGTACAACCTTGTACACACTTGTACAACCTTGTACACACTTGTACAAACTCTTACATCCTTGTACACATTTGTACACCCTTGTACACACTTGTACAAACTTGTACATTCTTGTACATACTTGTACACCCTTGTACACACTTGTACAAACTTGTACATTCTTGTACATACTTGTACACCCTTGTACACACTTGTACAACCTTGTACAAACCTGTAAACCCTTGTACAAGCTTGTACACACTTGTACAAACTTGTACACACTTGTACACCCTTGTACAAACTTGTGCACCCTTGTACACTTTTGTACACCCTTGTACACATTTGTACAACCTTGTACAAACTTGTACACACTTGAACAAACTTGTACACACTTGTACAACCTTGTACACACTTGTACAACCTTGTACACACTTGTACAACCTTGTACACACTTGTACAAGCTTGTACACACTTGTACAACCTTGTACACACTTGTACAACCTTGTACACACTTGTACAACCTTTTACACAATTGTAAAACCTTGTACACACTTGTACATTCTTGTACAAACTTGTACTTACTTGTACAACCTTGTACAAACTTTTACATCCTTGTACACATTTGTACACCCTTGTACACACTTGTACAACCTTGTACAAACCTGTACACCCTTGTACACACTTGTACAAGCTTGTACACGATTGTACACCCTTGTACACACTTGTGCACCCTTGTACACACTTGTACAAACTTGAACATTCTTGTACATACTTGTACACCCTTGTAAACACTTGTACAACCTTGTACAAACTTGTACACACTTGTACACACTTGTACAAGCTTGTACACACTTGTACAAGCTTGTACACACTTGTACACCCTTGTACAAACTTGTGCACCCTTGTACACACTTGTACAACCTTGTACACAATTGTACAACCTTGTACAACCATGTACACACTTGTACAACTTTGTACACACTTGTACAACCTTGTACACACTTGTACACCTTTGTACACACTTGTACAAGCTTGTACACACTTGTACAAGCTTGTACACACTTGTACAACCTTGTACACACCTTGTGTGTACAACCTTGTACACTATGATACAACCTTGTACACACTTGTACAACCTTGTACACACTTGTACAACCTTTTACAAACATGTACACACTTGTACAATCTTGTACATTCTTTTGTACACCCTTGTAAACACTTGTACAACCTTGTACAAACCTGTACACCCTTGTACACACTTGTACAAGCTTGTACACACTTGTACAAGCTTGTACACACTTGTACACCCTTGTACAAACTTGTGCACCCTTGTACACTTTTGTACACCTTTGTATACATTGGTACAACCTTGTACAAACTTGTACAAACTTGTACAAACTTGTACACACTTGTACAAACTTGTACACCCTTGTACACACTTGTACAACCTTGTACACACTTGTACAACCCTGTACACAATTGTACAACCTTGTACAACCATGTACACACTTGTACAACCTTGTACACACTTGTACAACCTTGTACACACTTGTACAACCTTGTACACACTTGTACAACCTTGTACACGTTTGTACAACCTTGTACACACTTGTACAACCTTGTACACACTTGTACAACCTTGTAAAAACTTGTACAAGCATGTACACGATTGTACACCCTTGTACACACTTGTGCACCCTTGTACACACTTGTACAACCTTGTACACACTTGTACAACCTTGTACACACTTGTACAACCTTGTACACACTTGTACAACCTTGTACACACTTGTACAAACTTGTACACACTTGTACAACCTTGTACACACTTGTACAACCTTGTACACACTTGTACAACCTTGTACACACTTGTACAACCTTTTACACAATTGTAAAACCTTGTACACACTTGTACATTCTTGTACAAACTTGTACTTACTTGTACAACCTTGTACAAACTTGTACACACTTGTACAAACTTTTACATCCTTGTACACATTTGTACACCCTTGTACACACTTAAACAACCTTGTACAAACCTGTACACCCTTGTACACACTTGTACAAGCTTGTACAAGATTGTACACCCTTGTACACACTTGTGCACCCTTGTACACACTTGTACACCCTTGTATACACTTGTACAACCTTTTACAAACTTGTACACACTTGTACAAACTTGTACATTCTTGTGCATACTTGTACACCCTTGTAAACACTTGTACAACCTTGTACAAACCTGTACACCCTTGTACACACTTGTACAAGCTTGTACACACTTGTACAAGCTTGTACACACTTGTACAAGCTTGTACACACTTGTACACCCTTGTACAAACTTGTGCACCCTTGTACAATTTTGTACACCCTTGTATACATTTGTACAACCTTGTACAAACTTGTACACAATTGTACAAACTTGTACACACTTGTACAAACTTGTACACCCTTGTACACACTTGTACAACCTTGTACACACTTGTACAACCTTGTACAAACCTGTACACCCTTGTACACACTTGTACAAGCTTGTACACGATTGTACACCCTTGTACACACTTGTGCACCCTTGTACACACTTGTACACCCTTGTACACACTTGTACAACCTTTTACAAACTTGTACAACCTTGTAAACACTTGTACAACCTTGTACACAATTGTACAACCTTTTACAACCTTGTACACACTTGTACAACCTTGTACACACTTGTACAACCTTGTACACACTTGTACAACCTTGTACACACTTGTACACCTTTGTACACACTTGTTCAACCTTGTACACACTTGTACAACCTTGTACACACTTGTACAACCTTGTACACACTTGTACAACCTTGTACACACTTGTACACACTTGTACAAACTTGTACATTCTTGTACATACTTGTACTCCCTTGTAAACACTTGTACAACCTTGTACAAACCTGTACACCCTTGTACACACTTGTACAAGCTTGTACACACTTCTACAAGCTTGTACACACTTCTACAAGCTTGTACACACTTGTACACCCTTGTACAAACTTGTGCACCCTTGTACACTTTTGTACACCCTTGTATACATTTGTACAACCTTGTACAAACTTGTACACACTTGTACAAACTTGTACACACTTGTACAAACTTGTACACCCTTGTACACACTTGTACAACCTTGTACACACTTGTACAACCTTGTACACACTTGTGTCTAAGATGTCTTTTTATTTAGAGGGATGTCTTGTTTTTTAGAGGGTTGTCTTGTTTTTTAGAGGGTTTTCTTGTAATTTAGATGGGATGTCTTGTTATTTAGAGGGATGTCTTAATATTTAGCGGAATGTCTTGTTTATTAGAGGGATGTCTTGCTATTTAGAGGGATGTCTTTTTATTTGGAGGGATGTCTTGTTATTTAGAGGGATGTCTTAATATTTAGAGGGATGTCTTGTTATTTAGAGGGATGTCTTGTTATTTAGAGGGATGTCTTGTTTTTTAAAGGGTTGTCTTGTTATTTGGAGGGATGTCTTAATATTTAGAGTGATGTCTTGTTATTTAGAGGGATGTCTTGTTATTTAGAGGGATGTCTTGTTTTTTAGAGGGTTGTCTTGTTATTTGGAGGGATGTCTTGTTTTTTAGAGGGTTGTCTTGTAATTTAGATGGGATGTCTTGTTATTTAGAGGGATGTCTTGTTATTTACAGGTATGTCTTGTTATTTAGAGGGATGTCTTAATATTTAGAGGAATGTCTTGTTATATAGATGGATGTCTTGTTATTTAGAGGGATGTCTTGATATTTAGAGGGATGTCTTGTTTTTTAGAGAGATGTCTTGTTATTTAAAGGGTTTTTTTGTTTTTTAGAGGGTTGTCTTGTTATTTGGAGGGATGTCTTGTTATTTAGATTGATGTCTTAATATTTAGAGGGATGTCTTGTTTTTTAGAGGGATGTCTTGTTATTTAGAGGGATGTCTTGTTATTTAGAGGGATGTCTTGTTATTTAGAGGGATGTCTTGTTATTTAGAGGGATGTCTTGTTATTTAGAGGGATGTCTTCATATTTGGAGGGATGTCTTGTTATTTAGAGGGATGTCTTGTTATTTGGAGGGATGCTTGTTATTAAGAGGGATGTCTTATAATTTAGAGGGATGTTTCGTTATTTGGAGGTATGTCTTGTTATTTAGAGGGATGTCTTGTTATTTAGAGGGATGTCTTGGTATTTGGAGGGATGTCTAGTTATTTAGAGGGATGTCTTTTTATTTAGAGGGATGTCTTGTTATTTAGAGGGATGTCTTGTTATTTAGAGGGATGTCTTGTTATTTGAAGGGATGTCTTAATATTTAGAGGGATGTCTTGCTTTTTTGAGGGATTTCTTGTTATTTGGAGGGATGTCTTGTTATTTAGAGGGATGTCTTGTTATTTAGAGGAATGTCTTGTTATTTAAAAGGGATGTCTTGTTATTTAAAGGGATGTCTTGTTTTTTAGTGAGATGTCTTGTTATTTAGAGGGATGTCTTGTTATTTAGAGAGATGTCTTGTTATTTAAAGGATGTCTTAATATTTAGAGGGATGTCTTGTTATTTAGAGGGATGTCTTAATATTTAGAGGGATGTCTTGTTATTTTGAGGGATGTCTTAATATTTAGAGGGATGTCTTGTTATTTAGAGGGATGTCTTGTTATTTAGAGAGATGTCTTGTTATTTAAAGGGATGTCTTAATATTTAGAGGGATGTCTTGTTATTTAGAGGGATGTCTTAATATTTAGAGGGATGTCTTGTTATTTGAAGGGATGTCTTAATATTTAGAGGGATGTCTTGTTATTTAGAGGGATGTCTTGTTATTTAGAGGGATGTCTTGTTTTTTAAAGGGTTGTCTTGTTATTTGGAGGGATGTCTTAATATTTAGAGGGATGTCTTGTTATTTAGAGGGATGTCTTGTTATTTAGAGGGATGTCTTCTTATTTGGAGGGAAGTCTTGTTATTTGGAGGAATGTCTTGTTATTTAGAGGGATATCTTGTTATTTGGAGGGATGTCTTGTTATTTAGAGGGATGTCTTGCTATTTAGAGGGATGTCTTTTTATTTGGAGGGATGTCTTGTTATTTAGAGGGATGTCTTGTTATTTAGAGGAATGTCTTGTTATTTAAAAGGGATGTCTTGTTATTTAGAGGGACGTCTTGTTATTTAGTGGGATGTCTTGTTATTTAGAGGGATGTCTTGTTATTTAGAGAGATGTCTTGTTATTTAAAGGGATGTCTTAATATTTAGAGGGATGTCTTGTTATTTAGAGGGATGTCTTAATATTTAGAGGGATGTCTTGTTATTTGGAGGGATGTCTTAATATTTAGAGGGATGTCTTGTTTTTTAGAGTGTTGTCTTGTAATTTAGATGGGATGTCTTGTTATTTAGAGGGATGTCTTGTTATTTGGAGAGATGTCTTTTTATTTAGAGGGATGTCTTGTTTTTTAGAGGGTTGTCTTGTTATTTGGAGGGATGTCTTGTTTTTTAGAGGGTTGTCTTGTAATTTAGATGGGATGTCTTGTTATTTAGAGGGATGTCTTAATATTTAGCGGAATGTCTTGTTTATTAGAGGGATGTCTTGCTATTTAGAGGGATGTCTTTTTATTTGGAGGGATGTCTTGTTATTTAGAGGGATGTCTTGTTATTTAGAGGAATGTCTTGTTATTTAAAAGGGATGTCTTGTTATTTAGAGGGATGTCTTGTTATTTAGTGGGATGTCTTGTTATTTAGAGGGATGTCTTGTTATTTAGAGAGATGTCTTGTTATTTAAAGGGATGTCTTAATATTTAGAGGGATGTCTTAATATTTAGCGGAATGTCTTGTTTATTAGAGGGATGTCTTGCTATTTAGAGGGATGTCTTTTTATTTGGAGGGATGTCTTGTTATTTAGAGGAATGTCTTGTTATTTAAAAGGGATGTCTTGTTATTTAGAGGGATGTCTTGTTATTTAGTGGGATGTCTTGTTATTTAGAGGGATGTCTTGTTATTTAGAGAGATGTCTTGTTATTTAAAGGGATGTCTTAATATTTAGAGGGATGTCTTGTTATTTAGAGGGATGTCTTAATATTTAGAGGGATGTCTTGTTATTTGAAGGGATGTCTTAATATTTAGAGGGATGTCTTGTTATTTAGAGGGATGTCTTGTTATTTAGAGGGATGTCTTGTTTTTTAAAGGGATGTCTTGTTATTTGAAGGGATGTCTTAATATTTAGAGGGATGTCTTGTTATTTAGAGGGATGTCTTGTTATTTAGAGGGATGTCTTGTCATTTAGAGGGATGTCTTCCTCTAAATTGTGTTATCCTCTAAATAACAAGACATCCCTCCAAATATGAAGACATCCCTCTAAATATGAAGACATCCCTCTAAATAACAAGACATCCCTCTAAATAACAAGACATCCCTCTAAATAACAAGACATCTCTCTAAATATTAAGACATCCCTTCAAATAACAAGACATCTCTCTAAATAACAAGACATCCCTCTAAATAACAAGACATCCCTCTAAATATTAAGACATCCCTCCAAATAACAAGACATCCCTCTAAATATTAAGACATCCCTCTAAATAACAAGACATCCCTCTAAATATTAAGACATCCCTTTAAATAACAAGACATCTCTCTAAATAACAAGACATCCCTCTAAATAACAAGACATCCCTCTAAATAACAAGACATCCCTCTAAATAACAAGACATCCCTCTAAATAACAAGACATCCATCTATATAACAAGACATCCATCTATATAACAAGACATTCCTCTAAATATTAAGACATCCCTCTAAATAACAAGACATACCTGTAAATAACAAGACATCCCTCTAAATAACAAGACATCCCATCTAAATTACAAGACAACCCTCTAAAAAACAAGACATCCCTCCAAATAACAAGACAACCCTCTAAAAAACAAGACATCCCTCTAAATAACAAGACATCCCTCTAAATAACAAGACATCACTCTAAATATTAAGACATCCCTCCAAATAACAAGACAACCCTTTAAAAAACAAGACATCCCTCTAAATAACAAGACATCCCTCTAAATAACAAGACATCCCTCTAAATATTAAGACATCCCTTCAAATAACAAGACATCCCTCTAAATATTAAGACATCCCTCTAAATAACAAGACATCCCTCTAAATATTAAGACATCCCTTTAAATAACAAGACATCTCTCTAAATAACAAGACATCCCTCTAAATAACAAGACATCCCACTAAATAAAAAGACATCCCTCTAAATAACAAGACATCCCTTTTAAATAACAAGACATTCCTCTAAATAACAAGACATCCCTCTAAATATTAAGACATCCCTCTAAATAACAAGACATCCCTCCAAATAAAAAGACATCCCTCTAAATAGCAAGACATCCCTCTAATAAACAAGACATTCCGCTAAATATTAAGACATCCCTCTAAATAACAAGACATCCCATCTAAATTACAAGAAAACCCTCTAAAAAACAAGACAACCCTCTAAAAAACAAGACATCCCTCTAAATAAAAAGACATCTTAGACACAAGTGTGTACAAGGTTGTACAAGTGTGTACAAGGTTGTACAAGTGTGTACAAGGGTGTACAAGTTTGTACAAGTGTGTACAAGTTTGTACAAGTGTGTACAAGTTTGTACAAGGTTGTACAAATGTATACAAGGGTGTACAAAAGTGTACAAGGGTGCACAAGTTTGTACAAGGGTGTACAAGTGTGTACAAGCTTGTAGAAGTGTGTACAAGCTTGTACAAGTGTGTACAAGGGTGTACAGGTTTGTACAAGGTTGTACAAGTGTTTACAAGGGAGTACAAGTATGTACAAGAATGTACAAGTTTGTACAAGTGTGTACAAGGTTGTACAAGTGTGTACAAGGTTGTACAAGTGTGTACAAGGTTGTACAAGTGTGTACAAGGTTGAACAAGTGTGTACAAAGGTGTACAAGTGTGTACAAGGTTGTACAAGTGTGTACAAGACATCCCTCTAAATAACAAGACATCCCTCTAAATAACAAGACATCCCTCTAAATATTAAGACATCCCTTCAAATAACAAGACATCCCTCTTAATATTAAGACATCCCTCTAAATAACAAGACATCCCTCTAAATATTAAGACATCCCTTTAAATAACAAGACATCTCTCTAAATAACAAGACATCCCTCTAAATAACAAGACATCCCTCTAAATATTAAGACATCCCTTTTAAATAACAAGACATCCCTCTAAATATTAAGACATCCCTCTAAATAACAAGACATCCCTCTAAATATTAAGACATCCCTTTAAATAACAAGACATCTCTCTAAATAACAAGACATCCCTCTAAATAACAAGACATCCCACTAAATAACAAGACATCCCTCTAAATAACAAGACATCCCTTTTAAATAACAAGACATTCCTCTAAATAACAAGACATCCCTCTAAATAACAAGACATCCCTCCAAATAACAAGAAATCCCTCAAAATAGCAAGACATCCCTCTAAATATTAAGACATCCCTTCAAATAACAAGACATCCCTCTAAATAACTAGACATCCCTCCAAATACCAAGACATCCCTCTAAATAACAAGACATCCCTCTAAATAAAAAGACATCCCTCTAAATAACTAGACATCCCTCCAAATACCAAGACATCCCTCTAAATAACAAGACATCCCTCTAAATAACAAGACATACCTCCAAATAACAAGACATCCCTCTAAATTATAAGACATCCCTCTTAATAACAAGTATCCCTCCAAATAACAAGACATCCCTCTAAATAACAAGACATCCCTCCAAATATGAAGACATCCCTCCAAATATGAAGACATCCCTCTAAATAACAAGACATCCCTCTAAATAACAAGACATCCCTCTAAATAACAAGACATCTCTCTAAATATTAAGACATCCCTTCAAATAACAAGACATCCCTCTAAATAACAAGACATCCCTCTAAATAACAAGACATCCCTCTAAATAACAAGACATCCCTCTAAATAACAAGACATCCCTCTAAATAACAAGACATCCCTTTTAAATAACAAGACATTCCTCTAAATAACAAGACATCCCTCTAAATAACAAGACATCCCTCCAAATAAAAAGACATCCCTCTAAATATTAAGACATCAATCTAAATAACAAGACATCCCTCCAAATAACAAGACAACCCTCTAAAAAACAAAAAAACCCTCTAAATAACAAGACATCTCTCTAAAAAACAAGACATCTCTCTAAATATCAAGACATCCCTCTAAATAACAAGACATCCATCTATATAACAAGACATCCATCTATATAACAAGACATTCCTCTAAATATTAAGACATCCCTCTAAATAACAAGACATACCTGTAAATAACAAGACATCCCTCTAAATAACAAGACATCCCATCTAAATTACAAGACAACCCTCTAAAAAACAAGACATCCCTCCAAATAACAAGACAACCCTCTAAAAAACAAGACATCCCTCTAAATGACAAGACATCCCTCTAAATAACAAGACATCACTCTAAATATTAAGACATCCCTCCAAATAACAAGACAACCCTTTAAAAAACAAGACATCCCTCTAAATAACAAGACATCCCTCTAAATAACAAGACATCCCTCTAAATATTAAGACATCCCTTCAAATAACAAGACATCCCTCTAAATATTAAGACATCCCTTCAAATAACAAGACATCCCTCTTAATATTAAGACATCCCTCTAAATAACAAGACATCCCTCTAAATATTAAGACATCCCTTTAAATAACAAGACATCTCTCTAAATAACAAGACATCCCTCTAAATAACAAGACATCCCTCTAAATATTAAGACATCCCTTTTAAATAACAAGACATCCCTCTAAATATTAAGACATCCCTCTAAATAACAAGACATCCCTCTAAATATTAAGACATCCCTTTAAATAACAAGACATCTCTCTAAATAACAAGACATCCCTCTAAATAACAAGACATCCCACTAAATAACAAGACATCCCTCTAAATAACAAGACATCCCTTTTAAATAACAAGACATTCCTCTAAATAACAAGACATCCCTCTAAATAACAAGACATCCCTCCAAATAAAAAGACATCCCTCTAAATAGCAAGACATCCCTCTAATAAACAAGACATTCCGCTAAATATTAAGACATCCCTCTAAATAACAAGACATCCCATCTAAATTACAAGACAACCCTCTAAAAAACAAGACATCCCTCCAAATAACAAGACAACCCTCTAAAAAACAACACATCCCTCTAAATAAAAAGACATCTCTCCAAATAACAAGACATCCCTCTAAATAACAAGACATCCCATCTAAATTACAAGACAACACTCTAAAAAACAAGACATCCCTCTAAATAACAAGACATCCCTCTAAATAACAAGACATCCCTCTAAATATTAAGACATCCCTCCAAATAACAAGACATCCCTCTAAATATTAAGACATCCCTCTAAACAACAAGACATCCCTCTAAATATTAAGACATCCCTTTAAATAACAAGACATCTCTCTAAATAACAAGACATCCCTCTAAATAACAAGACATCCCACTAAATAACAAGACGTCCCTCTAAATAACAAGACATCCCTTTTAAATAACAAGACATTCCTCTAAATAACAAGACATCCCTCTAAATAACAAGACATCCCTCCAAATAAAAAGACATCCCTCTAAATAGCAAGACATCCCTCTAAATAACAAGACATCCCTCCAAATAACAAGATATCCCTCTAAATAACAAGACATTCCTCCAAATAACAAGACTTCCCTCCAAATAAGAAGACATCCCTCTAAATAACAAGACATCCCTCTAAATAACAAGACATCCCTCTAAATACCAAGACATCCCTCTAAATATTAAGACATCCCTCCAAATAACAAGACAACCCTTTAAAAAACAAGACATCCCTCTAAATAACAAGACATCCCTCTAAATAACAAGACATCCCTCTAAATATTAAGACATCCCTTCAAATAACAAGACATGCCTCTAAATATTAAGACATCCCTCTAAATAACAAGACATCCCTCTAAATATTAAGACATCCCTTTAAATAACAAGACATCTCTCTAAATAACAAGACATCCCTCTAAATAACAAGACATCCCTCTAAATATTAAGACATCCCTCAAAATAACAAGACATCCCTCTAAATATTAAGACATCCCTCTAAATAACAAGACATCCCTCTAAATATTAAGACATCCCTTTAAATAACAAGACATCTCTCTAAATAACAAGACATCCCTCTAAATAACAAGACATCTCACTAAAAAACAAGACATCCCTTTAAATAACAAGACATCCCTTTTAAATAACAAGACATTCCTCTAAATAACAAGACATCCCTCTAAATAACAAGACATCCCTCCAAATAACAAGAAATCCCTCAAAAAAGCAAGACATCCCTCTAAATATTAAGACATCCCTTCAAATAACAAGACATCCCTCTAAATAACAAGACATCCCTCTAAATAACAAGACATCCCTCTAAATAAAAAGACATCCCTCTAAATAACTAGACATCCCTCCAAATACCAAGACATCCCTCTAAATAACAAGACATCCCTCTAAATAACAAGACATACCTCCAAATAACGAAACATCCCTCTAAATTATAAGACATCCCTCTTAATAACAAGCATCCCTCCAAATAACAAGACATAACTCTAAATAACAAGACATCCCTCCAAATATGAAGACATCCCTCTAAATAACAAGACATCCCTCTAAATAACAAGACATCCCTCTAAATAACAAGACATCCCTCTAAATAACAAGACATCCCTCTAAATAACAAGACATCCCTCTAAAAAACAAGACATCCCTCTAAATATTAAGACATCAATCTAAATAACAAGACATCCCTCCAAATAACAAGACAACCCTCTAAAAAACAAAAAAACCTTTTAAATAACAAGACATCTCTCTAAAAAACAAGACATCCCTCTAAATATCAAGACATCCCTCTAAATAACAAGACATCCATCTATATAACAAGACATTCCTCTAAATATAAGACATCCCTCTAAATAACAAGACATACCTGTAAATAACAAGACATCCCTCTAAATAACAAGACATCCCATCTAAATTACAAGACAACCCTCTAAAAAACAAGACATCCCTCCAAATAACAAGACAACCCTCTAAAAAACAAGACATCCCTCTAAATAACAAGACATCCCTCTAAATAACAAGACATCACTCTAAATATTAAGACATCCCTCCAAATAACAAGACAACCCTTTAAAAAACAAGACATCCCTCTAAATAACAAGACATCCCTCTAAATAACAAGACATCCCTCTAAATATTAAGACATCCCTCTAAATAACAAGACATCCCTCCAAATAAAAAGACATCCCTCTAAATAGCAAGACATCCCTCTAATAAACAAGACATTCCGCTAAATATTAAGACATCCCTCTAAATAACAAGACATCCCATCTAAATTACAAGAAAACCCTCTAAAAAACAAGACAACCCTCTAAAAAACAAGACATCCCTCTAAATAAAAAGACATCTTAGACACAAGTGTGTACAAGGTTGTACAAGTGTGTACAAGGTTGTACAAGTGTGTACAAGGGTGTACAAGTTTGTACAAGTGTGTACAAGTTTGTACAAGTGTGTACAAGTTTGTACAAGGTTGTACAAATGTATACAAGGGTGTACAAAAGTGTACAAGGGTGCACAAGTTTGTACAAGGGTGTACAAGTGTGTACAAGCTTGTAGAAGTGTGTACAAGCTTGTACAAGTGTGTACAAGGGTGTACAGGTTTGTACAAGGTTGTACAAGTGTTTACAAGGGAGTACAAGTATGTACAAGAATGTACAAGTTTGTACAAGTGTGTACAAGTGTGTACAAGGTTGTACAAGTGTGTACAAGGTTGTACAAGTGTGTACAAGGTTGTACAAGTGTGTACAAGGTTGAACAAGTGTGTACAAAGGTGTACAAGTGTGTACAAGGTTGTACAAGTGTGTACAAGGTTGTACAAGTGTGTACAAGGTTGTACAAGTGTGTACAAGGTTGTACAAGGTTGTACAATTGTGTACAAGGTTGTACAAATGTTTACAAGGGTGTACAAGTTTGTAAAAGGTTGTACAAGTGTGTACAAGGGTGTACAAGTGTGTACAAGGGTGCACAAGTGTGTACAAGGGTGTACAATCGTGTACAAGCTTGTACAAGTGTGTACAAGGGTGTACAGGTTTGTACAAGGTTGTACAAGTGTGTACAAGGGTGTACAAGTTTGTACAAGTGTGTACAAGTTTGTACAATTGTGTACAAGTTTGTACAAGGTTGTACAAATGTATACAAGGGTGTACAAAAGTGTACAAGGGTGCACAAGTTTGTACAAGGGTGTACAAGTGTGTACAAGCTTGTACAAGTGTGTACAAGCTTGTACAAGTGTGTACAAGGGTGTACAGGTTTGTACAAGGTTGTACAAGTGTTTACAAGGGTGTACAAGTATGCACAAGAATGTACAAGTTTGTACAAGTGTGTACAAGTTTGTAAAAGGTTGTACAAGTGTATACAAGGGTGTACAAGTGTGTACAAGGGTGCACAAGTGTGTACAAGGGTGTACAATCTTGTACAAGCTTGTACAAGTGTGTACAAGGGTGTACAGGTTTGTACAAGGTTGTACAAGTGTGTACAAGGGTGTACAAATGTGTACAAGGATGTAAAAGTTTGTACAAGTGTGTACAAGTTTGTACAAGGTTGTACAAGTAAGTACAAGTTTGTACAAGAATGTACAAGTGTGTACAAGGTTTTACAATTGTGTAAAAGGTTGTACAAGTGTGTACAAGGTTGTACAAGTGTGTACAAGGTTGTACAAGTGTGTACAAGGTTGTACAAGTGTGTACAAGTTTGTACAAGTGTGTACAAGGTTGTACAAGTGTGTACAAGGTTGTACAAGTGTGTACAAGGTTGTACAAGTGTGTACAAGGTTGTACAAGTGTGTACAAGGGTGCACAAGTGTGTACAAGGGTGTACAATCGTGTACATGCTTGTACAAGTTTTTACAAGGTTGTACAAGTGTGTACAAGGTTGTACAAGTGTGTACAAGGTTGTACAAACGTGTACAAGGTTGTACAAGTGTGTACAAGGTTGTACAAGTGTGTACAAGGTTGTACAAGTGTGTACAAGGTTGTACAAGTGTGTACATGGTTGTACAAGTGTGTACAAGGGTGTACAGGGTTGTACAAGTGTGTACAAGGTTGTACAAGTGTGTACAAGGGTGTACAAGTTTGTACAAGTGTGTACAAGTTTGTACAAGTGTGTACAAGTTTGTACAAGGTTGTACCAATGTATACAAGGGTGTACAAAAGTGTACAAGGGTGCACAAGTTTGTACAAGGGTGTACAAGTGTGTACAAGCTTGTACAAGTGTGTACAAGCTTGTACAAGTGTGTACAAGGGTGTACAGGTTTGTACAAGGTTGTACAAGTGTTTACAAGGGTGTACAAAAGAATGGACAAGTTTGTACAAGTGTGTACAAGTTTGTAAAAGGTTGTACAAGTGTGTACAAGGTTGTACAAGTGTGTACAAGGTTGTATCATAGTGTACAAGGTTGTACAAGTGTGTACAAAGGTGTACAAGTGTGTACAAGGTTGTACAAGTGTGTACAAAGTTGTACAAGTGTGTACATGGTTGTACAAGGTTGTACAATTGTGTACAAGGTTGTACAAGTGTGTACAAGGGTGCACAAGTTTGTACAAGGGTGTACAAGTGTGTACAAGCTTGTACAAGTGTGTACAAGCTTGTACAAGTGTGTACAAGTGTGTACAAGTTTGTACAAGGTTGTACAAGTGTTTACAAGGGTGTACAAGTATGTACAAGAATGTTCAAGTTTGTACAAGTGTGTACAAGTTTGTAAAAGGTTGTACAAGTGTGTACAAGGGTGTACAAGTGTGTACAAGGGTGCACAAGTGTGTACAAGGGTGTACAATCGTGAACAAGCTTGTACAAGTGTGTACAAGGGTGTACAAATGTGTACAAGGATGTAAAAGTTTGTACAAGGTTGTACAAGTAAGTACAAGTTTGTACAAGAATGTACAAGTGTGTACAAGGTTTTACAATTGTGTAAAAGGTTGTACAAGTGTGTACAAGGTTGTACAAGTGTGTACAAGGTTGTACAAGTGTGTACAAGCTTGTACAAGTGTGTACAAGGTTGTACAAGTGTGTACAAGGTTGTACAAGTGTGTACAAGGTTGTACAAGTGTGTACAAGTTTGTTCAAGTGTGTACAAGTTTGTACAAGGTTGTACAAATGTGTACAAGGGTGTACAAAAGTGTACAAGGGTGCACAAGTTTGTACAAGGGTGTACAAGTGTGTACGAGTTTGTACAAGTGTGTACAAGCTTGTACAAGGGTTTACAGGTTTGTACAAGGTTGTACAAGTGTGTACAAGGGTGTACAAGTATGTACAAGAATGTACAAGTTTGTACAAGTGTGTACAAGGGTGTACAAGTATGTACAAGAATGTACAAGTTTGTACAAGTGTGTACAAGGGTGTACAAATGTGTACAAGGATGTAAAAGTTTGTACAAGTGTGTACAAGGTTGTACAAGTGTGTACAAGGTTGTACAAGTGTGTACAAGGTTGTACAAGTGTGTACAAGGTTGTACAAGTGTGTACAAGGTTGTACAAGTGTGTACAAGGTTGTAAAAGTGTGTACAAGGTTGTACAAGTGTGTACAAGGGTTCACAAGTGTGTACAAGGGTGTACAATCGTGTACAAGCTTGTACAATCGTGTACAAGCTTGTACAAGTGTGTACAAGGGTTTACAGGTTTGTACAAGGTTGTACAAGTGTGTACAAGGGTGTACAAATGTGTACAAGGATGTAAAAGTTTATACAAGTGTGTACAAGTTTGTACAAGGTTGTTTAAGTGTGTACAATGTTTTACAATTGTGTACAAGGTTGTACAAGTGTGTACAAGGTTGTACAAGTGTGTACAAGGATGTAAAAGTGTGTACAAGGTTGTACAAGTGTGTACAAGTTTGTACAAGTGTGTACAAGTTTGTACAAGGTTGTCTTGTTATTTGGAGGGATGTCTTAATATTTAGAGGGATGTCTTGTTATTTAGAGGGATGTCTTGTTATTTAGAGGGATGTCTTGTTTTTTAGAGGGTTGTCTTGTAATTTAGATGGGATGTCTTGTTATTTAGAGGGATGTCTTGTTATTTGGAGAGATGTCTTTTTATTTAGAGGGATGTCTTGTTTTTTAGAGGGTTGTCTTGTTATTTGGAGGGATGTCTTGTTTTTTAGAGGGTTGTCTTGTAATTTAGATGGGATGTCTTGTTATTTAGAGGGATGTCTTAATATTTAGCGGAATGTCTTGTTTATTAGAGGGATGTCTTGCTATTTAGAGGGATGTCTTTTTATTTGGAGGGATGTCTTGTTATTTAGAGGAATGTCTTGTTATTTAGAGGAATGTCTTGATATTTAAAAGGGATGTCTTGTTATTTAGAGGGATGTCTTGTTATTTAGTGGGATGTCTTGTTATTTAGAGGGATGTCTTGTTATTTAGAGAGATGTCTTGTTATTTAAAGGGATGTCTTAATATTTAGAGGGATGTCTTAATATTTAGCGGAATGTCTTGTTTATTAGAGGGATGTCTTGCTATTTAAAGGATGTCTTTTTATTTGGAGGGATGTCTTGTTATTTAGAGGGATGTCTTGTTATTTAGAGGAATGTCTTGTTATTTAAAAGGGATGTCTTGTTATTTAGAGGGATGTCATGTTATTTAGTGGGATGTCTTGTTATTTAGAGGGATGTCTTGTTATTTAGAGAGATGTCTTGTTATTTAAAGGGATGTCTTAATATTTAGAGGGATGTCTTGTTATTTAGAGGGATGTCTTAATATTTAGAGGGATGTCTTGTTATTTGAAGGGATGTCTTAATATTTAGAGGGATGTCTTGTTATTTAGAGGGATGTCTTGTTATTTAGAGGGATGTCTTGTTTTTTAAAGGGTTGTCTTGTTATTTGGAGGGATGTCTTAATATTTAGAGGGATGTCTTGGTATTTAGAGGGATGTCTTGTTATTTAGAGGGATGTCTTAATATTTAGCGGAATGTCTTAAGGGATGTCTTGTTTTTTAGAGGGTTGTCTTGTAATTTAGATGGGATGTCTTGTTATTTAGAGGGATGTCTTGTTATTTACAGGTATGTCTTGTTATTTAGAGGGATGTCTTAATATTTAGAGGAATGTCTTGTTATATAGATGGATGTCTTGTTATTTAGAGGGATGTCTTGATATTTAGAGGGATGTCTTGTTTTTTAGAGAGATGTCTTGTTATTTAGAGGGTTTTTTTTGTTTTTTAGAGGGTTGTCTTGTTATTTGGAGAGATGTCTTGTTATTTAGATTGATGTCTTAATATTTAGAGGGATGTCTTTTTATTTGGAGGGATGTCTTGTTATTTAGAGGGATGTCTTGTTATTTAGAGGAATGTCTTGTTATTTAAAAGGGATGTCTTGTTATTTAGAGGGATGTCTTGTTATTTAGAGGGATGTCTTGTTATTTAGAGGGATGTCTTGTTATTTAGAGGGATGTCTTGTTATTTAGAGAGATGTCTTGTTATTTAAAGGGATGTCTTAATATTTAGAGGGATGTCTTGTTATTTAGAGGGATGTCTTAATATTTAGAGGGATGTCTTGTTATTTGGAGGGATGTCTTAATATTTAGAGGGATGTCTTGTTATTTAGAGGGATGTCTTGTTATTTAGAGAGATGTCTTGTTATTTGAAGGGATGTCTTAATATTTAGAGAGATGTCTTGTTATTTAGAGGGATGTCTTGTTATTTAGAGGGATGTCTTGTTATTTAGAGGGATGTCTTCATATTTAGAGGGATGTCTTCATATTTGGAGGGATGTCTTGTTATTTAGAGGGATGTCTTGTTATTTGGAGGGATGCTTGTTATTAAGAGGGATGTCTTATAATTTAGAGGGATGTCTTGTTATTTGGAGGTATGTCTTGTTATTTAGAGGGATGTCTTGTTATTTAGAGGGATGTCTTGGTATTTGGAGGGATGTCTAGTTATTTAGAGGGATGTCTTTTTATTTAGAGGGATGTCTTGTTATTTAGAGGGATGTCTTGGTATTTGGAGGGATGTCTAGTTATTTAGAGGGATGTCTTTTTATTTAGAGGGATGTCTTGTTATTTAGAGGGATGTCTTGTTATTTAGAGGGATGTCTTGTTATTTGAAGGGATGTCTTAATATTTAGAGGGATGTCTTGCTATTTTGAGAGATTTCTTGTTATTTGGAGGGATGTCTTGTTATTTAGAGGGATGTCTTGTTATTTAGAGGAATGTCTTGTTATTTAAAAGGGATGTCTTGTTATTTAGAGGGATGTCTTGTTATTTAGTGGGATGTCTTGTTATTTAGAGGGATGTCTTGTTATTTAGAGAGATGTCTTGTTATTTAAAGGGATGTCTTAATATTTAGAGGGATGTCTTGTTATTTAGAGGGATGTCTTAATATTTAGAGGGATGTCTTGTTATTTAAAAGGGATGTCTTAATATTTAGAGGGATGTCTTGTTATTTAGAGGGATGTCTTGTTATTTAGAGAGATGTCTTGTTATTTAAAGGGATGTCTTAATATTTAGAGGGATGTCTTGTTATTTAGAGGGATGTCTTAATATTTAGAGGGATGTCTTGTTATTTGAAGGGATGTCTTAATATTTAGAGGGATGTCTTGTTATTTAGAGGGATGTCTTGTTATTTAGAGGGATGTCTTGTTTTTAAAGGGTTGTCTTGTTATTTGGAGGGATGTCTTAATATTTAGAGGGATGTCTTGGTATTTAGAGGGATGTCTTGTTATTTAGAGGGATGTCTTGTTATTTAGAGGGATGTCTTCTTATTTGGAGGGAAGTCTTGTTTTTTGGAGGAATGTCTTGTTATTTAGAGGGATATCTTGTTATTTGGAGGGATGTCTTGTTATTTAGAGGGATGTCTTGCTATTTAGAGGGATGTCTTTTTATTTAGAGGGATGTCTTGTTATTTAGAGGGATGTCTTGTTATTTAGAGGAATGTCTTGTTATTTAAAAGGGATGTCTTGTTATTTAGAGGGACGTCTTGTTATTTAGTGGGATGTCTTGTTATTTAGAGGGATGTCTTGTTATTTAGAGAGATGTCTTGTTATTTAAAGGGATGTCTTAATATTTAGAGGGATGTCTTGTTATTTAGAGGGATGTCTTAATATTTAGAGGGATGTCTTGTTATTTGGAGGGATGTCTTAATATTTAGAGGGATGTCTTGTTATTTAGAGGGATGTCTTGTTATTTAGAGGGATGTCTTGTTTTTTAAAGGGTTTTCTTGTTATTTGGAGGGATGTCTTAATATTTAGAGGGATGTCTTGGTATTTGGAGGGATGTCTTGTTATTTAGAGGGATGTCTTAATATTTAGCGGAATGTCTAGTTTATTAGAGGGATGTCTTGTTATTTAGAGGGATGTCTTGTTATTTAGAGGGATGTCTTAATATTTGGAGGGATGTCTTGTTATTTAGAGGGATGTCTTAATATTTAGAGGGATGTCTTGTTTTTTAGTGGGATTCCTTGTTATTTAGAGGGATGTCTTGTTATTTAGAGGGTTTTTTTGTTTTTTAGAGGGTTGTCTTGTTATTTGGAGGGATGTCTTGTTATTTAGATTGATGTCTTAATATTTAGAGGGATGTCTTGTTTTTTAGAGGGATGTCTTGTTATTTATAGGGATGTCTTGTTATTTAGAGGGATGTCTTGTTATTTAGAGGGATGTCTTGTTATTTAGAGGGATGTCTTGTTATTTGAAGGGATGTCTTAATATTTAGAGAGATGTCTTGTTATTTAGAGGGATGTCTTGTTATTTAGAGGGATGTCTTCATATTTGGAGGGATGTCTTCATATTTGGAGGGATGTCTTGTTATTTAGAGGGATGTCTTGTTATTTGGAGGGATGCTTGTTATTAAGAGGGATGTCTTATAATTTAGAGGGATGTCTTGTTATTTGGAGGTATGTCTTGTTATTTAGAGGGATGTCTTGTTATTTAGAGGGATGTCTTGGTATTTGGAGGGATGTCTAGTTATTTAGAGGGATGTCTTTTTATTTAGAGGGATGTCTTGTTATTTAGAGGGATGTCTTGGTATTTGGAGGGATGTCTAGTTATTTAGAGGGATGTCTTTTTATTTAGAGGGATGTCTTGTTATTTAGAGGGATGTCTTGTTATTTAGAGGGATGTCTTGTTATTTGAAGGGATGTCTTAATATTTAGAGGGATGTCTTGCTATTTTGAGGGATTTCTTGTTATTTGGAGGGATGTCTTGTTATTTAGAGGGATGTCTTGTTATTTAGAGGAATGTCTTGTTATTTAAAAGGGATGTCTTGTTATTTAGAGGGATGTCTTGTTATTTAGTGGGATGTCTTGTTATTTAGAGGGATGTCTTGTTATTTAGAGAGATGTCTTGTTATTTAAAGGGATGTCTTAATATTTAGAGGGATGTCTTGTTATTTAGAGGGATGTCTTAATATTTAGAGGGATGTCTTGTTATTTGGAGGGATCTCTTAATATTTAGAGGGATGTCTTGTTATTTAGAGGGATGTCTTGTTATTTAGAGAGATGTCTTGTTATTTAAAGGGATGTCTTAATATTTAAAGGGATGTCTTGTTATTTAGAGGGATGTCTTAATATTTAGAGGGATGTCTTGTTATTTGAAGGGATGTCTTAATATTTAGAGGGATGTCTTGTTATTTAGAGGGATGTCTTGTTATTTAGAGGGATGTCTTGTTTTTTAAAGGGTTGTCTTGTTATTTGGAGGGATGTCTTGGTATTTAGAGGGATGTCTTGTTATTTGGAGGAATGTCTTGTTATTTAGAGGGATATCTTGTTATTTGGAGGGATGTCTTGTTATTTAGAGGGATGTCTTGCTATTTAGAGGGATGTCTTTTTATTTGGAGGGATGTCTTGTTATTTAGAGGGATGTCTTGTTATTTAGAGGAATGTCTTGTTATTTAAAAGGGATGTCTTGTTATTTAGAGGGACGTCTTGTTATTTAGTGGGATGTCTTGTTATTTAGAGGGATGTCTTGTTATTTAGAGGGATGTCTTGTTATTTAAAGGGATGTCTTAATATTTAGAGGATGTCTTGTTATTTAGAGGGATGTCTTAATATTTAGAGGGATGTCTTGTTATTTGGAGGGATGTCTTAATATTTAGAGGGATGTCTTGTTATTTAGAGGGATGTCTTGTTATTTAAAGGGATGTCTTGTTTTTTAATGGGTTTTCTTGTTATTTGGAGGGATGTCTTAATATTTAGAGGGATGTCTTGGTATTTGGAGGGATGTCTTGTTATTTAGAGGGATGTCTTAATATTTAGCGGAATGTCTAGTTTATTAGAGGGATGTCTTGTTATTTAGAGGGATGTCTTGTTATTTAAAAGGGATGTCTTGTTATTTAGAGGGATGTCATGTTATTTAGTGGGATGTCTTGTTATTTAGAGGGATGTCTTGTTATTTAGAGAGATGTCTTGTTATTTAAAGGGATGTCTTAATATTTAGAGGGATGTCTTGTTATTTAGAGGGATGTCTTAATATTTAGAGGGATGTCTTGTTATTTGAAGGGATGTCTTAATATTTAGAGGGATGTCTTGTTATTTAGAGGGATGTCTTGTTATTTAGAGGGATGTCTTGTTTTTTAAAGGGTTGTCTTGTTATTTGGAGGGATGTCTTAATATTTAAAGGGATGTCTTGGTATTTAGAGGGATGTCTTGTTATTTAGAGGGATGTCTTAATATTTAGCGGAATGTCTTAAGGGATGTCTTGTTTTTTAGAGGGTTGTCTTGTAATTTAGATGGGATGTCTTGTTATTTAGAGGGATGTCTTGTTATTTACAGGTATGTCTTGTTATTTAGAGGGATGTCTTAATATTTAGAGGAATGTCTTGTTATATAGATGGATGTCTTGTTATTTAGAGGGATGTCTTGATATTTAGAGGGATGTCTTGTTTTTTAGAGAGATGTCTTAATATTTAGAGAGATGTCTTGTTATTTAAAGGGATGTCTTAATATTTAGAGGGATGTCTTGTTATTTAGAGGGATGTCTTAATATTTAGAGGGATGTCTTGTTATTTGGAGGGATGTCTTAATATTTAGAGGGATGTCTTGTTATTTAGAGGGATGTCTTGTTATTTAGAGAGATGTCTTGTTATTTGAAGGGATGTCTTAATATTTAGAGAGATGTCTTGTTATTTAGAGGGATGTCTTGTTATTTAGAGGGATGTCTTGTTATTTAGAGGGATGTCTTCATATTTAGAGGGATGTCTTCATATTTGGAGGGATGTCTTGTTATTTAAAGGGATGTCTTGTTATTTGGAGGGATGCTTGTTATTAAGAGGGATGTCTTATAATTTAGAGGGATGTCTTGTTATTTGGAGGTATGTCTTGTTATTTAGAGGGATGTCTTGTTATTTAGAGGGATGTCTTGGTATTTGGAGGGATGTCTAGTTATTTATATGGATGTCTTTTTATTTAGAGGGATGTCTTGTTATTTAGAGGGATGTCTTGGTATTTGGAGGGATGTCTAGTTATTTAGAGGGATGTCTTTTTATTTAGAGGGATGTCTTGTTATTTAGAGGGATGTCTTGTTATTTGAAGGGATGTCTTGTTTTTTAATGGGTTTTCTTGTTATTTGGAGGGATATCTTAATATTTAGAGGGATGTCTTGGTATTTGGAGGGATGTCTTGTTATTTAGAGGGATGTCTTAATATTTAGCGGAATGTCTAGTTTATTAGAGGGATGTCTTGTTATTTGAAGGGATGTCTTGTTTTTTAATGGGTTTTCTTGTTATTTGGAGGGATGTCTTAATATTTAGAGGGATGTCTTGGTATTTGGAGGGATGTCTTTTTATTTAGAGGGATGTCTTGTTATTTAGAGGGATGTCTTGGTATTTGGAGGGATGTCTAGTTATTTAGAGGGATGTCTTTTTATTTAGAGGGATGTCTTGTTATTTAGAGGGATGTCTTGTTATTTAAAGGGATGTCTTGTTTTTTAATGGGTTTTCTTGTTATTTGGAGGGATGTCTTAATATTTAGAGGGATGTCTTGGTATTTGGAGGGATGTCTTGTTATTTAGAGGGATGTCTTAATATTTAGCGGAATGTCTAGTTTATTAGAGGGATGTCTTGTTATTAAGAGGGATGTCTTGTTATTTAAAAGGGATGTCTTGTTATTTAGATGGATTTCATGTTATTTAGTGGGATGTCTTGTTATTTAGAGGGATGTCTTGTTATTTAGAGAGATGTCTTGTTATTTAAAGGGATGTCTTAATATTTAGAGGGATGTCTTGTTATTTAGAGGGATGTCTTAATATTTAGAGGGATGTCTTGTTATTTGAAGGGATGTCTTAATATTTAGAGGGATGTCTTGTTATTTAGAGGGATGTCTTGTTATTTAGAGGGATGTCTTGTTTTTTAAAGGGTTGTCTTGTTATTTGGAGGGATGTCTTAATATTTAAAGGGATGTCTTGGTATTTAGAGGGATGTCTTGTTATTTAGAGGGATGTCTTAATATTTAGCGGAATGTCTTAAGGGATGTCTTGTTTTTTAGAGGGTTGTCTTGTAATTTAGATGGGATGTCTTGTTATTTAGAGGGATGTCTTGTTATTTACAGGTATGTCTTGTTATTTAGAGGGATGTCTTAATATTTAGAGGAATGTCTTGTTATATAGATGGATGTCTTGTTATTTAGAGGGATGTCTTGATATTTAGAGGGATGTCTTGTTTTTTAGAGAGATGTCTTAATATTTAGAGAGATGTCTTGTTATTTAAAGGGATGTCTTAATATTTAGAGGGATGTCTTGTTATTTAGAGGGATGTCTTAATATTTAGAGGGATGTCTTGTTATTTGGAGGGATGTCTTAATATTTAGAGGGATGTCTTGTTATTTAGAGGGATGTCTTGTTATTTAGAGAGATGTCTTGTTATTTGAAGGGATGTCTTAATATTTAGAGAGATGTCTTGTTATTTAGAGGGATGTCTTGTTATTTAGAGGGATGTCTTGTTATTTAGAGGGATGTCTTCATATTTAGAGGGATGTCTTCATATTTGGAGGGATGTCTTGTTATTTAGAGGGATGTCTTGTTATTTGGAGGGATGCTTGTTATTAAGAGGGATGTCTTATAATTTAGAGGGATGTCTTGTTATTTGGAGGTATGTCTTGTTATTTAGAGGGATGTCTTGTTATTTAGAGGGATGTCTTGGTATTTGGAGGGATGTCTAGTTATTTATATGGATGTCTTTTTATTTAGAGGGATGTCTTGTTATTTAGAGGGATGCTTTGGTATTTGGAGGGATGTCTAGTTATTTAGAGGGATGTCTTTTTATTTAGAGGGATGTCTTGTTATTTAGAGGGATGTCTTGTTATTTGAAGGGATGTCTTAATATTTAGAGGGATGTCTTGCTATTTTGAGGGATTTCTTGTTATTTGGAGGGATGTCTTGTTATTTAGAGGGATGTCTTGTTATTTAGAGGAATGTCTTGTTATTTAAAAGGGATGTCTTGTTATTTAGAGGGATGTCTTGTTATTTAGTGAGATGTCTTGTTATTTAGAGGGATGTCTTGTTATTTAGAGAGATGTCTTGTTATTTAAAGGGATGTCTTAATATTTAGAGGGATGTCTTGTTATTTAGAGGGATGTCTTAATATTTAGAGGGATGTCTTGTTATTTAAAAGGGATGTCTTAATATTTAGAGGGATGTCTTGTTATTTAGAGGGATGTCTTGTTATTTAGAGAGATGTCTTGTTATTTAAAGGGATGTCTTAATATTTAGAGGGATGTCTTGTTATTTAGAGGGATGTCTTAATATTTAGGGGGATGTCTTGTTATTTGAAGGGATGTCTTAATATTTAGAGGGATGTCTTGTTATTTAGAGGGATGTCTTGTTATTTAGAGGGATGTCTTGTTTTTAAAGGGTTGTCTTGTTATTTGGAGGGATGTCTTAATATTTAGAGGGATGTCTTGGTATTTAGAGGGATGTCTTGTTATTTAGAGGGATGTCTTGTTATTTAGAGGGATGTCTTCTTATTTGGAGGGAAGTCTTGTTATTTGGAGGAATGTCTTGTTATTTAGAGGGATATCTTGTTATTTGGAGGGATGTCTTGTTATTTAGAGGGATGTCTTGCTATTTAGAGGGATGTCTTTTTATTTAGAGGAATGTCTTGTTATTTAGAGGGATGTCTTGTTATTTAGAGGAATGTCTTGTTATTTAAAAGGGATGTCTTGTTATTTAGAGGGACGTCTTGTTATTTAGTGGGATGTCTTGTTATTTAGAGGGATGTCTTGTTATTTAGAGAGATGTCTTGTTATTTAAAGGGATGTCTTAATATTTAGAGGGATGTCTTGTTATTTAGAGGGATGTCTTAATATTTAGAGGGATGTCTTGTTATTTGGAGGGATGTCTTAATATTTAGAGGGATGTCTTGTTATTTAGAGGGATGTCTTGTTATTTAGAGGGATGTCTTGTTTTTTAAAGGGTTTTCTTGTTATTTGGAGGGATGTCTTAATATTTAGAGGGATGTCTTGGTATTTGGAGGGATGTCTTGTTATTTAGAGGGATGTCTTAATATTTAGCGGAATGTCTAGTTTATTAGAGGGATGTCTTGTTATTTAGAGGGATGTCTTGTTATTTAGAGGGATGTCTTAATATTTGGAGGGATGTCTTGTTATTTAGAGGGATGTCTTAATATTTAGAGGGATGTCTTGTTTTTTAGTGGGATTCCTTGTTATTTAGAGGGATGTCTTGTTATTTAGAGGGTTTTTTTGTTTTTTAGAGGGTTGTCTTGTTATTTGGAGGGATGTCTTGTTATTTAGATTGATGTCTTAATATTTAGAGGGATGTCTTGTTTTTTAGAGGGATGTCTTGTTATTTATAGGGATGTCTTGTTATTTAGAGGGATGTCTTGTTATTTAGAGGGATGTCTTGTTATTTAGAGGGATGTCTTGTTATTTGAAGGGATGTCTTAATATTTAGAGAGATGTCTTGTTATTTAGAGGGATGTCTTGTTATTTAGAGGGATGTCTTTATATTTGGAGGGATGTCTTCATATTTGGAGGGATGTCTTGTTATTTAGAGGGATGTCTTGTTATTTGGAGGGATGCTTGTTATTAAGAGGGATGTCTTATAATTTAGAGGGATGTCTTGTTATTTGGAGGTATGTCTTGTTATTTAGAGGGATGTCTTGATATTTAGAGGGATGTCTTGGTATTTGGAGGGATGTCTAGTTATTTAGAGGGATGTCTTTTTATTTAGAGGGATGTCTTGTTATTTAGAGGGATGTCTTGGTATTTGGAGGGATGTCTAGTTATTTAGAGGGATGTCTTTTTATTTAGAGGGATGTCTTGTTATTTAGAGGGATGTCTTGTTATTTAGAGGGATGTCTTGTTATTTGAAGGGATGTCTTAATATTTAGAGGGATGTCTTGCTATTTTGAGGGATTTCTTGTTATTTGGAGGGATGTCTTGTTATTTAGAGGGATGTCTTGTTATTTAGAGGAATGTCTTGTTATTTAAAAGGGATGTCTTGTTATTTAGAGGGATGTCTTGTTATTTAGTGGGATGTCTTGTTATTTAGAGGGATGTCTTGTTATTTAGAGAGATGTCTTGTTATTTAAAGGGATGTCTTAATATTTAGAGGGATGTCTTGTTATTTAGAGGGATGTCTTAATATTTAGAGGGATGTCTTGTTATTTGGAGGGATCTCTTAATATTTAGAGGGATGTCTTGTTATTTAGAGGGATGTCTTGTTATTTAGAGAGATGTCTTGTTATTTAAAGGGATGTCTTAATATTTAGAGGGATGTCTTGTTATTTAGAGGGATGTCTTAATATTTAGAGGGATGTCTTGTTATTTGAAGGGATGTCTTAATATTTAGAGGGATGTCTTGTTATTTAGAGGGATGTCTTGTTATTTAGAGGGATGTCTTGTTTTTTAAAGGGTTGTCTTGTTATTTGGAGGGATGTCTTGGTATTTAGAGGGATGTCTTGTTATTTGGAGGAATGTCTTGTTATTTAGAGGGATATCTTGTTATTTGGAGGGATGTCTTGTTATTTAGAGGGATGTCTTGCTATTTAGAGGGATGTCTTTTTATTTGGAGGGATGTCTTGTTATTTAGAGGGATGTCTTGTTATTTAGAGGAATGTCTTGTTATTTAAAAGGGATGTCTTGTTATTTAGAGGGACGTCTTGTTATTTAGTGGGATGTCTTGTTATTTAGAGGGATGTCTTGTTATTTAGAGGGATGTCTTGTTATTTAAAGGGATGTCTTAATATTTAGAGGGATGTCTTGTTATTTAGAGGGATGTCTTAATATTTAGAGGGATGTCTTGTTATTTGGAGGGATGTCTTAATATTTAGAGGGATGTCTTGTTATTTAGAGGGATGTCTTGTTATTTAGAGGGATGTCTTGTTTTTTAATGGGTTTTCTTGTTATTTGGAGGGATGTCTTAATATTTAGAGGGATGTCTTGGTATTTGGAGGGATGTCTTGTTATTTAGAGGGATGTCTTAATATTTAGCGGAATTTCTAGTTTATTAGAGGGATGTCTTGTTATTTAGAGGGATGTCTTGTTATTTAGAGGGATGTCTTAATATTTGGAGGGATGTCTTGTTATTTAGAGGGATGTCTTAATATTTAGAGGGATGTCTTGTTTTTTAGTGGGATGTCTTGTTATTTAGAGGGATGTCTTGTTATTTGGAGAGATGTCTTTTTATTTAGAGGGATGTCTTGTTTTTTAGAGGGTTGTCTTGTTATTTGGAGGGATGTCTTGTTTTTTCGAGGGTTGTCTTGTAATTTAGATGGGATGTCTTGTTATTTAGAGGGATGTCTTAATATTTAGCGGAATGTCTTGTTTATTAGAGGGATGTCTTGCTATTTAGAGGGATGTCTTTTTATTTGGAGGGATGTCTTGTTATTTAGAGGGATGTCTTGTTATTTAGAGGAATGTCTTGTTATTTAAAAGGGATGTCTTGTTATTTAGAGGGATGTCTTGTTATTTAGTGGGATGTCTTGTTATTTAGAGGGATGTCTTGTTATTTAGAGGGATGTCTTGTTATTTAGAGAGATGTCTTGTTATTTAAAGGGATGTCTTAATATTTAGAGGGATGTCTTGTTATTTAGAGGGATGTCTTGTTATTTAGAGGGATGTCTTCTTATTTGGAGGGAAGTCTTGTTATTTGGAGGAATGTCTTGTTATTTAGAGGGATATCTTGTTATTTGGAGGGATGTCTTGTTATTTAGAGGGATGTCTTGCTATTTAGAGGGATGTCTTTTTATTTAGAGGAATGTCTTGTTATTTAGAGGGATGTCTTGTTATTTAGAGGAATGTCTTGTTATTTAAAAGGGATGTCTTGTTATTTAGAGGGACGTCTTGTTATTTAGTGGGATGTCTTGTTATTTAGAGGGATGTCTTGTTATTTAGAGAGATGTCTTGTTATTTAAAGGGATGTCTTAATATTTAGAGGGATGTCTTGTTATTTAGAGGGATGTCTTAATATTTAGAGGGATGTCTTGTTATTTGGAGGGATGTCTTAATATTTAGAGGGATGTCTTGTTATTTAGAGGGATGTCTTGTTATTTAGAGGGATGTCTTGTTTTTTAAAGGGTTTTCTTGTTATTTGGAGGGATGTCTTAATATTTAGAGGGATGTCTTGGTATTTGGAGGGATGTTTTGTTATTTAGAGGGATGTCTTAATATTTAGCGGAATGTCTAGTTTATTAGAGGGATGTCTTGTTATTTAGAGGGATGTCTTGTTATTTAGAGGGATGTCTTAATATTTGGAGGGATGTCTTGTTATTTAGAGGGATGTCTTAATATTTAGAGGGATGTCTTGTTTTTTAGTGGGATTCCTTGTTATTTAGAGGGATGTCTTGTTATTTAGAGGGTTTTTTTGTTTTTTAGAGGGTTGTCTTGTTATTTGGAGGGATGTCTTGTTATTTAGATTGATGTCTTAATATTTAGAGGGATGTCTTGTTTTTTAGAGGGATGTCTTGTTATTTATAGGGATGTCTTGTTATTTAGAGGGATGTCTTGTTATTTAGAGGGATGTCTTGTTATTTAGAGGGATGTCTTGTTATTTGAAGGGATGTCTTAATATTTAGAGAGATGTCTTGTTATTTAGAGGGATGTCTTGTTATTTAGAGGGATGTCTTCATATTTGGAGGGATGTCTTCATATTTGGAGGGATGTCTTGTTATTTAGAGGGATGTCTTGTTATTTGGAGGGATGCTTGTTATTAAGAGGGATGTCTTATAATTTAGAGGGATGTCTTGTTATTTGGAGGTATGTCTTGTTATTTAGAGGGATGTCTTGTTATTTAGAGGGATGTCTTGGTATTTGGAGGGATGTCTAGTTATTTAGAGGGATGTCTTTTTATTTAGAGGGATGTCTTGTTATTTAGAGGGATGTCTTGGTATTTGGAGGGATGTCTAGTTATTTAGAGGGATGTCTTTTTATTTAGAGGGATGTCTTGTTATTTAGAGGGATGTCTTGTTATTTAGAGGGATGTCTTGTTATTTGAAGGGATGTCTTAATATTTAGAGGGATGTCTTGCTATTTTGAGGGATTTCTTGTTATTTGGAGGGATGTCTTGTTATTTAGAGGGATGTCTTGTTATTTAGAGGAATGTCTTGTTATTTAAAAGGGATGTCTTGTTATTTAGAGGGATGTCTTGTTATTTAGTGGGATGTCTTGTTATTTAGAGGGATGTCTTGTTATTTAGAGGGATGTCTTGTTATTTAAAGGGATGTCTTAATATTTAGAGGGATGTCTTGTTATTTAGAGGGATGTCCTTATATTTAGAGGGATGTCTTGTTATTTGGAGGGATCTCTTAATATTTAGAGGGATGTCTTGTTATTTAGAGGGATGTCTTGTTATTTAGAGAGATGTCTTGTTATTTAAAGGGATGTCTTAATATTTAGAGGGATGTCTTGTTATTTAGAGGGATGTCTTAATATTTAGAGGGATGTCTTGTTATTTGAAGGGATGTCTTAATATTTAGAGGGATGTCTTGTTATTTAGAGGGATGTCTTGTTATTTAGAGGGATGTCTTGTTTTTTAAAGGGTTGTCTTGTTATTTGGAGGGATGTCTTGGTATTTAGAGGGATGTCTTGTTATTTGGAGGAATGTCTTGTTATTTAGAGGGATATCTTGTTATTTGGAGGGATGTCTTGTTATTTAGAGGGATGTCTTGCTATTTAGAGGGATGTCTTTTTATTTGGAGGGATGTCTTGTTATTTAGAGGGATGTCTTGTTATTTAGAGGAATGTCTTGTTATTTAAAAGGGATGTCTTGTTATTTAGAGGGACGTCTTGTTATTTAGTGGGATGTCTTGTTATTTAGAGGGATGTCTTGTTATTTAGAGGGATGTCTTGTTATTTAAAGGGATGTCTTAATATTTAGAGGGATGTCTTGTTATTTAGAGGGATGTCTTAATATTTAGAGGGATGTCTTGTTATTTGGAGGGATGTCTTAATATTTAGAGGGATGTCTTGTTATTTAGAGGGATGTCTTGTTATTTAGAGGGATGTCTTGTTTTTTAATGGGTTTTCTTGTTATTTGGAGGGATGTCTTAATATTTAGAGGGATGTCTTGGTATTTGGAGGGATGTCTTGTTATTTAGAGGGATGTCTTAATATTTAGCGGAATTTCTAGTTTATTAGAGGGATGTCTTGTTATTTAGAGGGATGTCTTGTTATTTAGAGGGATGTCTTAATATTTGGAGGGATGTCTTGTTATTTAGAGGGATGTCTTAATATTTAGAGGGATGTCTTGTTTTTTAGTGGGATGTCTTGTTATTTAGAGGGATGTCTTGTTATTTGGAGAGATGTCTTTTTATTTAGAGGGATGTCTTGTTTTTTAGAGGGTTGTCTTGTTATTTGGAGGGATGTCTTGTTTTTTCGAGGGTTGTCTTGTAATTTAGATGGGATGTCTTGTTATTTAGAGGGATGTCTTAATATTTAGCGGAATGTCTTGTTTATTAGAGGGATGTCTTGCTATTTAGAGGGATGTCTTTTTATTTAGAGGGATGTCTTGTTATTTAGAGGGATGTCTTGTTATTTAAAGGGATGTCTTAATATTTAGAGGGATGTCTTGTTATTTAGAGGGATGTCTTGTTATTTAGAGGGATGTCTTGTTATTTAGAGGGATGTCTTGTTATTTAGTGGGATGTCTTGTTATTTAGAGGGATGTCTTGTTATTTAGAGGGATGTCTTGTTATTTAGAGAGATGTCTTGTTATTTAAAGGGATGTCTTAATATTTAGAGGGATGTCTTGTTATTTAGAGGGATGTCTTGTTATTTAGAGGGATGTCTTCTTATTTGGAGGGAAGTCTTGTTATTTGGAGGAATGTCTTGTTATTTAGAGGGATATCTTGTTATTTGGAGGGATGTCTTGTTATTTAGAGGGATGTCTTGCTATTTAGAGGGATGTCTTTTTATTTAGAGGAATGTCTTGTTATTTAGAGGGATGTCTTGTTATTTAGAGGAATGTCTTGTTATTTAAAAGGGATGTCTTGTTATTTAGAGGGACGTCTTGTTATTTAGTGGGATGTCTTGTTATTTAGAGGGATGTCTTGTTATTTAGAGAGATGTCTTGTTATTTAAAGGGATGTCTTAATATTTAGAGGGATGTCTTGTTATTTAGAGGGATGTCTTAATATTTAGAGGGATGTCTTGTTATTTGGAGGGATGTCTTAATATTTAGAGGGATGTCTTGTTATTTAGAGGGATGTCTTGTTATTTAGAGGGATGTCTTGTTTTTTAAAGGGTTTTCTTGTTATTTGGAGGGATGTCTTAATATTTAGAGGGATGTCTTGGTATTTGGAGGGATGTCTTGTTATTTAGAGGGATGTCTTAATATTTAGCGGAATGTCTAGTTTATTAGAGGGATGTCTTGTTATTTAGAGGGATGTCTTGTTATTTAGAGGGATGTCTTAATATTTGGAGGGATGTCTTGTTATTTAGAGGGATGTCTTAATATTTAGAGGGATGTCTTGTTTTTTAGTGAGATTCCTTGTTATTTAGAGGGATGTCTTGTTATTTAGAGGGTTTTTTTGTTTTTTAGAGGGTTGTCTTGTTATTTGGAGGGATGTCTTGTTATTTAGATTGATGTCTTAATATTTAGAGGGATGTCTTGTTTTTTAGAGGGATGTCTTGTTATTTATAGGGATGTCTTGTTATTTAGAGGGATGTCTTGTTATTTAGAGGGATGTCTTGTTATTTAGAGGGATGTCTTGTTATTTGAAGGGATGTCTTAATATTTAGAGAGATGTCTTGTTATTTAGAGGGATGTCTTGTTATTTAGAGGGATGTCTTCATATTTGGAGGGATGTCTTCATATTTGGAGGGATGTCTTGTTATTTAGAGGGATGTCTTGTTATTTGAAGGGATGTCTTAATATTTAGAGGGATGTCTTGGTATTTGGAGGGATGCTTGTTATTAAGAGGGATGTCTTATAATTTAGAGGGATGTCTTGTTATTTGGAGGTATGTCTTGTTATTTAGAGGGATGTCTTTTTATTTAGAGGGATGTCTTGGTATTTGGAGGGATGTCTAGTTATTTAGAGGGATGTCTTTTTATTTAGAGGGATGTCTTGTTATTTAGAGGGATGTCTTGGTATTTGGAGGGATGTCTAGTTATTTAGAGGGATGTCTTTTTATTTAGAGGGATGTCTTGTTATTTAGAGGGATGTCTTGTTATTTAGAGGGATGTCTTGTTATTTGAAGGGATGTCTTAATATTTAGAGGGATGTCTTGCTATTTTGAGGGATTTCTTGTTATTTGGAGGGATGTCTTGTTATTTAGAGGGATGTCTTGTTATTTAGAGGAATGTCTTGTTATTTAAAAGGGATGTCTTGTTATTTAGAGGGATGTCTTGTTATTTAGTGGGATGTCTTGTTATTTAGAGGGATGTCTTGTTATTTAGAGGGATTTCTTGTTATTTAAAGGGATGTCTTAATATTTAGAGGGATGTCTTGTTATTTAGAGGGATGTCCTAATATTTAGAGGGATGTCTTGTTATTTGGAGGGATCTCTTAATATTTAGAGGGATGTCTTGTTATTTAGAGGGATGTCTTGTTATTTAGAGAGATGTCTTGTTATTTAAAGGGATGTCTTAATATTTAGAGGGATGTCTTGTTATTTAGAGGGATGTCTTAATATTTAGAGGGATGTCTTGTTATTTGAAGGGATGTCTTAATATTTAGAGGGATGTCTTGTTATTTAGAGGGATGTCTTGTTTTTTAAAGGGTTGTCTTGTTATTTGGAGGGATGTCTTGGTATTTAGAGGGATGTCTTGTTATTTGGAGGAATGTCTTGTTATTTAGAGGGATATCTTGTTATTTGGAGGGATGTCTTGTTATTTAGAGGGATGTCTTGCTATTTAGAGGGATGTCTTTTTATTTGGAGGGATGTCTTGTTATTTAGAGGGATGTCTTGTTATTTAGAGGAATGTCTTGTTATTTAAAAGGGATGTCTTGTTATTTAGAGGGACGTCTTGTTATTTAGTGGGATGTCTTGTTATTTAGAGGGATGTCTTGTTATTTAGAGGGATGTCTTGTTATTTAAAGGGATGTCTTAATATTTAGAGGGATGTCTTGTTATTTAGAGGGATGTCTTAATATTTAGAGGGATGTCTTGTTATTTGGAGGGATGTCTTAATATTTAGAGGGATGTCTTGTTATTTAGAGGGATGTCTTGTTATTTAGAGGGATGTCTTGTTTTTTAATGGGTTTTCTTGTTATTTGGAGGGATGTCTTAATATTTAGAGGGATGTCTTGGTATTTGGAGGGATGTCTTGTTATTTAGAGGGATGTCTTAATATTTAGCGGAATTTCTAGTTTATTAGAGGGATGTCTTGTTATTTAGAGGGATGTCTTGTTATTTAGAGGGATGTCTTAATATTTGGAGGGATGTCTTGTTATTTAGAGGGATGTCTTAATATTTAGAGGGATGTCTTGTTTTTTAGTGGGATGTCTTGTTATTTAGAGGGATGTCTTGTTATTTGGAGAGATGTCTTTTTATTTAGAGGGATGTCTTGTTTTTTAGAGGGTTGTCTTGTTATTTGGAGGGATGTCTTGTTTTTTCGAGGGTTGTCTTGTAATTTAGATGGGATGTCTTGTTATTTAGAGGGATGTCTTAATATTTAGCGGAATGTCTTGTTTATTAGAGGGATGTCTTGCTATTTAGAGGGATGTCTTTTTATTTGGAGGGATGTCTTGTTATTTAGAGGGATGTCTTGTTATTTAGAGGAATGTCTTGTTATTTAAAAGGGATGTCTTGTTATTTAGAGGGATGTCTTGTTATTTAGTGGGATGTCTTGTTATTTAGAGGGATGTCTTGTTATTTAGAGAGATGTCTTGTTATTTAAAGGGATGTCTTAATATTTAGAGGGATGTCTTGTTATTTAGAGGGATGTCTTAATATTTAGCGGAATGTCTTGTTTATTAGAGGGATGTCTTGCTATTTAGAGGGATGTCTTTTTATTTGGAGGGATGTCTTGTTATTTAGAGGGATGTCTTGTTATTTAGAGGGATGTCTTGTTATTTAGAGGAATGTCTTGTTATTTAAAAGGGATGTCTTGTTATTTAGAGGGATGTCTTGTTATTTAGTGGGATGTCTTGTTATTTAGAGGGATGTCTTGTTATTTAGAGAGATGTCTTGTTATTTAAAGGGATGTCTTAAGTTTTAGAGGGATGTCTTGTTATTTAGAGGGATGTCTTAATATTTAGAGGGATGTCTTGTTATTTGAAGGGATGTCTTAATATTTAGAGGGATGTCTTGTTATTTAGAGGGATGTCTTGTTATTTAGAGGGATGTCTTGTTTTTTAAAGGGTTGTCTTGTTATTTGGAGGGATGTCTTAATATTTAGAGGGATGTCTTGGTATTTAGAGGGATGTCTTGTTATTTAGAGGGATGTCTTAATATTTAGCGGAATGTCTAGTTTATTAGAGGGATGTCTTGTTATTTAGAGGGATGTCTTGTTATTTAGAGGGATGTCTTAATATTTGGAGGGATGTCTTGTTATTTAGAGGGATGTCTTAATATTTAGAGGGATGTCTTGTTTTTTAGTGGGATTCCTTGTTATTTAGAGGGATGTCTTGTTATTTAGAGGGTTTTTTGTTTTTTAGAGGGTTGTCTTGTTATTTGGAGGGATGTCTTGTTATTTAGATTGATGTCTTTATTTAGAGGGATGTCTTGTTTTTTAGAGGGATGTCTTGTTATTTATAGGGATGTCTTGTTATTTAGAGGGATGTCTTGTTATTTAGAGGGATGTCTTGTTATTTAGAGGGATGTCTTGTTATTTGAAGGGATGTCTTAATATTTAGAGGGATGTCTTGTTATTTGAAGGGATGTCTTGTTATTTAAAAGGGATGTCTTTTTATTTAGAGGGATGTCTTGTTATTTAGAGGGATGTCTTGGTATTTGGAGGGATGTCTAGTTATTTAGAGGGATGTCTTTTTATTTAGAGGGATGTCTTGTTATTTAGAGGGATGTCTTGTTATTTACAGGGATGTCTTGTTATTTGAAGGGATGTCTTAATATTTGGAGGGATGTCTTGCTATTTTGAGGGATTTCTTGTTATTTGGAGGGATGTCTTGTTATTTAGAGGGATGTCTTGTTATTTAGAGGAATGTCTTGTTATTTAAAAGGGATGTCTTGTTATTTAGAGGGATGTCTTGTTATTTAGTGGGATGTCTTGTTATTTAGAGGGATGTCTTGTTATTTAGAGAGATGTCTTGTTATTTAAAGGGATGTCTTAATATTTAGAGGGATGTCTTGTTATTTAGAGGGATGTCTTAATATTTAGAGGGATGTCTTGTTATTTGGAGGGATCTCTTAATATTTAGAGGGATGTCTTGTTATTTAGAGGGATGTCTTGTTATTTAGAGAGATGTCTTGTTATTTAAAGGGATGTCTTAATATTTAGAGGGATGTCTTGTTATTTAGAGGGATGTCTTAATATTTAGAGGGATGTCTTGTTATTTGAAGGGATGTCTTAATATTTAGAGGGATGTCTTGTTATTTAGAGGGATGTCTTGTTATTTAGAGGGATGTCTTGTTTTTTAAAGGGTTGTCTTGTTATTTGGAGGGATGTCTTGGTATTTAGAGGGATGTCTTGTTATTTGGAGGAATGTCTTGTTATTTAGAGGGATATCTTGTTATTTGGAGGGATGTCTTGTTATTTAGAGGGATGTCTTGCTATTTAGAGGGATGTCTTTTTATTTGGAGGGATGTCTTGTTATTTAGAGGGATGTCTTGTTATTTAGAGGAATGTCTTGTTATTTAAAAGGGATGTCTTGTTATTTAGAGGGACGTCTTGTTATTTAGTGGGATGTCTTGTTATTTAGAGGGATGTCTTGTTATTTAGAGGGATGTCTTGTTATTTAAAGGGATGTCTTAATATTTAGAGGGATGTCTTGTTATTTAGAGGGATGTCTTAATATTTAGAGGGATGTCTTGTTATTTGGAGGGATGTCTTAATATTTAGAGGGATGTCTTGTTATTTAGAGGGATGTCTTGTTATTTAGAGGGATGTCTTGTTTTTTAATGGGTTTTCTTGTTATTTGGAGGGATGTCTTAATATTTAGAGGGATGTCTTGGTATTTGGAGGGATGTCTTGTTATTTAGAGGGATGTCTTAATATTTAGCGGAATTTCTAGTTTATTAGAGGGATGTCTTGTTATTTAGAGGGATGTCTTGTTATTTAGAGGGATGTCTTAATATTTGGAGGGATGTCTTGTTATTTAGAGGGATGTCTTAATATTTAGAGGGATGTCTTGTTTTTTAGTGGGATGTCTTGTTATTTAGAGGGATGTCTTGTTATTTGGAGAGATGTCTTTTTATTTAGAGGGATGTCTTGTTTTTTAGAGGGTTGTCTTGTTATTTGGAGGGATGTCTTGTTTTTTCGAGGGTTGTCTTGTAATTTAGATGGGATGTCTTGTTATTTAGAGGGATGTCTTAATATTTAGCGGAATGTCTTGTTTATTAGAGGGATGTCTTGCTATTTAGAGGGATGTCTTTTTATTTGGAGGGATGTCTTGTTATTTAGAGGGATGTCTTGTTATTTAGAGGAATGTCTTGTTATTTAAAAGGGATGTCTTGTTATTTAGAGGGATGTCTTGTTATTTAGTGGGATGTCTTGTTATTTAGAGGGATGTCTTGTTATTTAGAGAGATGTCTTGTTATTTAAAGGGATGTCTTAATATTTAGAGGGATGTCTTGTTATTTAGAGGGATGTCTTAATATTTAGCGGAATGTCTTGTTTATTAGAGGGATGTCTTGCTATTTAGAGGGATGTCTTTTTATTTGGAGGGATGTCTTGTTATTTAGAGGGATGTCTTGTTATTTAGAGGAATGTCTTGTTATTTAAAAGGGATGTCTTGTTATTTAGAGGGATGTCTTGTTATTTAGTGGGATGTCTTGTTATTTAGAGGGATGTCTTGTTATTTAGAGAGATGTCTTGTTATTTAAAGGGATGTCTTAATATTTAGAGGGATGTCTTGTTATTTAGAGGGATGTCTTAATATTTAGAGGGATGTCTTGTTATTTGAAGGGATGTCTTAATATTTAGAGGGATGTCTTGTTATTTAGAGGGATGTCTTGTTATTTAGAGGGATGTCTTGTTTTTTAAAGGGTTGTCTTGTTATTTGGAGGGATGTCTTAATATTTAGAGGGATGTCTTGGTATTTAGAGGGATGTCTTGTTATTTAGAGGGATGTCTTAATATTTAGCGGAATGTCTAGTTTATTAGAGGGATGTCTTGTTATTTAGAGGTATGTCTTGTTATTTAGAGGGATGTCTTGTTTTTTAGAGGGTTGTCTTGTTATTTGGAGGGATGTCTTGTTTTTTAGAGGGTTGTGTTGTAATTTAGATGGGATGTCTTGTTATTTAGAGGGATGTCTTGTTATTTACAGGTATGTCTTGTTATTTAGAGGGATGTCTTAATATTTAGAGGAATGTCTTGTTATATAGATGGATGTCTTGTTATTTAGAGGGATGTCTTGATATTTAGAGGGATGTCTTGTTTTTTAGAGAGATGTCTTGTTATTTAGAGGGTTTTTTTGTTTTTTAGAGGGTTGTCTTGTTATTTGGAGGGATGTCTTGTTATTTAGAATGATGTCTTAATATTTAGAGGGATGTCTTGTTTTTTAGAGGGATGTCTTGTTATTTAGAGGGATGTCTTGTTATTTAGAGGGATGTCTAGTTATTTAGAGGGATGTCTTGTTATTTAGAGGGATGTCTTGTTATTTGAAGGGATGTCTTAATATTCAGAGAGATGTCTTGTTATTTAGAGGGATGTCTTGTTATTTAGAGGGATGTCTTGTTATTTAGAGGGATGTCTTCATATTTGGAGGGATGTCTTGTTATTTAGAGGGATGTCTTGTTATTTAGAGGGATGTCTTAATATTTAGCGGAATGTCTAGTTTATTAGAGGGATGTCTTGTTATTTAGAGGGATGTCTTGTTATTTAGAGGGATGTCTTAATATTTGGAGGGATGTCTTGTTATTTAGACGGATGTCTTAATATTTAGAGGGATGTCTTGTTTTTTAGTGGGATGTCTTGTTATTTAGAGGGATGTCTTGTTATTTGGAGAGATGTCTTTTTATTTAGAGGATGTCTTGTTTTTTAGAGGGTTGTCTTATTATTTGGAGAGATGTCTTGTTTTTTAGAGGGTTGTCTTGGTATTTAGAGGGATGTCCTTGTTATTTAGAGGGATGTCTTGTTATTTAGAGGGATGTCTTCTTATTTGGAGGGAAGTCTTGTTATTTGGAGGAATGTCTTGTTATTTAGAGGGATATCTTGTTATTTGGAGGGATGTCTTGTTATTTAGAGGGATGTCTTGCTATTTAGAGGGATGTCTTTTTATTTGGAGGGATGTCTTGTTATTTAGAGGGATGTCTTGTTATTTAGAGGAATGTCTTGTTATTTAAAAGGGATGTCTTGTTATTTAGAGGGACGTCTTGTTATTTAGTGGGGATGTCTTGTTATTTAGAGGGAATGTCTTGTTATTTAGAGAGATGTCTTGTTATTTAAAGGGATGTCTTAATATTTAGAGGGATGTCTTGTTATTTAGAGGGATGTCTTAATATTTAGAGGGATGTCTTGTTATTTGGAGGGATGTCTTAATATTTAGAGGGATGTCTTGTTATTTAGAGGGATGTCTTGTTATTTAGAGGGATGTCTTGTTATTTAGAGGGATGTCTTCATATTTGGAGGGATGTCTTCATATTTGGAGGGATGTCTTGTTATTTAGAGGGAATGTCTTGTTATTTGGAGGGATGCTTGTTATTTAGAGGGATGTCTTATAATTTAGAGGGATGTCTTGTTATTTGGAGGTATGTCTTGTTATTTAGAGGGATGTCTTGTTATTTAGAGGGATGTCTTGGTATTTGGAGGAATGTCTAGTTATTTAGAGGGATGTCTTTTTATTTAGAGGGATGTCTTGTTATTTAGAGGGATGTCTTGGTATTTGGAGGGATGTCTAGTTATTTAGAGGGATGTCTTTTTATTTAGAGGGATGTCTTGTTATTTAGAGGGATGTCTTGTTATTTAGAGGGATGTCTTGTTATTTGAAGGGATGTCTTAATATTTAGAGGGATGTCTTGCTATTTTGAGGGATTTCTTGTTATTTGGAGGGATGTCTTGTTATTTAGAGGGATGTCTTGTTATTTAGAGGAATGTCTTGTTATTTAAAAGGGATGTCTTGTTATTTAGAGGGATGTCTTGTTATTTAGTGGGATGTCTTGTTATTTAGAGGGATGTCTTGTTATTTAGAGAGATGTCTTGTTATTTAAAGGGATGTCTTAATATTTAGAGGGATGTCTTGTTATTTAGAGGGATGTCTTTTTATTTAGAGGGATGTCTTGTTATTTAGAGGGATTGTCTTGTTATTTTAGAGGGATGTCTTGTTATTTGAAGGGATGTCTTAATATTTAGAGGGATGTCTTGTTATTTAGAGGGATGTCTTGTTATTTAGAGGAATGTCTTGTTATTTAAAAGGATGTCTTGTTATTTAGAGGGATGTCTTGTTATTTAGTGGGATGTCTTGTTATTTAGAGGGATGTCTTGTTATTTAGAGGGATGTCTTGTTATTTAAAGGGATGTCTTAATATTTAGAGGGATGTCTTGTTATTTAGAGGGATGTCCTTATATTTAGAGGGATGTCTTGTTATTTGGAGGGATCTCTTAATATTTAGAGGGATGTCTTGTTATTTAGAGGGATGTCTTGTTATTTAGAGAGATGTCTTGTTATTTAAAGGGATGTCTTAATATTTAGAGGGATGTCTTGTTATTTAGAGGATGTCTTAATATTTAGAGGGATGTCTTGTTATTTGAAGGGATGTCTTAATATTTAGAGGGATGTCTTGTTATTTAGAGGGATGTCTTGTTATTTAGAGGGATGTCTTGTTTTTAAAGGGTTGTCTTGTTATTTGGAGGGATGTCTTGGTATTTAGAGGGATGTCTTGTTATTTGGAGGAATGTCTTGTTATTTAGAGGGATATCTTGTTATTTGGAGGGATGTCTTGTTATTTAGAGGGATGTCTTGCTATTTAGAGGGATGTCTTTTTATTGGAGGGATGTCTTGTTATTTAGAGGGATGTCTTGTTATTTAGAGGAATGTCTTGTTATTTAAAAGGGATGTCTTGTTATTTAGAGGGACGTCTTGTTATTTAGTGGGATGTCTTGTTATTTAGAGGGATGTCTTGTTATTTAGAGGGATGTCTTGTTATTTAAAGGGATGTCTTAATATTTAGAGGGATGTCTTGTTATTTAGAGGGATGTCTTAATATTTAGAGGGATGTCTTGTTATTTGGAGGGATGTCTTAATATTTAGAGGGATGTCTTGTTATTTAGAGGGATGTCTTGTTATTTAGAGGGATGTCTTGTTTTTTAATGGGTTTTCTTGTTATTTGGAGGGATGTCTTAATATTTAGAGGGATGTCTTGGTATTTGGAGGGATGTCTTGTTATTTAGAGGGATGTCTTAATATTTAGCGGAATTTCTAGTTTATTAGAGGGATGTCTTGTTATTTAGAGGGATGTCTTGTTATTTAGAGGGATGTCTTAATATTTGGAGGGATGTCTTGTTATTTAGAGGGATGTCTTAATATTTAGAGGGATGTCTTGTTTTTTAGTGGGATGTCTTGTTATTTAGAGGGATGTCTTGTTATTTGGAGAGATGTCTTTTTATTTAGAGGGATGTCTTGTTTTTAGAGGGTTGTCTTGTTATTTGGAGGGATGTCTTGTTTTTTCGAGGGTTGTCTTGTAATTTAGATGGGATGTCTTGTTATTTAGAGGGATGTCTTAATATTTAGCGGAATGTCTTGTTTATTAGAGGGATGTCTTGCTATTTAGAGGGATGTCTTTTTATTTAGAGGGATGTCTTGTTATTTAGAGGGATGTCTTGTTATTTAAAGGGATGTCTTAATATTTAGAGGGATGTCTTGTTATTTAGAGGGATGTCTTGTTATTTAGAGGGATGTCTTGTTATTTAGAGGGATGTCTTGTTATTTAGTGGGATGTCTTGTTATTTAGAGGGATGTCTTGTTATTTAGAGGGGATGTCTTGTTATTTAGAGAGATGTCTTGTTATTTAAAGGGATGTCTTAATATTTAGAGGGATGTCTTGTTATTTAGAGGATGTCTTGTTATTTAGAGGGATGTCTTCTTATTTGGAGGGAAGTCTTGTTATTTGGAGGAATGTCTTGTTATTTAGAGGGATATCTTGTTATTTGGAGGATGTCTTGTTATTTAGAGGGATGTCTTGCTATTTAGAGGGATGTCTTTTTATTTAGAGGAATGTCTTGTTATTTAGAGGGATGTCTTGTTATTTAGAGGAATGTCTTGTTATTTAAAAGGGATGTCTTGTTATTTAGAGGGACGTCTTGTTATTTAGTGGGATGTCTTGTTATTTAGAGGATGTCTTGTTATTTAGAGAGATGTCTTGTTATTTAAAGGGATGTCTTAATATTTAGAGGGATGTCTTGTTATTTAGAGGGATGTCTTAATATTTAGAGGGATGTCTTGTTATTTGGAGGGATGTCTTAATATTTAGAGGGATGTCTTGTTATTTAGAGGGATGTCTTGTTATTTAGAGGGATGTCTTAATATTTGGAGGGATGTCTTGTTATTTAGAGGGATGTCTTAATATTTAGAGGGATGTCTTGTTTTTTAGTGGGATTCCTTGTTATTTAGAGGGATGTCTTGTTATTTAGAGGGTTTTTTTGTTTTTTAGAGGGTTGTCTTGTTATTTGGAGGGATGTCTTGTTATTTAGATTGATGTCTTAATATTTAGAGGATGTCTTGTTTTTTAGAGGGATGTCTTGTTATTTATAGGGATGTCTTGTTATTTAGAGGGATGTCTTGTTATTTAGAGGGATGTCTTGTTATTTAGAGGGATGTCTTGTTATTTGAAGGGATGTCTTAATATTTAGAGAGATGTCTTGTTATTTAGAGGGATGTCTTGTTATTTAGAGGATGTCTTCATATTTGGAGGGATGTCTTCATATTTGGAGGGATGTCTTGTTATTTAGAGGATGTCTTGTTATTTGAAGGGATGTCTTAATATTTAGAGGGATGTCTTGGTATTTGGAGGGATGCTTGTTATTAAGAGGGATGTCTTATAATTTAGAGGGATGTCTTGTTATTTGGAGGTATGTCTTGTTATTTAGAGGGATGTCTTTTTATTTAGAGGGATGTCTTGGTATTTGGAGGGATGTCTAGTTATTTAGAGGGATGTCTTTTTATTTAGAGGGATGTCTTGTTATTTAGAGGGATGTCTTGGTATTTGGAGGATGTCTAGTTATTTAGAGGGATGTCTTTTTATTTAGAGGGATGTCTTGTTATTTAGAGGGATGTCTTGTTATTTAGAGGGATGTCTTGTTATTTGAAGGGATGTCTTAATATTTAGAGGGATGTCTTGCTATTTTGAGGGATTTCTTGTTATTTGGAGGGATGTCTTGTTATTTAGAGGATGTCTTGTTATTTAGAGGAATGTCTTGTTATTTAAAAGGGATGTCTTGTTATTTAGAGGGATGTCTTGTTATTTAGTGGGATGTCTTGTTATTTAGAGGATGTCTTGTTATTTAGAGGGATTTCTTGTTATTTAAAGGATGTCTTAATATTTAGAGGGATGTCTTGTTATTTAGAGGGATGTCCTAATATTTAGAGGGATGTCTTGTTATTTGGAGGGATCTCTTAATATTTAGAGGGATGTCTTGTTATTTAGAGGGATGTCTTGTTATTTAGAGAGATGTCTTGTTATTTAAAGGGATGTCTTATATTTAGAGGGATGTCTTGTTATTTAGAGGGATGTCTTAATATTTAGAGGGATGTCTTGTTATTTGAAGGGATGTCTTAATATTTAGAGGGATGTCTTGTTATTTAGAGGGATGTCTTGTTTTTTTAAAGGGGTTGTCTTGTTATTTGGAGGGATGTCTTGGTATTTAGAGGATGTCTTGTTATTTGGAGGAATGTCTTGTTATTTAGAGGGATATCTGTATTTGGAGGGATGTCTTGTTATTTAGAGGGATGTCTTGCTATTTAGAGGGATGTCTTTTTATTTGGAGGGATGTCTTGTTATTTAGAGGGATGTCTTGTTATTTAGAGGAATGTCTTGTTATTTAAAAGGATGTCTTGTTATATAGAGGGACGTCTTGTTATTTAGT